>NC_088382.1:2119833-2422666 GCF_037993035.2 Macaca fascicularis
CCCTACACACACATACACACACACACCCATAGACGGTTCATCAGGAGAGCCACAGGCAATTCCATGAGCTCGTGCAGTAGGACAGAGGGGAGTGAGGCATGAGGGCGAGTGGGTTAGGAGCAGATTGCTCAATACTTTATTTACCAGCCTACGGTAAATGGACTTCAAGAATATCTATTGTGTAAAAGCTCTTCTTCAGGAAATTCCCAATACTTTTACTTCTTCCAATTAAGTCCTGCTAGGAGATTCAGCCTACTGTTATTCCCCTAAATGACCCCCAGGAGGGCAGGTGGGAGACAGCTGGTGGAGCCGGGCCGGGCCTGCCCTGCCCCAGGACCCAGTGCTGCCCTGTCTCCCACTGCATCATGCTCAGAACTGCACAGAGCACCCTGACTTGCTTGGGTTCTGTCTACAGGATGCAGGGGCAACCGGCAACCTGCCTTAACATTCCCGAGGCTTCGCTCAGCCCTGTGCATGGCTGTGACAGGCGTCAGCTCGGACGGGGCCGGGAGTCTGAATGACTCAAGAGGCATCATGGCACGGTGGCTGATGGCGTGGGCAGTGGAGCCAGTTGCTTGGCTCATTTCTGGCTCTGCCCCTTAAAACTGCATGGCTGATAAAATGCATATTGATGAAATCACATAAATGGCGAATCACAACACCTCCCTCCCAGAAGGCTCCTGCGGGTGCCGTGTGTGAACATGATGTAACACACACCAGAACGCTGCCTGGCAAAATAGACGCCACCGCTCTGTGTCCGTTCGGACTTACGTGTCGTCAGGTCACGCTGCAGTCCAGCTGGTGTCTTAGGATGTCCTTCATGAAAAACAAGCTAAAAGAGGTCAGGTGTGGTGGCTGACGCCTGTAATCCCAGCACTTTGGGAGGCTGAGGTGGACGGATCACTTGAGGTCAGGAATTCGAGACCAGCCTAACAGAGCAAAACTCCATCTCTACTAAAAATACAAAAATTAGACACAGTGGCGGGTGCCTATAACCCCAGCTACTCGGGAGGCTGAGGCAGGAGAATCGCCTGAACCCAAGAGGCAGAGGTTGCAGTAAGCCGAGATTGTGCCATTGCACTACAGCCTGGGTGACAAGGGCAAGACTCTGTCTCAAATTAAAAAAAAAAAAAAGTTAAAAGAGTATAGATTGTGCTGTGGTGGGACAGACGCTAATTCATGTTGCTAGGTATATCATGGAACATTTACTTATTTATTCAGTTACTCGAGAAACTCCACCCTGCAGTAGACACCCCTCCCCATTTCTAAACTACACAGAAAATACTGCCTACAATTGGCTTTAGTTTGCTTTTATCCCTGTAGTATCTCGTTGCCTGAACCATTGTAGGTATCCTGAAGGCAGGCACTAAGAGCAGAATCCACTTTTCTCGTCCCCCCGGGACAGCACAGAACCTTTTGCTTTTAGTAGCCGTATGGCCAAGTTAAATATGGGCTGCATTTTACAAGGAAAATATACTTCCTGAGTGGTGTTTCCTCCTGGCTAGCTTTAGGCTGTGTAATTCTGCACATTTTGATGGTCCCCTTACACTATTTTCTATGCCTTAAAGAGTCCTGAGAACATGTGGATCAGAGCTGGGTGTGAGGACAGCCATCTCCACGGAGCATCGGTGTCAGTAACGGCACCGACTCCCTTCTTGCTTCCCCCACCTTCGATCCTGCCTGCCCAGAAGCTGTGGGCCTGTTTTCATTTGGGCCTGGAGAGAAAATAACTTTGAAAAGCAGTATGTGTACCAACCGTTGAAAGTGAATCAATACATTGAATCAAAGAGAAATCCTGACCAGGCGTGGTGGCTCACACCTGTAATCTCAGCAAATTTAGGAGGCCGAGGCAGGTGGGTCACTTAAGCCCAGAAGTTCAAGACCACTCTAGGCAACATAGCGAGATCCTGTTTCTACTAAACATACAAAAATTAGCCAGCTGTGGTGGTGCACCCCCGTAGTCGCAGCTACTTGGGAGGCTGAGGTGGGAGAAGCTCTTGAGCCCAGGAGTTGAGGCTGCAGTGAGCCATGATTGTGCAACTGTCCTCCAGCCTGGATGACAGAGGAAGACCCTGTCTCAAAAAACAAACAAATCCTGAGATTCCCTAGAGGTTTCTAAGATGCTATAATTTTTCTTAGATTTATGGCTTTTCTTTCTTAACCTCGCGATTCATTGGCTATTTAACTGTGTGAATGGCATCTTTCTGGTGCTGATGGAGGCCATGTGGGTGCGACCCACACAAGCACTATTCCAGGGACACTGTGGTCTAGCGGGGTGTGGCGGGACACAGGCAGTGCGTGTAAGACGCTGGAAGGAATTTTTGTTTGTTTTTGAGACGGGGTTTCACTCTTGTTGCCCAGGCTGGAGTGCGATGGCGTGATCTCGGCTCACTGTAACCTCCGCCTCCCGGGTTCAGGTGATTCTCCTGCCTCAGCTTCCTGAGTAGCTGAGATTACAGGCCTGTGCCACCAAGCCTGGCTAATTTTGTACTTTTTTAGTAGAGACGGGGTTTCACCATGTTGGTCTTGAACTCCTGACCTTAGTTGACCCACCCGCCTTGGCCTCCCAAAGTGCTGGGATTACAGACTTGAGCCACTGCGCCCGGCTGAAGGACTTAGAAGCAAAACATACCACAGAAGTTTACATAAACTGCCTAAGTCAATTAATGCATTCTTTAAAAAAAATTAAGCTGACTGTAATGATTTGAAAGGAAGATTCTTTTTAGCAAGCAGTATTACTAAAATAGAGAATGATACTTAATTCTGAATAAATCCTAACGTCCACATTAAATATATAATGTGCACTTTGGGAAATCCTACAAAATCTTATTTTTTAATTTGTATTAATATTAAAGAAATGTATAGAAACTTAAAAGTTTAGATATTTATAAGGCCCAGAAGAAACTTACATCCTCTGGAGGGGAAATACTATGTCTATTTTATTGTTTTCATTGAATACTATTTATATTTAATTAGCCCTTGTTCTTATGAAATGATTTCCTAATTACCAGCAAGAAGGAAACTGGTCACTTACTGCCGCACCCCCACATGCCTGCCTTGGAAACTGCAGTGCTGACTTTCTGTGTATCACCTGGTTGTGACTCCAGAAGTGGGCTCAGGAAACCCCTGTTGACTTTCACGCAGGGAAAAAATCCTTCCAAATGCTCTGGTGGGGGGTGGGAGAGTTTCAGTAAATTTCACAGTAACAAGGATGGACGCTCCTCAGGGAGCCTCTTGGTGAAATTCTGATTCTAGAGCCAACCGCACAATGGTGGTGGGAGGAATCCCTTTGGAAATCCCTGACTTCCTGTCCGAAAAAATCTGACCCTAACAGTCACCACAGTTGCTGACACCTCAAAGGACTGCTAAACCCAAAGGCCGACTCCTCTCCATCTATTTTAAGGTAAACATTTCAGTAATGGGTCATTCTGGAAAAAAAAACCCAAAACCCAAAAATCTCTTAATGTCGAGTTTCTTTTAACATCATTTGAGACAGAAAAGGGCCTCCTGCTTAACCTCATTTTCCACGTGGTGTCTGACACCACATCCATTCTGCAGGGAGACCCCCGGCAGGGCAGGCACGTTTAGTGCTGTGAGACCGTCTCCCAGAAACGCTGCCCAGAGCCTCCTAGAGGGGGCAGTGGAGGGCTCCCGAGCCCCTGATGCAGCCTTGCTGCTCCTCGACAGCGTAGCTGAAGATCTTGGTGTCAGAAACAACATCGCTGATGGTGGTGGACAGGGACCTGCTGGCCTGCTTTTGGCTGTATGGTAGGTGATCTCAGTGGAGTGGTGTCTGAGAGGCCTCGTGATTCCTCCCGGTGAGAGTGCGAGGCTGTACCATGCTGAGACCATCCCCAGCTCTGCCAACTTGCTCTGTCTGTAATGTGAGCAGGGAGACGGCGGAGACGACAGAATATGATAGGGCCACAGAATACGAGAGGGCCTCCACCTCTTGCTGGAAGGGGCCCCTCAGAAGGACACAATTTAATAACGTGTGTGTGTTGGAAAAGTAACATAAAGACCGCTTGAATCATGACTTTTGAGATGACTGAGTTTTATTCTTTCTGGGGCCAGCTGGAATAAGAACCAGTTCTATCCCAGGTGTGAGTTGAACATCCCAAATTTGAAACTGAAAATGCTCCAAAATCTGAAACGTTTTGAGTGCTGACGTCATGCTCATTGGATCCTTTCAGATATGGGGTTTGGGGAGTTGAAATGTAAGTATAAATGCAAGTATTCCAAAATTCAAAAAATGGGAAGTCCTGAAGAGCTCAAGCACGTGGGATGAGGGCTACTCAGCCTCTAGCTTCCTTGTCGGCACAGCAGAGATGGGTCCCTTGCTGCTGGGGGTGCTGCTGGCTGCTTTCCGGTGTATCTATTTCATCGTGGAGATGTCTCTCTTGCTTAACTGAGGTTATAACAAAATGTATACTTATCAAACACTCTTTCAGGCCTTGAACTGATTTCATAGGACTTTTCAGGGCAGAGTTCCAAATTTAAGCTTTTAAAATGCATTTTTCTGATTGCATGACTTCCCTTCAGTCTGTGATGATTAATTACATAAAGATGACTTTCAGGATGGAGGGTCCTCTACACCGCAGGACAGTCCAGCCAGGGAAAGAACTAGGGAGCACTGAGACCCCTTTCTAGGCCAAGAAGAAAGTTCACTACATTGGATTTCTAGGGGCTCTGTCTTCTGTATCTTACAGAAGCAGTGTTAAACGAATAAGCCAACTGAGACAGCCAGTTCTCAGATTTTATTTCAGACATGAGGTTCGTGTGTATTTCTAATGTGATAGAGAAGTTTGTCTTAGATTTGCTCTCCCTCTCCTTTGTATGACTCGGCTGGCTGGAGAGACTCTACCGTCTTCAGGGTTGGTGCCCTTCACTGATGCAGCTTCACAGCTTTTCCAGTTTGGGTCACCCTTACATTGTGGTCCTTTCTCTGGCCCTGGACTGGGCACCACTGGACAGCAGGATGGGGGCCTGGGGTGAGCACCTGTCAGTGTGGGCATGGCTGGGTGAACACACAGGGACCCTTGTGTCCTGCCCAGCCATTGTCTATGACCTACCCTGGGGATCAGAGCTTCAGGATACTCAAAAATCTTCTTAATATTACATTCCCCAGGCATCTTATGACAATTCTGTGCACATAGGGAGTGTGCCAACATTTATTGTGAAAGATATCTGGCAGACAGATGGAGGGAGAGAAAGAGACGGGGAGAGTTAAACGTCTGTAGTTTCCAACTTGACACTTTTATTTCTGAGAATACTGGGAAAGGCTTTTCAGGGACAGAAAGAGTGACAGGAAGAGCAGGGCATTTACAGTAAGCAGGTAACACTATTGCGTATAATAAGTAGAACATCAGAAGATGCTGGGGATTAAGTATCATTTTACCCATCTCACTTGAGAGCTGAACACGCATTCTGTGTAAAGATAAGCCTGGTCATGTTTTGGATGGTTTTGTTGTCTACATTTTTTTCTTTAGAAAGCCAGAATGAAGTTGCCTTATGTGGACTCTAAGACCTCTAAGTTTCTTCCCAGTACGTTAGGGAGTGTCCATGAAGCGTTTGCCAATTTAGGCAGGATATTTGATTGTATTCTATAATGCATCTGCCGGCACTCACATCTGCCTTCCACATACTTCATTCAGTCTTTCCGCTTTGATTTTCCTTTTGCTGCATTTAGGCTGTTTGGATAATTGCTTCTCTGAGGTTTTTCAGGGTTGTAATTCTAAGAGTTTAAACAGATTTAGGAGTTGGCACCATTTGGGGTCCTGAATTCATGCTGTTGGCTGGAGCTGATTCCAGAGAAGCATCCTAACGCCTTTCTACAAATAGTTGTAACCGAATTTGAAATAATTAACTGGGAAACACTGAAAGAAAACTTGTGATCTGTTAATAAATTAGTAAAATCACACAATCCAGTCATGCTTTCTCACTAAAAGGAGTTCTTGATGCTACTTACATTTTTTATGTTGAAAACAGGAAATTGTTGATACTCGAATGCTTTTGACCTACAGAACTAGTAACTTCGTATGGTTCAACCGATGCGTGTCAGGCCTTAATGTTTGATGGTCCCTATTGCTTGAACTGGGCTCTCCTGAGTTCTCAAAATCAGGAAAGGAATATCGAGAGGGTACTTTAAAAAATTCCTAAATAATTCTGCATGTCCTATTCATCAAATTCTCCAGCAGAGAAAAATCACAACCCCTTTACAACCAAAACTGAATTCTATAATCTGAATATTGGAGAGGGAAGGGTGGTAGACTCCACTGACACGAAATAACCTTAGTGAAAAACGCACAAATATCCTCTCTTTCTGTCCTATAAACAGGAACAAGAGAATGGTGAGAGGACGCGGAAACACCTGATATCCCAGCAAAGGAAGCTGCAGAGGAAGGGTCCTGCCCCGTGAGCAAGGACGGCCTCCAGGAGCACAGCGGCTTCTCCTGACACCCCCCTGGCAGTGAATTACGGATGACCCCGTATCTGGGGAGGTGCGGACGCCGACACACGGGGAGAGCTCATGAGACCAGCGCGCAGGACCAGTGTCCTCCCCGTGACCTTGCAGTTGTGTAGCCACAAGTGGGAGCCACAAAGAAGGAGAGCCCACAGGGGGACTCTTTTCAAGACATGGGGTTAAATCGGGGCTCTGAAGTTGGGGCCACGGCTGATCTCAGCTTTCTGCGTCCTGGGGGTGCTGTGATATGATGGAATGTGAAGTGAGTGGTTGACCACGGACTCCTGAAAGGGCGCAGCAGATACCTGGTTATCCGCTACTGCAGAGACACCTGGTCAGCCGGCGTTGCAGAGAGGGACAGCTAGTCACTCAGACTACAGAGAGAGACACCTGGTCACTCAGACTGCAGAGAGACACCTGGTCACCCAGGCTGCAGAAACAACCGGAGTCAACTGCAGCTCCAGTCAGTGCTGTATGTTGGCTGACGTGGTCTTGCACCGGCTGGAGATCCATTCACCAAGACTCTCTGGGCAGATTTAAAGTGATTGGGGTTCAGAAGTTCAGCAAGAGTTGGACACACCCCTCCTCACTGGAGAGGAGAGGGGAAAGGCGGGGGACGGGGAGCAGCGTGTGAGATTACCCCCCTCACACACACACACACACACAGCAAAAAAGCGTGGACACACAGAAGTGAAATCTGATCGCGTGCCAGGAAAAGCTGTGAGGCTGGAAACCCCGGAGTAACGCTCGACCTTGGCCAGACCTGCAGGCTGTGGAGCCGGGAGAGTGCGGGCGCAGCACAGCCGGGCCATGGAGCACGCGGTGGCCCCCTGCGTCCTCTACCCAGGGACGGAGCCCGGGGCTGCGGGGAAGGGCGAGAGCGAGGGCGCCGCGTCCCCGGCGCAGACACCCTGCAGTCTCAGCGCGTCCCTGTGCTTCAGCTCCGGGGAGGAGTCCCCGCCGCAGTCCCTCGCCTCAGCGGCGGAAGGCGCGGCCACCTCCCCGCCCTCCAGCGGTGGCCCGCGGGTGGTGGAGCGGCAGTGGGAGGCCGGCAGCGCGGGCGCCGCGTCCCCGGAGGAGCTCGCGTCCCCCGAGGAGCGCGCGTGCCCGGAAGAGCCCGCGGCGGCGTCCCCCGAGCCGCGCGTTTGGCTTGAGGACCCCGCGTCCCCCGAGGAGCCCGGAGAGCCCGCGCCCGTGCCCCCGGGGTTCGGGGCGGTGTACGGGGAGCCGGACCTGGTGCTGGAGGTGTCCGGGCGCCGGCTGCGCGCGCACAAGGCTGTGCTGGCGGCGCGCAGCGACTACTTCCGCGCGCGCGCGTCGCGGGACGTGCTGCGGGTGCAGGGGGTGAGCCTGGCGGCGCTGCGGCTCCTCCTGGCCGACGCCTACAGTGGGCGCATGGCGGGCGTGCGGCCCGACAACGTGGCCGAGGTGGTGGCCGGCGCGCGCCGCCTGCAGCTGCCCGGCGCCGCGCAGCGCGCCACCGACGCCGTGGGGCCGCAGCTGAGTCTGGCCAACTGCTACGAGGTCCTGAGCGCGGCCAAGCGGCAGCGGCTGAACGAGCTGCGCGACGCCGCCTACTGCTTCATGAGCGACCACTACCTGGAGGTGCTGCGCGAGCCCGCCGTGTTCGGCCGCCTGTCGGGCGCCGAGCGGGACCTGCTGCTGCGCCGCCGCCTGCGCGCCGGCCGCGCCCACCTCTTGGCCGCGGCGCTGGGGCCGGCGGGGGAGCGCGCGGGCAGCCGGCCGCAGAGCCCCTCGGGGGACGCGGACGCGCGCGGGGACGCGGCCGTCTACTGCTTCCACGAGGCGGCCGGAGAGTGGCGCGAGCTGACGCGGCTGCCCGAGGGCGCGCCGGCGCGGGGCTGCGGCCTGTGTGTCCTCTACAACTACCTCTTCGTGGCGGGCGGTGTGGCGCCCGCGGGCCCCGACGGCCGCGCGCGCCCGTCAGACCAGGTCTTCTGCTACAACCCGGCCACAGACACCTGGAGCGCCGTGAGGCCCCTGCGCCAGGCGCGCTCGCAGCTGCGGCTGCTGGCCCTGGACGGCCACCTCTACGCCGTGGGCGGCGAGTGCCTGCTCAGCGTGGAGCGCTACGACCCGCGCGCTGACCGCTGGGCCCCCGTCGCGCCGCTGCCCCGGGGCGCCTTCGCCGTGGCGCACGAGGCCACCACCTGCCACGGCGAGATCTACGTGTCCGGGGGCTCGCTCTTCTACCGCCTGCTCAAGTACGACCCGCGGCGCGACGAGTGGCAGGAGTGCCCGTGCAGCAGCAGCCGCGAGCGCTCGGCCGACATGGTGGCTCTCGACGGCTTCATCTACCGCTTCGACCTGAGCAGCAGCCGCGGCGAGGCGCAGGCGGCGGGGCCGGGCGGGGTCTGCGTGTCCCGATACCACTGCCTGGCCAAGCAGTGGAGCCCGTGCGCCGCGCCCCTGCGCCCCCCCGGAGCCCCCACTGGCCTGCAGCCCTTCCGCTGCGCCGCCCTGGATGGCGCCATCTACTGCGTGAGCCGCGCGGGCACCTGGCGCTTCCAGCCCGCCCGGGACGGCGAGGCCGGTGGCGACGCAGGCCAGGGCGGCGGCTTCGAGGCGCTGGGCGCCCCCTTGGACGTCCGGGGCGTGCTCATCCCGTTCGCTCTCAGCCTACCCGAGAGGTCGCCCCGAGGGGAGCAGGGAGCCGCGTAGGCCGGCGGGGTCGGCGGGCGTCTCCGTGGCAGGGGGCTGCGGGGCCCGGGCCCCATCGAGCCCACGGAGGAGGACGCGGGGAGTCGGGGCCGCTAGCCGTGCTGGTGGTGTGGATGCTTCGAAGGAGCCCCGAGGACGCTCTCAGGGCCGCTTCCGCTTTGCTTTCCTTTTGCTTGTCTTTGCTTCTGGGGGTCTATGCCTTGAGACCCAGGTGGTGTGCGTATGGTCCCTTGACAGACTGGACACGGGACACAGAGAAGGCTGTGGGATCCAAAGGGTCATCCTCAGGGCACAGTGTGGGGTCCTGAGGCAGCCTGCAGCCGGCCCCGGGGTGTCCCGAACCCCGCAGAGCACCGAGGCTGTGTGCAGAAGCCTGGGACGCAGAAGTAGGTCGCCGCGAACTATCAGGGGAAGCACGCAGAGAGGGTCACGCTTTTTATTTTTGGCTTGAGATTTAAAATTATAACTGATAAGTAAAGCTCTTTCTAATTTAGTTGAAAATTTCGTACCATGTGCTTGCTTTGGTTGGCTCAACTCCAAAAAGAGTAATTTAATAAGCATTAAAGGTAAAATCTTTGATTACCAGTAAGGTTTCTTGTCCAATATGCATTGGAAGTATTTCTTTCCCCCACACCATTGCTACTCAAACGCACGTGCCTAGAGCAGCTCCGGCACACTGTTGGACCAACGGGGCTTTCATATTTTCAGTTTAAGGGATGTTAACTGATGTAGTGATGATTTACCATTATTTAAATTTTAAGTCTTTAGTGGCTAAATGTTACCAAACAGCACATCATAAGTAAGAAAAACCGGGGTGCTTGTCTAAAAAGCAATCTTTGATAGCCCACTCTGTATCCCCAGCCGCTTTCATATTCTGGAACAAGATAAAATATTATTCCTAAAAAACGGGGAAAATCATTTTGTTTTGACAGTTCTATCAAAAAAAAGTGTAGGCACATTTTGAACCCACTGTTTATGATGTTTTAAATATGGATCGTGTAGTTCTGATAAGGGAGATTAATTTTTACAATCATTATTCTAAGAAAGTGTGGCCGAGTGACAGTGGGCATAGTAAGGTTTATAACAAGGAAGTGACATGCTTATCACCATAGATTAGCAAGTAAACTGCATGTACTTAATCGTATTGAATTAAATTCCAAAATACCCTGATAGAATTAACATGAGGCTCACTGCGTTGACAGGGTATGAGGATTTAAAACAAATCGTTTGGGTAGTTTCTCATTTGTGTTAACATTTTACTTTTCAAGTGTGTATACAGAGGACTTACTATTATGAGTTTGAGGATGAGATTCATGCTCACAAATAGAGGCAAACATTTGAACTCCGAATCCAACCCATTCTCTTACTGTAAAAGTAAATGAAAGTTACTGGAACGTAACTAGTTAAAATCATGCCTACTTTAATATTATTTGTTTGTTAATCCAGTGATGGGAACTGCCATCTCTGTAGAAATCAGTGGGTAATTGAAAAATAGGTTATGCTTTTTAAAGAGTCTGTGGTTATGAGAGGTCTCAGTTAAGTGTGTTTAGAAGTGATCAGCTTGAACCTTATGCATGACTCGGGGACTGGAATTTATGATCTGGGTTAGAGTATGTTCTGGGGATGTGTTTGCTTGCCCATGGTTACTCATGAACTGAGGGGATAGCTTGGCAACTTGGTTAATCATCTTGGGAAAGAAAAACAGACTTCATATCGCCTGACTTGATTTGCCTTTTATAGGAGTATACTGGAGAAATGGTTGTAGAAACAGTATTTACAGCAAAAGGAAACAAATAATGTTCATTTTCAACAGTGTACCATTCACACTGTCCTGCCTTTCCCTCTAGAATTTTATTATTAATGGTAGAAATTTTTATATGAAATGGGACCAGGACCAGGCTAATATTTTCAGTCCTTAAATATCAAACTCATATGCTATTATCACTGTGATTTTACTTGTGAAATCATTCCTGTAATGTTTATTGTTTGAAACTGCAATGTGGAAATTGGGCTTCCAGAGTAACACTGTCCCCGCAAGAGGATATGAGAAGTGGCAGCTGCAGTCACGTGCAGTTCCTGTGGCTTTCCAGCATTTCATTTAGTGAAGGAATGCCCACACTAGACGTAGCACAGCCTCCTGTGGGGCCCCGGCAGCAAAGCCCCAGGTACTCCCTGTCACCTCACAACAAAATGCACGAAGAAACCTAAAGAATAAGAGAAAGCAATTAATACTAACCATTAAAGGATGTCCAGCCAACCTATTGTGGAAATATATAGAATAGTGTACACCATGTTTCTAAATAGTGATATCACATAGAAACACATACTAGAGGACCTGCCACGCCATGAGCCACGTTTTTGCTTTTGGGGGGCCGGTCCCTGGGGTGTGGAGCCGCTAGGGTTTGCACCCATGAAACAAAGAGAAAAGCCACACCCTCCAAGGCTTTGATTCTGGGACTGCTGCGGGGAGGGCAGAGGCATTGCTGAGACTGCCTGGCGCCGGCGGATGCCCCAGGTAGGATCTTTTCGAATTCAAAGTGATGGTCTAAGTGTGCGTCCAACGCTGTGTAGGAAAAAGGTTGATGCAAAAATATTTCTGGTCATCCACCCGTTAAAAGAGTTAGATGAGGCTGGTGCCTTGATAACAGCTATCCACACTTCCCATGAAATTAACCTATATGCTGGGGCGTTTCCAAATGTCTGACTCATGAAATTAACCCATATGCAGGGGCCTTTCCAAATGTCTGGAAAGGCAGTGGTGTCCTTTGGGGAAAATGTTATGCACGGAAGCCTGACCTTTTGCTTAGTTGACAGCAATCCCTTCTCTATTGCCAATCAAGGTTCATTTGGGATGCAGAGGAATGAGCTTGAGCCTTCCTCCTTTTCCTTCCGGTTTTATTCTTCATCTTGGGAACAGCCCTCCACTCTGCACTGCTTCCTGCAGCTTTGTAGAGCTGGATTTGGAACTTCAGGATTTGGTTTCTGAGTCTGTGGAGGCACCGACTTCTCCAAGAAAATGAATGTTGTGGAAATCCTTTGGCTCCTTAACTAAAACTCGTGACTGTATCAGTTTGGCTACAAATAAGAAATTAATCATCTGCTCTGTTTCTGCTAATTTCTGGTGTCACTTCAGTAATTCTGGTAGCAACCATTGAATCTGTCGGTCACTTCCTGTAAACGATTTGGAAATAGGATGTTTGCAGCGTTCTTTTGTCTTCCTGAAGTCGAGATAGATTCAAGACATAATCTCTTGTAAGATCTTAGTAGAGCAAATGTAAGCAAAAGTGCATTTTTGTGTTCTTGTTAATTTTAGATGCTTTCCTAGCTTACAAAACGTTTTATTTTTGGGTTAAAAATCAATCAACTTTCTGATTTTTCCCCTTCTGCAATGTTATTATTCATAAGAAGATAACACGAGCTGAAAATGGAAATCTGCGGTTGTTTCAGTTGCCTTGAATTTCTTTCAGTGGCCACATCATTTCCACGTTTTCCACATCCGGGAGGAAGTCTGGGCTGTGCAGCCTTCAGGCACCCGGCACAGACACTATGCTGGCAGGTGCTTCAGACACGCCAAGTGAATGGATTTGGATGGAACGCACATAAAACAGGAGACGGGTTCTCATGTGAGATCAAAGCTCCTCCAAAGCCTATTCAAGCTCTAAGCGATTCTCAAATGTTACCATTTATTAAAGGTACACTACACCTGTTGAAGGCCAAGTTCAGGCCAGCTGTTGTGATCTGCGTAATGTATTTATTAATGCTTGAGTTTTAAAATCCTGGGCATAAATAGTGCAGAGCCTTGTATGTCTGTCAGTTCATGCCGAGATGAAATAAATCATGCAGAAAGTGCCAGTGCTCCTGGCGTGCCTGGATTGCTTTTTTCTTTCTCCACAGCGAGTGTCTGATGAGGCGTTTTCTCCTGTGAATCAGGGATCCTAGCTCTGCACGCGGGACCCAGGGCTGACACCTCCCACCGTCAAGTGAGGAACTGCCCTCACCGGCTCCTGAAGCTGCCCCTGCACAGAGCTTCTAAGTTGGGGTGTCTGTTCCCACTCCCAGGTGCCTTGGATTCCTCGGTCTGCTCACGGACCCCAGCGGGGGATCAGGGCACACCACATAGGGCCTCGGGAACACCAGGGTGGGCGGCACAGGAGCACGTGGAAGCCGAGGTCGGCGCCTTGACTGGTTCCCGGGGAAGGCAGGTTGAGGCAGAGGGAGCCGCTTCACTGCACTGGTTTGAGTCCTTCCAGTGGGCTTTGTGCTATCACGGTGGTCTCCAGTTGCCTGGTACTGGGCCCAGGGGTGATAAAGGGTGGGGCTTGTGTGTGAGAGTAGCTGAGGAGGGGTTGGGGGTGTGGACTCTGGCCGTTTGGTCTGGACATGCGCTCCCAGCCAAGCCTATCTCTAAGAATGGGCTGACCCCAGGAGGACAGCCTGTCCCAGGCCTGGCCAGCAAGCTCTGTAAGATGCCAAAACATCACAAAATACAGAAAATGAAAGAGGTAGTCAGTAGGACTGCCAGGCGCAGTCCCCTGCCCCTGGAGTGGATCAGGATGTACCAGGGCAGACCGGTCACAGCATTAGGGCCATCCTGCGTCTTCCCTGGTGTCCCCTCCCCTTCCACCAGCAGCACCTCCTCCATGAAAGTTCCCAGGTGCACTGGGGCTTGGGGGAACTAACGTAGAACACGTCCTCCCACCCACCCCCCCGGGTGAGAACGCACTGAGAAATGGCTCACAAACCAGGCAGGTGCGACCCACAGCCACGGCCTCACCTGCAGGAGCTATGCCAGAGACCGGTACTGGGTTTGTTGCCACGTGGGCTTGTGAAGGCCACTCGAGTCAGTGCACACATTCCCCCACCCTAGGGTGTCAGAAGCACTCAGCTGCTCCCCCACCCCCCACAGGGTGTGAAATGCACTCAACCCCCACCCCAGGGGGTCAGATGCACTCAGCCCCCACCTACCCCCCAGGGTGTCAAATGCACTCAACCCCCACCCCAGGGGGTCAGATGCGCTCAGCCCCCACCTACCCCCCAGGGTGTCAAATGCACTCAACCCCCACCCCAGGGGGTCAGATGCACTCAACCCCCACCTACCCACAGGGTGTCAGGGCACCAGGACTCCCTGTGAGTGAGCACAGAGCCCTGCTCCTGGGGGCAGATCTCACAGAGAGCCCAGATGTGAGGGAGGGGCCGCTCCCCATGCTCCTCCCCTGGGGAGAAGGGGCTGAGGTAGGAGCTGCAGGGAGGCCAGACCAGGAGCCTTGGAAACTCCCTCCTTATGGAAACAGGCTTGGAGCCTCGTTCCCTGGGGACGCACCTGTCCTCTCGTGGCCATTCCACGTCCTGGAGGAGCATGGAGGTGCCTTTGCACGTTTCTGAGCCATTGGAGCTTAGAGATCCCCCTCTGCCTTCAGATTGGGCTGAGTTCGGATTAGAATGTTAAATACGGGGCCCTGCACACAGGGTTGGGGTCTTCGGGACCCCGTGGCCTCCGGTGTCTCCAATGCTAACCCCAAGGGTCAAGTGTGGGCCTCAAACCAGCTCAGCACAGGAGGGGCGGCCTCGAGCCCCATACCCGCACTGGAAAATGACACAGGCCTCCCAGGCTCGTGGGGTTTGCGCTGAGATAGCCCAGGGAGAAAGCGGTTCAGAGCAGATGAAAGGCGCGGCCAGGATGTGGGAGGAAGACGCTCCTTCCCGTCCCGTGGGCTTGGGCCTGGGCTGCGTGGACACTGCGGTGAGGGTGAGACCTGGTGCTCCTGCATGTCACCACCAGCCCACTCTCAGAGCAGATAAGGCAACGGCCATGATGACACCCAGCCATCGGGCCACCTGGGCTTCTCTCTTCCTCTGACCCCAAGACCCCTCCTCCACCCTCACCTGGCTTCCTACCAAGAAAAACTTGGAGTTGAAAATTTGTAGACACAAACATTTCTCTTCTTTTTCGTGTGTTTGTGTTTTTGAGATGGGGTCACCCTCTGTCGCCCAGGCTGGAGGGCAGTGGTGCACTCTCAGCTCACTGCAGCCTTCAATTCCTGGGCTCAAGTGATCCTCCCTCCTCAGCCTCCAGAGTAGCTGGTTCTACAGGTGCATGCCACGATGGGCAGCTAACTTTTTTTGTTTTTATAGAGATGAGGTCTCACTATGTTGCCCAGGCTGGTGTTGGACTCTTGGCCCTGAGCTCTCTTCCTGCCTCAGCCTCCCAAAGTACTGGGATTAAGGTGTGAGCCACTGCAGCTGGCCCAAACATTTGTATACGAAATTTGTACTCAACATGAGCCCGAACCAAGTGTTATTGTTCATTTGTGAGGGGTCTTGAAAAAATTATGTTTCTGCTTAAAATCTTTATTTTTCTGGGGGAAAAAAGAAATGCTGCTAAAAGTATATTCCTAAGCAAAGAGAGTGGAGACAGAAGCTCTCCAACCTGAAGTTTTTATCTTAGTTTTTGTCATAGCATTTTCTTCTGTGGAAATAGAATTCTATTTGAACTTTCCTATGGTGTCAACATTTCCCCGTGCTGAGCTTTAGGATTTTTATTATAAATTAAAGTGGTTTTCTTAACTGAGTATTTTAAGTATTTTAAACCTGATATAACACCAGGAAATACATAGGCCTTTTAGACTGAGGCGATGAATCTTATAAATTGAGGCAACAGAAAGAAGTGAGAACAATTTGCAGACGTCTAATATTCTCAGCAAGAAAGAGGGAATTTTCACCTCTTCAGACAAATGAAATTAAAGCTATTTGTCTGCCCCCAGCCCCCACTTTTATTTTTAGACAGGGTCTCACTCTGTCACCCAGGCTGGAGTGCAGTGGCACAATCTTGGCTCACTGCAACCTCCGCCTCCTGGGTTCAAGCCTCCCGCCTCAGTCACCCGAGTAGCTTGGATTACAGGCGCACACCACCATGCCCGGCTAATTTTTGTATTTTTGGTAGAGACAGGGTTGCACTATGTTGGCCGGGCTGGTCTCAAACTCCTGACCTCGAGTGATCCGCCTGCCTCGGCCTCCCAAAGTACTGGGATTACAGGCATGAGCCACTGCGCCCAGCCCAATCAAACCTATTTGTGCACAGAACAGCTGACTGTGCTCAGTTCCTCAAAGGTCACGAAGGAGGTGTGTTAAGGGCCTCCCTTCAGAGCCCATCTTGCTGGCGTCACCGTGTGTCATGCCTGTCCTTGGGCCTTGGCACAGTGAGGCAGCCCTGCTGCTGGTGGGCCACGCTGCGTGGCAAACACTTTAGAATGGGTTCTCAGGCCCGAACGGTGCCTCCAAACGCTTCAGCAGCAGAAACTGAACAGTTGAATGCACACAGCCGCGGGCCGATGAATTCATCATCCAGGCCTGCTCCCTGAGGGCTCCGGAGGGCGGGAGGGGGCCGTGGAGCCTCGGTCATCAATCCCCACACCTGAGAGCTCCGGAGGGCGGGAGTGGGTGGTGGAGCCTCGGTCATCAATCCCCACACCTGAGGGCTCCGGAGGGCGGGACTGGGTCGTGGAACCTTGTTCATCAATCCCCACACCTGAGAGCTCCGGAGGGCGGGAATGTGGAGCCTCAGTCATCAATCCCCACACCTGAGGGCTCCGGAGGGCGTGAGTGGGTGGTGGAGCCTCGGTCATCAATCCCCACACCTGAGGGCTCCGGAGGGCAGGAATGTGGAGCCTCAGTCATCAATCCCCACACCTGAGGGCTCCGGAGGGCGTGAGTGGGTGGTGGAGCCTCGGTCATCAATCCCCACAGCGTGGTCCTCAGTGATGGTTGTGACTCAGTAGATAAAACGCTGAGGGTCGTTTGCAGTTCATTATTGCAGCTCTGTTTTCTGCTGTCTGTATAGTCTGGGACACGCCACTAAGCCTCATCAACGTTCTCAGCTTTGTATTCCTGAAATCTGGATCGGAGCAGGCCCCAGAGTGCTAATGAGACAGCTGTGTGGAGATAGCCATGGCAGCGTCCAGCCTCTGGGCCCAGAAGAGTCACTGCAGCTATTCCTTAAACATAGGGACTCTGTGTCCTGACATGAGAGATTCTCCCTGACTCCATCGTATCCTGGATGCAGCCAGAGATGTGCATTTTAACAGGGAATTCAGAGGTGAGTGCTCACATTGCCATGCCCTTAAAAATACTATGGTAGGACCTCCCAGCAGGTGGCTGGATCTATGTGTAGTTGGGATCATTCTCGGTGCAGAGCTCACCAGGTGCTTGGTGTCCTCTCCACATGCTCTCCTGGCAAAAATGCCTGTGGTTATTAACTTGTATCACCCCAATAAGACTGTGGCTTGTCACAAACCCCATGCAGGATAAAAGAAGGCTTAGGCGTTGAAAACAAACCCTCTTATAGTAAGAGAATCCCAAACAGTTCCCAAGAACTGCAATGTGGACAGCCTGACCCAACCACGGTGGGCTGAGAAAGCAGAGGCTCCATAGCACCTGAGGACCTCAGCTGCCCATCCTGACGGGTACAAGTGGACACCTGTAATCCCAGCTGCTCAGGGGGCTGAGGCAGGAGAATCTCTTGAAATTGGGACGTGGAGGTTGCAGTGAGCTGAGATTGCACCACTGCACTCCAGCCTGGGCTACAGAGCGAGACTCTGTCTCACACACACACACACAATAATAATATAATAATAATAATCTGGCTGAAATCTCCTTCTTGTAACTTTGCCTGTCACAAATTCAGCTTTCCAGTCCAAAATGTACTTGAGTTGAGGTCCCTGTGTTGTGAGTCACTGTGAGAGGATTTATGACTCTGTAAAGTGGGACACCCACGCTTAAGACGCTTACAGAGAGTGACAGAGGCAATGAGCTCTCAGTGAAATAAAGCGGAGGGGAGTCCTCTAATATTTACACGCAGCCAGGAGCCCGTAAGGACACAGAGAAGCAAGCCTCCAGCTGCTGGAACAGATGTCCCCAGCTCTGAGAAGCCACACAAACGTCCTGTGTTCTCAATCACGTCGTCTTTGCTTGTAATCTAAGTATCATTCTCGCATGCATGACTGTCATTTCTAGGCTCACAAAGCAGATGATTAAGAGCAGAAATGCAGTGGCCACAGGCACACAGCAGGTTGTCCCGAGACGAGCCAGCGACAGGAGGAGAGGGAAGGAAAATGGCAGCTGTGGGTCCGGAAGGCAGAGCAGTATTTACTCTTGGCATCCAGTTCTGTTCTTTGCGTGGTAAAGTTTTAAGGGCAGGAGGTTGATAATAGTATTATTATATTAACTGCAAGTCATAAGACATCAAATTCTTTTTAGCATTCTTTGATTGTGAGCCAAAGAAGACTATTTTTCAGACCAGTTTTAGGCTCACAGCTAAATTGAGAGGAAGGTTCAGAGTTCCCATAAGTCGCCTGCCCCCAACACCTATAGTGTAAACCCCACTGTAAACACCTTCACCAGAGTGGGGCATTTTTACATCAATGAACCTACACCTCATCACCAGCCAGAGTACACAGTTTACATAAGGGCTCACTCTTGGTGTTGTGAGTTCCATGGGGTTGGACAAATGTGTAATGACATGGATCGGCTGCAGCATTGCCAGAGTTCAATGATAAGATCACATCATCTGCACACAAATTCAAATGAGAATTTGACTTCTTGCATTCCAATTTGGATGTCCTTTATTTCCTTCTCTTTTTTGATTGTTCTAGCTAGGACTTCCAGTAGTATGTTGAATAACAATGGTGAAAGTGGGCATCCTTGGCCAGGTGTGGTGGCTCACACCTGTAATTCCAGCACTTTGGGAGGTCGAAGAGGGTGGATTATTTGAGGTCAGGAGTTCAAGACCAGCCTGACCAACATGGTAAAACCCCATTTCTACCAAAAGTACAAAACTTAGCCAGGCATGGCGGTGGGCACCTGTAATCCCAGCTACTTGGGAGGTTGAGGCAGGAGAATTATTTGAACCCAGGTGGCAGAGGTTGCAGTGAGCTGAGATTACACCATTGTACTCCAGCCTGAGTAACAGAGTGAGACTCCATCTGAAAAAAACAAGGGCATCTTTGTCGTGTTCCAGCTCTTCATGGAAACACTTTCAGTTTTTCCACATTCAATATGATACTAGCTGTGTGTCTGTCATCTGTGGCTTATTGTGTTGAGATATTTTCCAACTATACCCAGTTTTTTGAGAGTTGTAATCATGAAGGATGTTGAATTTTATCAAATACTTCTTCAGCATCAATTGAAATGATCACATGGATTGATTTGCCTACCAGAAACCATCCTTGCATCCCTGGGATAAATCCCCCTTAGTCATGTTGAATGTCTTTTTAATATATTCAATTTGGCTTGCTAGGATTTTGTCGAGGATTTTTGCATCAAGGTTCATTGGGGCCTGTAGTTTCTTTTTTTGGTATGTCTTTGTCTGGTTTTTGTATCAGGGCAATACTGGCCTTGTGGAATGAGTTTGGAATGAGTTTGGAAGTTTTCCCTTCTCCTTTATTTTTTGGAATAGTTTGAGGAAGACTGGTATCAGTTCTTTGTTAAATGTTTGGTAACATTCTGCAGTAAAGCCATCTGGTCCTGGGCTTTTCTTTGCTGGGATTTTTATTATGGCTTCAATCTTGTTTCTTGTTTTTTGTTTTTTGTTTTTGAGACGGAGTCTTGCTCCGTCTCCCAGGCTGGGGTGCAGTGGCGGGATCTCAGCTCACTGCAAGCTCTGCCTCCCGGGTTCCCACCATTCTCCTGCCTCAGCCTCCCGAGTAGCTGGGACTACAGGCGCCGCCACCACTCCCGGCTAGTTTTTTGTATTTTTAGTAGAGACTGGGTTTTACCATGTTAGCCAGGATGGTCTCGATCTCCTGACCTTGTGATCCACCCGTCTTGGCCTCCCAAAGTACTGGGATTACAGGCGTGAGCCCCTGCACCCGGCCTGGCTTCAATCTTGTTACTTGTCATTGGTCTGTCGGGTTTTGGATTTCTTCATGGTTCAGTCTTGGTAAGTTGTACATCTCTAGGAGTTTACCCATTTCTTCTAGCTTTTCCAATTTATTGGCATATGGTTACTCCTAGAAGCCTCTAAAGACCTTTTGAATTTCTGCAGTAATGGTTGAAATGTCTCCTTTTTTCTCTCTGATTTTATTTATTTGGGTCTTCTTTCTCTTTTCCTAAGTCTGGCCAAAGGTTTGTAGATTTTATCTTTGCAAGTAAAAAACACTTTCTTTTTTTTGGCGGGGGGAACGTGGGAAAGAGTCTCGCTCTGTCGCCCAGGCTGGAGTGCAGTGGCATGATCTCGGCTCACTGCAACCTCCACCTCCTGGGTTCACGCCATTCTCCTGCCTCGGCCTCCCAAGTAGCTGGGACTACAGGCGCCTGCCACCACACCTGGCTAATTTTTTATATTTTTAGTAGAGACAGGGTTTCACTGTGTTAGCCAGGATGGTTTCGATCTCCTGACCTCATGATCTACCCGCCTCGGCCTCCCAAAGTGCTGGGATTACAGGCGTGAGCCACTGCGCCCGGCCAAGAAAAGCTTCATTTTGTTGATGTTTGGCATTGTTTTCTTCATTTCAATTTCGTTTATTTCTGCTCTGATGTTTATTCTTTTCTTTTATTAATTTTGAGTTTGGTTTGCTTTTGCTTTTCTAGTTCTTTAAGATGCATTGTGAGGTTGTTTATTTGAGGTTTTTCTACCTTTTTGATGTAGGTACTTATAGCTATACACTTTCCTCTTAGTACTGCTTTTGCTGTATCCCATAGGTTTTGGTATGTTTTGTTTCCATTATTATTTGTTTCAAGACATTTTTCAGTTTCCTTCTTAATTTTTTCATTGACCCACTGGTCATTCAGGCAGATATTTAATTTCTGTGTGTTTGTATAATTTCCAAAATTCCTCTTGTTATTAATTTCTAGTTTTATTCCATTGTCATCAGAAAAGTTATTTGATATAATTTCATTAAAAAAAATTTTTTGGACTCATTTTGTGACCTAACATATTGTCTATCCTTGAGAATGATTCACGTGCTGAAGAGAAGAATGTGTGTTCCGCAGCTCTTGGGTGAAATGTTCTGTAAATAACTGTTAGATCCATTCAGCTTATAGTGCAAATGAAGTCTGATGTTTCTTTTTTGATTTTCTGTCTAGATGCTGTCTGATGCTGAAAACGGGGTGCTGAGGTCCAGCTATTATTGTGTTTGGGTTTATCTCTCTCTTTAGCTCTAACAATATTTTCTTTATATATCTAGGTGCTCCAGTTTCAGGTGCATATATATTTATAATTGTTATATCCTCTTGTTCAACTGACTCCTTTGTCATTATATAATGACCTTCTTTGTCTCTTTTTATAGTTTTAGTCTTGAAATTTATTTTGTCTGATGTATGCGTAGCTATTCCTGCTCTTTTTTTGATTTCTATTTGCATGGAATATCTTTTTCCATCTCTTTATTTTCAGTAGTGTGTTTCTTTATAGGTGAAGTGTGTTTCTTAAAGGCAACAGATCATTGAGTCTTGGTTTTTCAGTCCATTCACCACCCTATGCCTTTTGATGGGTGAATTTAGACCATTTATATTCAATATTATTATTGATAAGTAAGGACTTACTCCTGCTATTTTATTATTTGTTTTCTGGTCTTCCTTTCCTTCATTTTTTCCTTCCTGTGTTCTTTTTAGTGAAGGTGATTTTCTCTGGTAGTATGTTTTAATTTCTTGCTTTTTGTGTTTTTTTCTTTTTTTTGTATCCATTGTATATTTTTTGATTTGAGATTACCATGAGGCTTGCAAATAATTCCTTATAACCCATTACTTTAAACTGATGACAACTTAACATTGATTGTATAAACAGCCAATCTAACCAACAAACAAAGAGAAAACTCATAAAAACCCTACACTTTAACTTTGTCCCCTTGCTTTTAAACTTTTTAGTATTTCTATTTATATCTTGTTGGACTATCTATGTCTTGAAAAGTTGTTATAGTTATTATTTTAATTGGTTCATCTTTTAGTCTTTCTACTCAAGATATGAATAGTTTACCCATCACTATTATAGTGTTAATATTCTGTGTTTTTCTGTGTATTTACTATTACCAGTGAGTTTTGCACCTTCTGATGATTTCTTATTGCTCATCAGTCTCCTTTTCTTACAGATTGAAGAACTTCTTTTAGTGTTTCTTGTAAGACAGGTTTAGAGTTTATGATTTTTTGTCTGGGAAAACCTTTGTTTCTCCTTCATGTTTGGAGGGTATTTTCACTGCATATGCTATTTTAGGATAAACTTTTTTCCTTAAGCACTTTAAGTATATCATGCCACCCTCTACTGGCCTGTGAAGTCTCTACTGAAAAGTCTGCTTCGAGATGGATTGAAGCTCCACTGTACGTTATTTGTTTCTTTTACCATGCTGCTTTTAGGATCCTGTCTTTATCCTTGAACTTTAGGAGTTTGATTATTAAATGCCTTGAGGTGGCCTTATTTGGGTTAAGTCTATTTGGTATTATATAACCTTCTTGTACTTGAATATTGATATCTTTATCTAGATTTGGAAAGTTTTCTGTTATTATCCCTTTGAATAAACTTTCTACTCTAACCTCTCTCTATCTCCTCTTTAAGGTCACTACCTCTTAGATTTGACCATTTGAGGCTATTTTCTAGATCTTAGAGGTGTGCTAAGTTCTTTTTTATTTTGTCTCTTCTGACTGTGTATATGCAAATAGCCTGTCTTCAAGCTACTAATTCTTTCTTCTGCTTGGTCAATTCTGCTGGTGAGAGGCTCTAATGCATTCTTCAGTATGTCAATTGCATTTTCAGCTCTAAAATTTCTGCTTGACTTTTTAATTATTTCAATCTCTTTGCTAAATTTATGATAGGATTCTGAATTCCTTCCCTGTGTTATTTCAATTTTCTTTGAGTTTCTTCAAAACAGCTATTTTGAATTCTTTTTCTGAAAGGTCATATACCTCTGTCTCTGCAGGGTTGGTCCCTGGTGCCTTATTTAGTTTGTTTGGTGAGGTCATGTTTTCCTGGATGGTCTTGATGCTTGTGGATGTTGATCAGTGTCTGGGCATTGAATAATTAAGTATTTATTGTAGTGTTCACGGTCTGGGCTTGTTTGTATCCATCCTTCTCGGGAAGGTTTTTCAGGTATTCGAAGGGACTTGGGCATTAGAATTTAAGTTTTCAGTCATTGCAGCCATATCTTCATTAGGGGGCACCCCAAGCCCAGTCATGCTGTGGCTTTTGCAGACGTGTAGAGGTATTGCCTTGGTGGTCTTGGAAAAGATCCAGAAGAATTCTCTGGATTACTAGGAAGAGACTCTTGTTCTCTTCCCTTACTTTCTCCCAAACAAATGGAGCTTCTCTCTGCATGCAGAGCTGCCTGTAGCTTGGGGAAGAGTGACACAAGCATCCCTCTGGTCACCACCACTGTGATTGTGCCGGGTCAGACCTGAAGCCAGTACAGGACTCACACAAAGCCCATGGTGACCACTGACTGGCTACTGCCTAGTTTGCTCAAGGCCCTATGACTCTACAATTAGCATGTGGCAAAGCCAACCAGGCTTCTTTCCTTCCCTTTAGGGCAGTGAGCTCCCTTCTTCCCCCAAAGCCTGTAAAATGAAATCAGTTTTAAACTCGGAATTGAACATTTTCACACAATTTAGGTATCAGCTATCATTGACAGCAGGAGACTTCAAAATAATTTTGCACATTCATAGCCTTTATAGCTAATCCTGTGAGCACCTAGGTGTGTGGCCCACATACTTGTGAAGAATTGTCACAGCAATTTCCAGCTCCTGAACGTACTTTGCCCAAAACCGGGCTTCCAACCTTGACACATTTATGCCACCCATTAAACGCCTGTGTGCTCACAAAGACATCTCGGGAGCTGTCGTCCCTCCACCAAATCACAGGCTCGGGTGGGACAGTGTGAGCTTCCTGGACTTTGAAGCAGATCGAGTAGCTCGGTTATGGGGAGGAACTTAGAGAAGAGTGAGATTAAAACGTGAAGCCATTTGTTTTTCTGCAAAGTTGATGTTACCCTTCGCAGCATAGTCTTCTAATTTCTCCTGCCTCCACGGCATAATTTGGAAAATCTTGAAAACATCAAATAGTCCTAATGTAACTGACCTTACATACACAATCTAAGAAAAAATGTAATCTATCAAAAAGATACGTCATGTCCATTAGCAACATCGCCATGTCGTATCATCCCTGAAATAAGTGCAGAAGCCAAAACAGACAGATTTTCTCTTTGGTTTTAGACGACAGGCCCTGCTGGAGTCATAATATAGGACAACTTGGTACAAAATCTGTTCCATTAAAGTTACCCTTATCCTTCAGATGAATTTCCTGGCAGTTTTGAGGTCAAGCATCATTCCCTTTCCAGCTAAATAGCTGCTCAACAGCTGTTGCTATTTGGAAGATGTTTACTCCTAAAACTGCTCTGTAGTTTTGTGGTTCACATGGTGTCTTAGTCCTGCGGACACTGTGGTGCTGTGTGTGGCTCTAACGTCAAATTCCATCCTGACTGAGGAATGAACCACAGGCCTTGTGCTTTCATGACGGTCCCCTCCGAGGGGACAGAGTGCCACAGAGTCACCTAAAAACAGCCTGGACGGGCACAGATAGCAAGACACGCCTGCGCAGCCCGGGACTCTCCTAGCAGGGCGGGGCCCAGCCAGCAGGGAGTGAGTCCTCAGCCTGCAGAGGCGCTGGGCACTGGACACTGATGCAATAAAAGCACTTCACATTTTCTATGGAAATCGGCTTTGGCAATTTCCGTTTGTTTTCTTTTTCTGCTGTTTTGCCGCCTCCCAGGCCCTTTCCTTGGGAGGATTTGCAGAAAGGACGTCTCTGGCGAGCTTTGTACCCCAATGCTTCCCCCCACCTCCCCGTCACAGATCCACCTCTGGGCAAACAGAGACACAGAACAGAGGGTGCCCATTGTCTTCCCCCGTGTGCGGAAGGGACGGGGACCAGGGCTCGAGGACAACAGCCCATTCTCTGCACCGTCCAGACCTTGGAACCCACTCCCTGCCTCCCCCATGGCACTCAGGGAACACATTGGAGAGACTCTTAGTGGTCTCTGCTGTTTAAAGAGGTCCTCGCAGTGAAGTAAAGAACATTAAGATGTTAATTCCTTGGACTTTTTAACTATTCAAGGATTTCCTTTGAAGTTCCTGTGTTCTTTTGAAAAGGTCAAGCTATGGGGCTGAGTGATTTGTAGCTGGAGTTGTGGACTCGTTCTGTGATCCTGGACCCTTAGGCATGGCTGGGCCTTTCTGCCTCTCTCTGTGTCTGACTCCTCTGTCTAGTTAAATGTTTAATCAACATACATGGCACAATCCAAATGCCTCCCTGTTTGTCGTGTGGGTTGAATGCATCAGATATTTGGATTCTGGGTTGGGATGGATAATATCAAAGCGTTTGCGGAGGTCATTCTTTCAGCTGGCACCGAGCCACGGGTGTACAGCAGGGCAGAGATGAATCAGCACCCAGCTCCAGCTGTGCAGCCCGGGCAGAGATGAATGAGATGCAGTCGCGGCTCATCCCACTGTCAGGGGGGCCGGGACCTGAAAATGACCCCATCTGTTGAGGCCCGGCAGGCATGAGCTGCTGGCAAGGGTGGCACCAGAGTTTGGGATGGAGCTGGGTTGAGAGGACCTAGGGAAGGCGTCCTGGAGGAGGCCAAGCCGACAGAGCCTGGGACACCAGGGGCTATGGGCGGGGACCAACCTGGCAGGTTTGAGGTGAGGAGGATGGCTGAGGCTGGGGGCCTGGAGTGGGCATCTTGGAGATGCCAGGTGGGCTGAGAGGGAGGAAGGACAGTGGGGCCCAGCGAGGCTCACCTGGTGGGTGCTGCACTGTGTGTGCAGCCACCAGGCTTGGAAGGACCATCACCAGCTGGGCCAGAGCACTAGGGACCTACTCAATGCCATGGATGTATTGGAGGGGGGTAGAACCAGGGCTACCTCTAGGCAACAGTGCTCCACGCCCTGGCACCTACAGCCAGGGGTCAGGGCCTGGGCAGCACTCGCCCAGCTGACATGAGTGAGCTCTGTTCTCCTGCACCCGACCCACACGGGCTCCGTGTT
The DNA here is from genome assembly GCF_037993035.2 of Macaca fascicularis. Taxonomy (NCBI): domain Eukaryota; kingdom Metazoa; phylum Chordata; class Mammalia; order Primates; family Cercopithecidae; genus Macaca; species Macaca fascicularis. Next base: position 2,145,998 of record NC_088382.1, read on the forward strand.
CCTGCACCTGGTGTGTGCGGGCTCTGTGCTCCTGCACCCGACCCACGCGGGCTCCGTGCTCCTGCTGAGGCAGTGCTGGGTGTCCGTACTGATCAAGGCCAAGGTAGAGGAGGTGTCCCATGGGAGGCCTGCAGGTCCCAGGAGGGTGGAATCGAAGCAGCCTGCCTGAGCCCAGGGCGGAGGCTCTCCTTCCCAACCGGGGCAGGACCCAGAGGAAGAATGAGGCCACAGAGGCAGGTCCTGACCAGGCCCCTGGAAGGCAGCAGTGTGCTGAGAGCCTTGAGAAAGAGTGGAGGCCCCGGTGACCACAGCCTCATGACTGCTGAGGGCCAGGGCCAGAGTCTTCTTCCTAACTGCGCCCCTCTCCCTTTCTCCATTTCCCCATAAACCCTTGAAACAGAGGAGCCTGTGTGTGTGTTTGTCCTTGGGGCCGCCGAGAAGTGGCAGCAGAGGGTCCTGCCCTCCACAAGGCACAGGAGCAGGGACCATGAGTGACCTGGGAACACCGGCCCCGGGCTCCCTGACTCCCTCTGTCTGCCCCGGCCTCCACTTTAAGTCACACCCAACAGTTGTGAGATGTCGGTGTTTCTGTTGCTAGACATTCCTGTTGCTGTGCAGCAGCTGGGGGGTGGGACAAAGGACTCCCTCTTCTAATTTTTAAAATGCAAAGCAAACCACATGTGGACCCTCAGGAGGAGCTGCCTTTCCTCCTGCTCCGTGGCTCCTCCCGCTTCGTGCCTCCTCCCATCTGACAGCTCCCCCAGCCTGCTGGGCACTGAGTCCTCTGCTGTGGGGGTTGCCGGTGCCACTTCCCCTCTCCACAGCCGTGCAGTGCCCGGCTCAGCTCAAGTTCACAGCCCTTTCAGCTGGTGTACCCGTGGACACCCGCCTGGTCACAGTGGGATATGCAGCTGGCAACCTGCTCCAGCCATCCTGCAAGTCACTGTGAACGCCCTCAGGCTCCAACAGCAAAGCCACTGGTCGGAAAGAGGCTGGGCTCCTGCACACCCGCCAGCGATGGCTGCCCTTGTCCATCCTGTTCCCTGAAGGGGAGCGGCTGCTGGAGGGTGAAGCCGCTAAGGTTTGAGGGTGAAGCCACTGGTTTGATCCCTCCGCCCGCATCGCAGTTGCTTCACCAGCCACAGAAGCACGGGGGAGTCAAAAATGGGAAGGACAGAAATGGTTCCTGACCACGCGAGCTGGAGGTTGAGTGGGATGGTCTAAAAATCGACTGACTAGTAAATGGGTGAATTAGCATACTGATGAATGCGTATTGATCCATTTTTCTGAAAATGAAATGTTTTTATCATCAGTTTTGATTGATGATAAGATTATACAAGCAATTACTCAGAATGATTACAAGTCGTAATTAGGCTGGGAGGGGAGCGTGAAGGGTGCTGTGCTGGAGACCGGATCGGGGGCAGCCCCGCGGGAGCTGGGCAGGGTTGGAGCCTCCGCAGGGAGGAGGACGGAGCCTTCCCAGGGCCACGGGCCAGGAGGGAGAGGCGGCCGGGCTGGGTCAGAGCGAAGGAGAGGGGGGCACTGGGCGCTGCTCTCAGAAAGGCGCAGTGACAGGAGGCCATTTCTGGCTCTGGATTCTCACCGTAGAACAAGACGCTAGAACACAGTGCTCAATACGGGCCTCCTGCTCTGAGAAGACGTGGTTCCGATTGCGGCTTCGGGGTCTCCAAAATCTGCCCATCAGCAGGCACCGCACGTCCAAGGCCAGGACCGCATCCGACACCGCCACCTGCTGGTAGCGGGAACATGACGTCTCGGGGCCAAATGTGAAGAACACGTTCAGGATATTGAATTAGAGAAATATCAAACTCTTTTAAATTCCATCACAGCTACCAAAACCAAACTGGGGATGTAAAGAATTTTTCAGCACATTGTGTACTATTTAAATTGCACACACACAATAAAGGCTTGCTAGACAGCCGAATGCATTTTTATTTTCAAACATAATGCATGTCGTGTGATGGTTAAAATCATATCGTGATTGTGCTAATCATAGGACACACTGCAGGCCCCCTTCATGTGAGCCTACTGTGGTGTCCTATGTACATTCAAGTTTGATGAGTTAATAGTCACTATAGGCTTGTGTGGTGGCTCACACCTGCAATCCCAGCACTTTGGGAGGCTGAGACAGGTGGATTCCTCCAGACCAGTCTGGCCAACATGGCGAAACCTGGTCTTTACTAAAAATACAAAAAATTAGCTGGGTATGGTGGGGCAGGCCTGTAGTCCCAGATACTCGGGAGGCTGAGGCAGGAGAATGGCGGGAACCCGGGAGGCAGAGCTTGCAGTGAACCAAGTTCGCGCCTCTCACTCCAGCCTGGGTGACAGAGCGAGACTCTGTCTCAAAAAGAAAAAAGAAAAAAAAAAAAAAAAGTCACTATAATGAGTGAGCCTAGTGGATTCCACCGACCAAAGGAGCCTTGAGCCGCCTTTTGGAAAATCTCAAATTTTAATTGTATACATATTAGCATAGTGAAAACTGCAGTCTTTCCTCACATTTTCAAATGTTTTGAAAGCGTCTGCTCTACAAACTTTTATTTAGACTTTCCAATGTAAGTTCGTCTATGCCATTGTGACTTCATTGGTTTAAAACCCTATTTTGCAAAGGACCTTGCTTTGTTAGGTGGATGGGGAGGTTCCCGTGGCTTTATGCTGCAGGCTCTGTGAGGGTGGAGGCATGACACTGAGCTGGGCCAACACAGACTGGCCTGATTCGAAGCTTTGCTTCATTGCATAGTAAACTTTCTGTGTCAAGCTGCAGGGTTACTGCAGGATTTTAGAGCCATGTTTGAAACCTGTCCACAGAGCTCAAAGCAGACTGGCAGAAGGAAATCATATCGTTTATCAGACAGGCCAGAGGCATCCCAGAGCAGAGTCCCTCTGTAGCCAGTTTAGGAATGTCGCTTTCCAAGTGACAAGTCAGTGGGCTGGGGGTCTTGTCAGGGATTGTAACTTGCACGTGCACTCCTACCTCACACTCCCATCCCTCAGTAAGTGTCTTCTTTGCTTGAGGCAAACACGCTGCCTTCCTCCGCCTCCCAGGTTCAAACCATTCTCCTGCCTCAGCCTCCTGGGTAGCTGGGATTACAGGCTCCTGCCACCACACCTGGCTAATTTTTGTATTTTTAGTAGAGATGGGGTTTTGCCATGTTGGCCAGACTGGTCTCAAACTCCTGACCTCAGGTGATCCACCCGCCTCGGCCTCCCAAAGTGCTGGGATCATAGGCGTCAGCTGCTGTGCCTGGCCCAAGCTGCTATTTTAATTAAACTTTTTGCATATAAAATGGAAAAAAAAATCCCTCTGTAACTTGGGTGATCTAGACCAGGGGTTTGCAAACTGTTTTTGAAAAGGGCCACGTAGTAAATATTTTAGGTTTTGTGGGCCTAGCAATCTTTGTTAAACAGTCTTGTTTTTATGTGGTTTTGTTTTTACAACCCTTTGACAAACATCAAAGCCATTCTGGCACGAGGGCTGCATGCAGCGGGGCAGCTTCTGCCGGAGGCTGTGGTTTCCTGGCTCCTTCCCTAGAGCTGTCCCTCACTTCGCCTGCAAGCCCAGAAACACATTTTCTTATGTTTCCAAAATAAACACGTCCTGCGAGTGAGGTAGATTGCCATTGATGTGGGCCATTGTGAGTGTTTTATTAGCGTGTCATGAAAGTCTTAAACTGGCCGGGCGCGGTGGCTCAAGCCTGTAATCCCAGCACTTTGGGAGGCTGAGGCGGGTGGATCACGAGGTCAGGAGATCGAGACTATCCTGGCTAACATGGTGAAACCCCGTCTCTACTAAAAATACAAAAAACTAGCCGGGCGTGGTGGCGGCGCCTGTAGTTCCAGCTACTCGGGAGGCTGAGGCAGGAGAATGGCGGGAACCCGGGAGGCGGAGCTTGCAGTGAGCCGAGATCGCGCCACTCACTCCAGCCTGGGAGACACAGCGAGACTCCGTCTCAAAAAAAAAAAAGAAAGTCTTAAACTTCCGCCCAATTTTCTTTTGAACTTTCCGTGAATTTTGTGAATGTACCTTTACGTAGAGTTGGGATCATCGGCGGCCAATAGTCCTCTTCAGCGTTTGCGCTTCTCGTATTTCACAGGCTCATCATAGACGGATCACGTGTTCTATGGTACTGTTATGATTTGTCTCTGGCAGATAAACATTTGGGACTGAGAAGCAAAACTTCTAGCAACGGCCCATGGGGTAGACTAAAAGCCACCAAAAGCCTCTGCGTGTGTCCAGCCACAGTGGAAGCTTCTTAGGGGCCATAATCACAGCTGGGCGTGGTTGAGATACAGGGGAGGGAGCAGGCGGCACTGAATACTCTTCCTTAAGTTGGAACACGCAGGACTTGAAGTGCATACTCCACTCTCCACGTTGTGCGTCCTGGAAACACAACCTCACTCAGCAATCGACTTCCCACCACACCTGCTGGCAGCACTGTGCTGGAGTAGACTGTCGAGGGTCAAAAGAAACACGGGGCGTACTCCCTGCTCCGGGGGCTGGGGGCCTGAAACACAGATGTGGGTGCAAGAGCGCTCACCCGTAATGGTTAAATAGCAATTTAAGGCTGTAGGTCACAAGACTCAAACAAGCTTTGCTGTGAGTGTTGTACCAGTCAGTGCAGCTGTGGGAACAAAACACCCAGACCAGGCGGCTCCAACAGCAGGCATTTATTGCTCACAGTTCTGGAGGCTGCAAGTCCCAGATACAGATTCTGGCTGACTCGGTGCCTGGGGAGGGCTCTCTTCCCAGCTTGCAGACAGCCACCTTCTGCTGTGTCCTCTCCCTCCTGCAAAGACACCATCCTACCATGTGAGGGCTGTACCCTCATGACCTCCTTTAGACTAAATTACACCCTTGTAGGCCTCATCTCCTGTCACAGACACACTGGAGTTAGGGCTTCACCATGACCTGGGGGCGGGGGTATAATTCATTTCCCAGCAGACATTCCTGCAAGAAGGAGGCAAGGAGCTCACACTTCTGAGGCTGAGATCCTTTGCTCGGACTCCAGGCTGGCTTGCTCATGTACCACATGTGACCCTGAAAATCTATTTGTTTATTTATGAGCTAGGGTCTCACTCTGTCGCCCAGGCTAGAATGCAGTGGTACAATCTTGGCTCACCACAGCCTTGACTTCCTCCTGGGTTCAAGCGATTCTCCCATCTCAGCCTACCAGGTAGCTGGGACCACAGGTGTGCACCACCACCCCTGGCTAAGTTTTGTACTTTTTGTAGAGACAGGGTCTCGTCATGTTGCCCAGACTGGTCTCGAACCCCTGAGCTCAAGAGATTGGCCAACCTCAGTCTCCCAAAGTGCTGGGATTACAGGTATGAGCCACCGTGCCCAGCCTCTCAAAGCCTCCATCTCTTCATGTATAAAATCACAATAATAATAGAATCTCCATTACAGAGTCATGGAAACTAAAATAAAATAACAGAGGCACTAGGGTTAGAAATGCCTGTCAATTAGCAAGGGGCCAACACCTGTGGAAGATAGTTCAAAAGGGCTGAAGTGGTATTCAAATTCCCAGTAGTTGTTGTTTAGAAAACACACATCTACTAGGGAATGTTAAAAATAAATCTTATATAGTTCAGAAAAGTTTAAGAAAGAAAAAAACTGAATTTGAGAATTTAATGAGGAAAACAGAGAAGGAGTCTGAGAAGGTGCTACTCTCTCATCACCTTGTTTTCAAATGTCAGCTGGAACAGTTTTATAAGGAGATGCACCCCTCACCTACACTTGGTTACCCAGTGGTACCATTTACGTTCAAGAGACTGGAAAAAGGAACTTGATTCTTTCCTTTTTATTTACCCAGTTTTTAGTATAAGAAGTTGGTTTCCCATCCCTCTCAGAAGGTAACCCATTGGATGAACTCGTGCTTTTATCCACATCTGGCTGATTCCTCGCAATTCTTATCCTCACTGGAATTGAATTTGTCCCGTTTTCAATTCCACCTGTAGAGTTAGCTTATTCCTCGTTCCTCCATATAAGACTGTTTATGGGATGTAACCTTGATGTTTCTGTTGCTCATTCGTATGAAAGTGCTTATAAGATTAAGAATTTAACTTTCCTGAACCTCTAGGAGGAGGGTGGGGGCATGAAGTTTGTATAATTTCACAGACCGTTCTCTGCTCTTGTTTTTGATCCGTGTTTTAAAAGAGGATGTGTCACTCGCTGAGGCTTCCTGGCCTGCTCCCTTCCCCCATGTCGATCTGGTCATTGTCTTTTTTTCCGGCTCTGCCAATCCTGTCTCGCTCGGGCTTAATCCGCTCCCGGGAGTTGCAGTCTGGGGTGGGGCTCTGCCTCAGAAAGGAGCCCTCCAGGTTTAGTTCCCGGGCGGAGCCACTGGCTGGGCACAGGGAGACTTGTGGCATTTGAAATGAGGCTGGTCAGATTCAACATGTGCTGTGAGTGTAAAATACACACCAAGTTCATAGACTTAGCATGACAAAAGTAAGATTTTATTAGTGATTTTCTGTGTGAAGTAGTTGAAATGGTAATCTTTTGGATATATTGGGTCAAACAAAATAAATCATTAAAATTAACTTGTAGGAATAACTTTTCCTCTTCGATCAGGGAGCTTTTCCAGGTTATATGTACAATGACCTCTGCAGGCATCCGGTGCGGTGGGGAAGCTTCAACCTGGGACTCCCATAAGCCGCTCAGGGCTTGGGGAGTCTCCTGGGGATGCTGAGGGTTGCATGGAGGCTTGAGCTTTGCACCCAGCTGCATCCTCGCCTTCAGGGAATGCCTCTTTGGGGTCCCTGGGGAGCTCACTGACTCCATTCCTCCCCTTCTTTCAGCCAGGTTTTATTTCTGCTCGCTCCCAAGTCAGGCTGTCACTTGAAAATATTTTTTGTGACAGAGACTGTCAAGAAGAAGACTGTTCATATTCACTTTGTGGGATTTTCTTATTTCCTTCTTTTCCCAAGTGATAGTCTTCAGTGCTTGTGTGTGTGTGTGTGTGTGTGTTGTATTTGTGTGTGTTGTGTATTTGTGTGTGCCTGCATGCAAGTTTTTGTGTATTGTGTATTCGTGTGTCTATGCATGCATGTGTATGCGTGTTGTGTATTTGTGAGCGCATGCATTCAAGTTTGTGTGTTGTGTATTTGTGTGTACATGCATTCAGTTTGTATGTTGTGTATTTGTGTGTGCATGCATGTTTGTGTGTGTGTTGTGTATTCGTGTTGCATGCATGAATGTTTGTGTGCATGTCAGGATTCTCCAGAGAAACAGGACCAACAGGATGTAAAACACAAAACCCAACATAAAAGGAGATTTATCTTAAGGAATGGCTCATGTAATTCTGGAGGTGCTGGGTGGGCTGGAGGCCCAGGGAAGAGTTGCTGTTGAGTCTTCGGTCCCTGGCAGAATCCTGGGAGGTCAGGCTTTTTGTCTGAAGGCCTTCAGCTGAGTGTGCGAGTCCATCCACGCTGTGGAGGGCAATTTGCTTGACCCAAAGTCCATGGATGAAAATGCTAATCACACCTAAAAATGCCTTCATGGCAATGTCAAGAATAATGATGATAAAAGATTTGGCTACAGTGGCCTAACCAAGCTGACACATAAAAATTAACCATCACGATGTGCGGATATATATAATATATGATGTGGGGGATGTGCGGATATATATAATATATGATGTGGGGGATGTGCGGATATATATAATATATGATGTGGGGGATGTGCGGATATATAAAATATATGATGTGGGGGATGTGCGGATATATATAATATATGATGTGGGGGATGTGCGGATATATATAATATATGATGTGGGGGATGTGCGGATATATATAATATATGATGTGGGGGATGTGCGGATATATATAATATATGATGTGGGGGATGTGCGGATATATAAAATATATGATGTGGGGGATGTGCGGATATATATAATATATGATGTGGGGGATGTGCGGATATATATAATATATGATGTGGGGGATGTGCGGATATATATAATATATGATGTGGGGGATGTGCGGATATATATAATATATGATGTGGGGGATGTGCGGATATATATAATATATGATGTGGGGGATGTGCGGATATATATAATATATGATGTGGGGGATGTGCGGATATATATAATATATGATGTGGGGGATGTGCGGATATATATAATATATGATGTGGGGGATGTGCGGATATATATAATATATGATGTGGGGGTAGATAGAGATATCTATAGATAGGTATCTCTGTCTCCATGTGTATCTATCTTTTAATTTTTTATTGAGATGAAATATATTTACATCATTTATCATCTTTACCATTTTAAGTGTACAGTTCAGTAGTAATAAATACATTTATAATCTCTCTTTTCATCCCCCCTTTCCAGGTTTTCAAAACTTATTTTCAACATAAGCATTGCTGTAAATAACTAGCTTGCCGTTACCTATACATATGTTGTTGGTTGGATACCATTACTAAGACTAGCTAAAGCCAAATTAGCATTAATGTAACTTTTTGTTTAACATTGCAACAGATGATTGGTATGGCATTATTTACATTTTAACTGTCTGTCTTCTGTAAAACGCCTCTGAATTTCTTCTTAAAGGAACAGCTCTTGCTGGGTTTTTCCCATAGAAGGATGAAGACCGTTCTGACGGTGTGGCGCTCCCTCTAGTGGCTGAGGGTCGCTAGCTCACCGGCGAGGCTCCCAAGGCCGGATTTGTGCCGGAGATGCCCGAGCGCCTCTAACACCCTCGTAGGCAATTCAGGAGGCGAACACTAGTCTGATCATACGGATGAGACTGTGGCTGTATTAACAATGTGTGTGTAATCCACAGCGGTATAATGAAATGTGGAATAGCTGCATGACTCCAAACGACTGTTTTCCAAATGACCGATGCGTGACGTTAAATGGTAAAAGATCCCTTCGAAACGCAAGAGGGATGAAAATATTTTAATGTAACAGTGTGAAAAGTTCACTAGGGCAATCTCAGATTCCACATTGCAATGAATCTTTGAGAAATCAGATTTTTAGTGTAGCGAAAAAGGCCATTCACAATTATCTAAAAAGACTACTAAAATTATTCTCTCTTCTTCCACTACACAGCTACTTGACACAGGTTTTCTTCATATATTTGGATCCAAAATGGAATCACAGCAGATTAAATGCAAAAGTACCTATCCAGCTGTCTTTTCTGAAGCCAAACATTAAAGAGATTTGCAAAAAATATAAAAGACTTTCACTCTGCTTATTTTTCTTTCAAAAAGTAGTTTCTTTAAAAAGTTATTTGTGTTAACCTACAATGGAATCATTATTATTATTTCAAAATGAATTAATAACTAAATATCATAAAAATATAAACTCTCTAATGTGGTCAATATAAGTAGATATGATCTACCTAAATACAAGTTTTAAAAAATATATTAATAATTTTTTAGGGTGCATAGGGATCCTGAGACCAAAAGTCTGAGCTTTAATCTAAAGGAATAGTATTTGACCAAGTGCAAATGATAATAATGTGTAACAGTGAATTAAAAAACAGGATGATTTAAGTCATATGATTATGCATGCCTATATATTGTTGATTTTCAATAAATTAACATCACTTTGTACATTCAAAAAGGTAATAGTTGATGCTTACCTCTACTTTTTACAGTATTAACACAGGTTTCATTCCTGCTTCACCCTCATCTCTTAACTCAGTTTTTAAATTTTCTTTGTAATGTCCACATATAGAAATATTGGGTGGACATGCCTATAATCCCAGCACTTTGAGAGGCCAAGACAGGCAGATTGCTTGAGGTCAGGAGTTCCAGACCAGCCTGGCCAACATAGCAAAACCCCGTCTCTATTAAAAATAGGAAAATTGGCCGGGCACTGTAATCCCAGCATTTGGGAGGCCGAGGCAGGCGGATCACGAGGTCAGGAGTTCGAGACCAGCCTGACCAACATGGTGAAACCCCATCTCTACTAAAATTACAAAAATTAGCTGAGCTTGGTGGTGCATGCCTGTAATCCCAGCTACTCAGGAGGCTGAAGCAGGAGAATCGCTTGAACCCAGGAGGTGGAGGTTGCAGTGAGCCAAGATCGCACCATTGTACTCCAGCCTGGGTGACAGAGCAAGACTCCATCTCCAAAAAGAAAAAAAAAAAAAGAAAAGAAAAATTAGCTGTGCGTGGTGGTGCACGCCTATAATCCCAGTTACTTGGGAGGCTGAAACTGAAAACTTGCTTGAACCCGGGAGGCAGAGGGTGCAGTGAGCCGAGATTGCACCACGGCATTCCAGCCTGGGTGACAGAGCGAGACCCTGTCTCCAAAAAAAAAAAAAAAAAAAAAAGAAAAACAAATATTTATTGAGTGTATATTATCTGTAAGTTCCCAGGAACAGTTTTTAACAATAAAAAAGGAATGAGACAGTTTCTGCCTCTCCAGGGGTAGAAATCAACTCTCATTTATTTATGTTTTTGAAAATGATTTGCTCAATTTTCTGAAGTCATCCCTTAATTTAACTCAAGAAAGTCATCTTTTAATTTATGAATAATTGAGTACTTTTAGGCCATAAGCACAAGCTTGTGCATTGTATATATAGTTGAGCAAAATTAAAATGTTATGTAAAAAACTTCTCTATTAATTTAGGATATTTTAACCACTGATGTATTATCCATGCATTTTTTTCTCGGGGTCCTTTACCAGTAGCAAAGTCTCTGATGAGAAATGTTTAAAGGAGAATGGCAATGAGAAGCCCATGGTTAGTGAGGCGAGTCTATGAAAACACCACATGTCTACAGAAGAAAATAATCAAGTACAGCGCTCTTGGGGAAAACATGGAAAACCTGAATCTTTACTCAGCTGTTAACCAATCTAGAAGGAAACATAATAGCCTTTTGGAGAAAAAAACATTATCAGAGGGAGCAACTGCCTTTCAATATTTCATTTTGTATGGAATATCTCCTAAATGCACATAGTTCTGCAAAATGTACAATGTCAAATACTTCCCCAGCTGGGCGTTAGTTGTGTTGATTCTGCTGATTATATTAATAGTTCGGGTAGCCGTAGGTGCATGCCTGTTCTCCTGCAGTGTTTATTAATCATTTCTCTCTTATGTAGTCCCAATTTGGGTGACAAGTTGTATTGTTCCTAATTATAGCAGGATCGTGGGATTTGGGGAAGAGACAGACCTAAGAGACGCCTTTGTCTAACTCCTTCATTTTCACCCCCTTTCATTTATTTGGTGCCTGTCCAATGTCACAGAGCTAGTGAGTGGCTGGCGAGGACGCAGGCTTGGCCGTGGCAACTACGTGGCACCAACCAGAGCTGAAGGGGCTGGGGGTTGAGTGCGGACCCTGAAGAAGGACCGGCTCCTCGGTGCTGATGGCTCTCCTTCTAAACCAGAGGGGAGACCAAAAGCTTCGCTGCGGGAGGAAGACAGTGAGTGTTAGCCCTGACCTGCACTGAGCCCTGAGAAGAAAGCTTCCTTCGCCCGCGTCCTCCCGCTGGCTGAGTCAGCCAGGACCCTGCTGTGCGAGGTCCATATGGGGCAGGTGCGGCTGCCAACATGGCCGAATCTGAAGGTTCACTCAAATTAGGACCAGCCATGGGTGAACTCTATGCACGCTCTTGACCTCAGGTACCACAGAACTCGGCCTCCTGGGGAAACCGTTGCCTCTGCTGCCGCTGCTGGTGTTTGCAGCCTTTCCCTAGCTGAGCTCCCAACTACGGGCAGATACTGTCTCCCTCCAGTCCCAGGATCCTCCCATTCCAGTCCATGTTTACCCAGGAGCGAGGCCTCCAGGACACAACGGTGAAGAGAAATATTAATGACAGGACACTGGATGCTCGTGACCATTTCTGACTTCCATGTGTTTAAAACACTTTTGACCTGAGAAACCGGTTTTGGATGAATCCCCACCAGCCTCACACTGAGCCTGACTGGCAGTGCAGAAGTCGGGAGTATCAGCTACCTGAGGGGAGGTCTGGGTCACGTCACATTCAGAACTGGACTCTGGCCCCACCTGGGCCTCCACCTGGACTCTGGCCCCACCTGGGCCTCCACCTGGGCCTCCACCTGGATTCTGGCCCCACCTGGGCCTCCACCTGGATTCTGGCCCCACCTGGGCCTCCATCTGGACTCTGGCCCCACCTGGCCCCGCACCTGGACTCTGGTCCCACCTGGCCCCGCACCTGGACTCTGGCCCCACCTGGGCCGGCACCTGGACTCTGGCCCCACCTGGGCCCGCACCTGGACTCTGGCCCCACCTGGGCCTCCACCTGGACTCTGGTCCCACCTGGGCCTGCACCTGGCTTTCTGCATCTCCTTCCTCTCCTGGAGGCAACATCATAAAGTGTAGACATTGAGATATTTGAATTTTAGTCCATACCCTTTAAATGCACAGCAATGTGACCCCTGCCTTTTGTTTTTGTTTTTTAAACTTGTCTGGGCCTCCATTTCCACATTCGCAGGGTGAAGTGAGGGGTTGAGGGCGATGTTCTCCTCTGCTCTACCCAGGTCTGGGATGTCTCCGGGGCTGGCATCCACCCTGTCCTGGTCTCTGCCCTCCCGGCCCCCTCTGGAGCGCTGGAACATGCGACTCACCTCCTGCTCGTCACAGGACCAGGTGGCCCCTGACAGTGAATGGCTCTTACGCCTGACATCTATGTTTGTTTTATTACAAGCACTCTTCTTATGAACACATGGCTTGATTGCATTGTTTGTGATTGCTAAGCCTTCGAGCACTTTCAGAACGGAATCCTCCCTGGGCACAGCTGGCTGCACTCTGGGTCCCGTTTCCTGGATCCCGTTCTGAGCCGGGCAGCTGGTCGCCCTGTTCGTGCGCGTTAAGGCTCCCTTCCCCAGCACAATCATTCAGGATTGAAACAATAGCGTATTGGAGCTTAGAGAGGATCATCTAATCCCACGCTCACCTTACAGATGAGGAAGCCAGGGCCGCGGGTTGGTGAAGAGATTTTCCATAGGGCACGAAACTTTAACAACAGATTAGCAAACAGAAGACTAGGCCGGGCGCCAGTGCCCTTGACAATGGGCTCAGGGCAACGTGGCCAGACGGAGCCTGGCCCAGCCTTGGTGTGATTACAGAATGCCATTTGGAGATAAACTCCCCAATAGCTGGAGGCCACATGCCACCACCTCTGAAGATAAAAACCTGTCAACAGTCGCCACAGGACAAAAGCCATGCCTTCCCCATGAACGCACATGTATTTATTGAGCTTCTACAACGTGCAAGGCACTGTTTCAGTCAGAGTGAAGGTGCAAATCTAGGACAGTCATCATCTCTGCACAAACTTTGGTCGTCTGGGCCAGACACTTTAGGAGAAAGGCCTCCTGTCTCACAGTGCTGACTCAGCAGACTGGCAGCTTTCACAGCTTTAGAACATAGCCAGGGGTACTGCATTAAGAATGACATTATAACCCTGAATTTTATCAAGATCTGGGAAATTGTGGTTGCCTAGACACATGATCGACGGCTAAAATCTCGTACTTTCCTCTCCTTGTGTGCATTAGGTCTGTGGACTCAATGGCTTTCCTGTCCACGGAGAACATTTCCATCCCTACCATGTCCAGACGAACATTGCTGGTCGGAGAGGAAACTTCTGACCACCCTGAGCTGGACTTTGTGTTCCTCAGGCCCCAGTGTGTAGTCACGGCACCCTCTACACCCCCGTGGATGGATACAAGGGGGGTCATGCAAGCAGATGCTCGTATGATATCTGCCAGGCACATAGCCATGGCCTGCTGCCAGGTCTCCTAGGATATGTTTTGATTAACACAATATGGAAAACTTTGCACCGTATTACAGAGATGCTGAGTAATGCCCAACTCCAAGCAATCTAATTGCCTTGCTGTTTGGGAAGAATATTGGTTTTATCACCGCTAAATGTCTTGCTGCAATTACAGGAGGCAGGTTAGCTAGTTTATTTGGTTGGTTTGTCTAGTAAGCAAATATTTGTTGAGTATATTTTGTGTGCTGGACTTTGAGTGGGGTCCTGGGACCTCCCCGGTCAGAGGAACCCCCAGTGCTCATGGTCATTGGGCAACACTGGCTGGCCAGACATCCCTGCCATAAGCCACGCTGCAGACACAAAGGAGGGCTCTGCCGGAGAGAAACCCAGCTCTTGGCGAATCCGCCACAAGGGAGCCTTACCTTGACTGGGGTCAGAAAAGGCATCTGAAATATTGGGGCTTCTGCTGAAGTTTGTATGGGGAGCAGGACCGTGTGTGCGGAATCCAAAGGGTGGGAAAGAGCCTGTGCAGGTCGGGGAACTGGCAGAGCAAGGAGCTTAGCTCCACTGACATGCAGAGCATTGTGAAGAGTCGGGTGGGGGCCAGACCATGCAGAGCTTCACACAGTATGTCTACTGCTTGTTAAAACACGAGTGGCTTTCAGGGGTGTGTGGGTACGCTGCTCTGATCTGCACTCTGAGATATTCATCTGGGCCTTAGCCTGGGGCATAAGCGTGGATATAGGGAGCACAGGGCCTCAGCCTTAGCCTACAGATGAGTGTGGGTGTGGGGGTGCAGGACCTCAGCCTTAGCCTGGGGAATAAGCGTGGGTGTGGGAGCACAGGACCTCAGCCTTAGCCTACGGATGAGTGTGGGTGTAGGGAGCACAGGACTTCAGCCTTAGCCTACGGATGAGTGTGGGTGTGGGGGTGCAGGGCCTCAGCCTCAGCCTGGAAGGTGAGTGTGGGTGTCGGGGTGCAGGGCCTCAACCTCAGCCTGGAGGATGAGTGTGGGTGTCGGGGTGCAGGGCCTCAGCCTTATCCTAAGGGATAAGTGGGAGTGTGGGGAGTGTAGACTATTGCAGGATCTGGGAGACACCGTCAAGTGTGGACGAGTGGGTGGCAGTGGAGCTGGAGTGAAGTGCATGGATGTGTGGGGTATTTAGGAGGGAAATTTTAAAGCTCTGTGGGCCCCGGGGAGGTATCAAAGGTTTCTGGCATAAGCCATTCATGCGTATAAAATACTGGACAAACAGATGAGGTGGGCTCCTGAATTTAGTCTTTGACCTGTTGAGGTTAAGGTTCCATTTTATCATTCAAAGGAGGTGTGAGGGACAACTCAACGTGAGCCCAGCCTCCCTCTGGAAGCCATCAGGGAGGTGAGAGTAATTAAAGCCATTCCTACACAGCATGTGTTTGGGGTTGCCTAGGAAGGAGCAGGGGATTAGACAGGAAGAGTGATTTGAGAAGTGCGTGGGAGCAACTTCCATACTTAATGGTGGGCTGAAGAAGATAGAGCCAGCCAAGGGGGAAGAAGAAAACAGGTACAGAAAGAAAACCGGATGAGTGTGGCACGATGGAGGCTAAGGAAACTGTGCTTCAGGAAGGGGTGGGGGTCAAGTGGACCAACTAATGGGGAGAGATCAGGTAACCTGAGAGCTGACAATGTCCTGTGGATTTGGTGACACAGAGGTCATTGGTGGCTTAGAGCTATTTTGGTTAGTGATGTGATATGAGTGGAAGGGAGGTTGGAATAGGGTTAGTGGAAAGTGAAGAAATGGAAAAAATGTGACTATACACAACTCTTTCAAGAACACTGCTTGTGAAGGACAAAGCAGCAGCTGGAGGAGAAAGTGGGTCTGAGAAAGGATTTTTACTGTTTGTTGTTTTTAAGTTTAGGAGAGACCTGAAAAATGTTCCAATAATGATGGGAAAGGACCCAACTGAGCAACAGAGATGCAGTCGTGGAGGACATAGGTGTGAGGGACTGACCGTATCCCCATCCTAAGCACCATGAGGGAGTGGGGTCTACAGCTCGGGGATGCTGGCTTCAGGGAGGGAAGGTAGTTGGGATAATGGGAAGTTGACGGATCTCCTATGTCTGGCTTTAGATGACTTTGTGGATTAGGAGAGGAAGTTATGTGCATAAAGTAGGAGTGAGTGATTTTTGATTGAAACCTGGACATTTTGGGTATTATGTTAAGAGACTCTGGGTCTTATATATATTGTTATATTTTAGGAGGCACCATACTGGCAGAGGAAAGAGGTGCTGTCTGATTACTGCAGGAGCATGATCAGGTGGGCTACAAGTCCCGATTCCCTTATCCTCTGATGTATCCGCTGTGTGTGGCAGCGACACTTTCTTTCTGCTGGGACCCCCACTAAGTGTCCATTGACACCACCTGGGCTGCGTCACTTTCATTTTTGAAAGAACCTTTTTTTTTTTTTTTTTTGTTGCTGGGTATAGGATTCTAGGTTGACGGTCTTTTCTTCAAGCATTTTAAAGATACTGTGTCACTGTCTTCCTGTTTGCATCATTTCTGATGGGAAGTCTGCTGTCATTCTTATCTTCACTTCTCTATACATACACTGTGTTTCTTTTTCTTGCCCTGTTTTAAGTTTTCCTTTTTAATCACTGGCTTTAAGCAATTTGATTATGATGTGACTTGGTGCAGTGTGGTTTATGTGTTTTGAGCTTGATGTTTGTTGAGCCTCTTGTGCCTGCACAGTCATATTTTTCAGAAAATTTAGAAAAAATGTGGACATTATTTTTTCAACTGTTTTCTTTTGTCTGAGTTCTTTCTTTGGGGACACTGCATGTGTATTTGTCTGCTTCAAGTTTTCCTCAATGCTCTTTTCATTCATTCAGTGTTTTTTTCTCTTACTATTTTATTTTTGATTTATTTTCATTAGTTATTAAAATAAAATATTAAGAGAAAAAACACTGAATGAATAAAAAATAAAAACACCTTTATTTTCTATTTTTGAGTTCTAGGGTTATCTGCGATATCTTCACTCTTTTCTTCTGCAGTAACATGTTATCAATCCCACCAGTGCATTAAAAAATTCTCGGGCATTATATTTCTCATCTCAAAAAGTTTGATTTGGATCTTTTTAATATCTTCTGTGTCTTTATTTAGTATGTTCAATCTATTCTCTGTCTTCTTGAGTGCATGGGACATAGTTACAACTGTTTTAATGTCTTTGTTTACCAATTTTATGGGCATGTTACTATTATTTTCCTCCTCATTATATGTTGCATTTTTCTGGTATGTTTAATTGAATATCAGATATTGTGAACTTTAACTTCTTGGTTGCTGGATATTTTTGTATTCTAGAAATATTTTTGAGCTTGGCTCTAATACAGTGAAGGGTTTTTTTTTTTTTTCCAAACAGTTTGATTATTTCAAAGCTTGCTTTTAAGTTTTTTAGTTGACATGAGATCAGCCTTTAACACAGGGCTGGTTTTGATCCACTTCTGAGTCCATGCCCTTTTGAGTATTTTTCAGCTGTTCCATGAATTCTGAGGTTTTCCTTTCCAGCTACTGGTCACACAAAGTGTTCCAGACACTGTGTGAGCTGGGATTATTCCACGTGAGGCAATGTGACCCACAGCATGGGGGTCATATTGGCCTTAGGGGAAAAGGAGAGACAGTAAGTGTTATGAAAACTGTCAAGTTCTTAACTTCATTAGTTTTATTTTTCAGCTCTAGAATTTCCATTTGTGTTTTAATGTTTTCAGAAACACATTCTAGGAGAGCATCTAGATGACTTTGTGTATGGCAATGAGGTTTTAGAAATAACACAAAAGACACAATCGATGAAAAAAGTAATTGATAAGCCAGATGTCAATAAAATTAAATACGTCTGCTCTACAAAAGACATGATCAACAGAATGGGAAGGCAAGCCACAGACTGGAAGAAAATACTTGCAAATATACATCCATTAAAGCACTGCTGCCCAAAGAACATTTAAATCTCAACAATAAGAAAAGAAACAACCCAGTGAAAAAATAGGCGAAAGGTCTGGACGGACAACTCACCAAAGAATATACACCATTGGCAAATGGAGAGTCTGCCTCGTTTAACACAGCCCCACCTTTCTTGGAGGTCCTAAACCCCTACTCAAGAGCACTGGAAAACCAACAGCAGCTCTGCTTTGGTTTCTCACCACTTTTTGCTTGCCTCCTTATGCTCATGGAGTGCTTTGAGGTGAAACCTGGTGCTGAGATTTGGGCTCTGATCTTTGAGCCTTCCCTCTCTTCAAGATCTTGGCCTCTCAAATCCTGGATGCATTGTCAGGCCCAGACTCCAATGCTTCTCTCCCCAGCCTCACAGTATTGCGGGAAGCTCTGCTGTTTCCTCTGCTTCTCAATAGCAGCACTCTTTCCTCTTCCTTACCTTCAACCCAGCCACAAATCAGCAAAGTGCTCAGAGATAGAAAGTGATGTGCAGAGACAGTGCCCACTTCAGGAGGCACAATTCTCACTAGGACTGGGCCTCGAACCACTGGCTGCTCTCACAGCTCTCTTGTGTATCATCTGTCTGTCTTAGTATCCTATCTATCTATCTATCTATCTATCTATCTATCTATCTATCTATCTATCTATCTCCATCATTCATCTATCTCTATCTATCTGTCATCTCTATCATCACTCTATCACTTTATCATATATTATCTATTTACATCTATATCAATCAATATAATGCCTGAGAATTTTTTAATGCACTGGTGGGATTGATAGCATGTTACTGTAGAAGAAAAGAGTGAAGATATCCAAGATAATCCTAGAACTCAAAAATAGTAAAGAAAGGTGTTTTTATTTTTTATTCATTCAGTGTTTTTTCTCTTAATATTAATAGATATTAATATATCTATTAAAGGTAAATATCTATCTTTCTACCACTCTATCATCTATTATCTATCATGTAGCTTATATATCATCAATCTCTTTATCAATCAATCTGTCAATCTAACCTATCATCATCATCATCATCTGTCTATTCATCTGCCCATCAGCTCATGTGTCCATTCACTTCTCTGTTTTTCTCTCTTTCTTTCATTACTCTTTCTCCATCTCTCACTCTCTGTATTTTGTCTGGATTGTTACTTGTTCTGGGTAAGAATGTTGTCCTACTAGAAGCAACTGTATCACAGATAAAAGTGAAAGTCTACTTCAGACATCGCATGTCTTATATATTACCCACTACATAGAGTTAGAGTATTAAGGCATGCAGGTACTATGAGACATAGTAAACGTTCCATAAATATTAATTTAAATGTATTTAAAAGTATATATATATTTAAAGTGTCTATATCTATCTATATCAATATCTATCTATCTGTCTGTCTGTCTGTCTACCATATATATTTTTAAGCTGAGGTAAAGAATTACTAAATATAGCCTAGCTTTGTCAATGCTGTATATTTCTGTTTAGTTCTGAGCCACTATTAACTATTATACTTAACAATAGTAAGTTCTTCGTGTCTCTCGAATCCATCCATTGGGTAGTTAATTCAGAACTCCTTTATTAAGCACAGAGAATGTGCTATGTTTGGGGAGAAGAAGCCAACACTTTGGTGGCTGCTGTGGCGAGAGTGTCTGGGGAAGAGTAAGATGGTGCAGTTGGGGAAATTTTCACTCAGAAATTGATGTGTAGTTACATTAATGTTGGCTTCAAAAGAGGTAGCAGGTAAACTTACTAGGGGAGTATAAAATAAAGTCAAAATTATACAGAAAAGAAAAAACAAGCTAAGGAAACCTAAGCATTTCTTTTCCTACTTTCCTGGAAAATGGTTCAGAAATGGTGGAAACATTGGGAATCTGTAGTGATTCACGTCGGTAAAGGGTTCCTCATTACTGAGCTGCTGCTTTCTGTGGACACGTGTTTAACTGACTTAGTGAAATGTTAGAAGGAAGGTGCTTCCTCTGAATGTTGGCGACCTATTTCGTCAATTAGTGGACTAAGCATGGCCTCAAAGAGACATCTATTGAACTTCTTGGAAATTAAGAAGGTGACAGTTGTATTTCTCTAAACAAGGTTACCCTCACAATCAACATTTTCAGAAGGTTCACATTTAGACTTTGCAGTTAACTCATCTAAGTGGATGTGATTTTCTTGAGGTTTGAATTCTAAATAAGAACTGCACAAGCATAGATAGGAAGAAAGACATTCTAAAGACAGAAAAAAGGAACAAGGCTGGGTATGGTGGCTCATGCTTGTAATCCCAGCACTTTGGGAGGCCAAGATGGGTGGGTCACTTGAGGACAGGAGTTCAAGACTAGCCTGTTCACCAATATGGTGAAGCCTTGTCTCTACTAAAAATACCAAAAAAAAAAAAAAAAAAAAAAAAAAAAAAAAAAAAAAAGGCCGGGTATGGTGGCACACAATTGTAATCCCAGCTACTCGGGAGGCTGAGGTGGGAGGATCACTTGAACCCAGGAGTCAGAGGTTACCACTGCACTCCAGCCTGGGCAACAGAGCCAGACTCCATCTCAATCAATCAATCAATAAAAAAACAAAAAACAAAAACAAAAAAACAACAACAAAAAAACACTTTTCTTTAAAGTGGGCCTGTTTTCTGAGATTCAGGTTTTCAGGGTTTGGGAATGAGAGGCAGTGCTGATGGGGGCTGATGCCCTCAAGGGAGTTTTCTGCCTCCAGATTTTCCAGTCTCCCTTCTGCGGCCCGTGCACACGTGCTCTGTGGGGACCAGATGCCTTGGTTGTTGGCCTCATCGCCCCCTGGTTTGGGAGAACATGGAGGGTGACCCCCTGCCCCTTCCCCTCTGTGCTGTGGCTGCAACTCTGAAGCCTCTTTCCGGTGAGCCGTCCTCCTTTGAATTACAAAACTGAACGTTTGGCCTGTCGAATGGATAATTTCTAAAATACACAGGAGCACTTTTTGTTTTCTGAGATGGAATGCATGGAAGTGAACAAAATATCTTAAGAATAATTTTATTTCTTTCAAATATCCAAACTGATTTTCCTGAATCAAATGTCAGTTTCGGCTCTGTGCAACGTAACAGGGGTCCCGAACCCCAGCCTCGGGGTCCGTGGCCTGTGAGGAGCCGCATGGCAGGGTGAACAGCAGCTGGTGTTCTTCTCGCCCGAGCTCCAGCTCCTGTAAGAGCCGCAGCCTTAGATTCTCACAGGAGTGCAAACCCTACTGTGACCTGCGTGTGTGAGGGATCTAGGCTGGACACTTCTTATGAGAATCTAATGCCTGATGATCTGAGGTGCAACGGTTTCATCCCGAAATTATCCCCCTTCCCCACTGTTCTTGGAAAAATTGTCAAAACCGAACCCTGGTGCCAAAAATGTTGGGGACTGTTACTTTATAGAATGTAACTTCACCCATGAACAATCTGGCCTGGGATTCCACAGGATTGAAGGCATGTGGTTTTAAAATGTCACTCTTTTCATTTTGATCTTCTTTTCTATGTCATGGGACATCCTCAGTGAGGTCAACTGTTTTCCATTCACAGGCTGCCAATTTGAGCTGTGGAAATGAGATTGCTGGATTCTTCCTTTGTCTTAGGATTCTCTTGATGGCAGATGATAGAAAGCCAGCCCAAGGAGCTTCGGCAAGAAGGAGCCTGTCTGCCCCAGAGTTGGTGTGTCTGGTGGAGAACACAGGGCCCGTGCCTGGTCCCACCACGTCCCTCTGTCCTTTGTCCCTTCTTGGCTCCAGGCTTCCTGCAGGTGCACCTCACCCAGGGAGTTTCGGCAGCTAGTCCTGTGAGGGCAGGGGCAGACATGGCTCAGGGAGATGGGGGCCTACGAGGAGGGCAGGAAAGGGTCTCCTGTCCCCGGCAGAAGGCAAAGCTGTGTCCCCATCAGGAGCCTGTCTGTGTCCCGGGTCACACTCTGCTCTCTGGGTGGTGAGGCTGAAAGATCCAGGCTTTCTTAGACGTGGCACTGTAGGAAACTCAATTTCTATATCACAGGAGGAGGGCACAGCAACCGTGAAATGTCAGATAAGGAGGAGGAGTGTGCTGGCCTTTCCTTCTCTCAGGAGAGGCCCCTCTCCGGGATGAGATTTTCCGCTCCTGAGATGCTAGCACTGGGACCCAGAGGACTGAGATGCCACCTGAGGGGACAGGGCACCATTACTGCCCCTCCCGTGTTGGCCACACTCAGAGGCAGGAAGTCAGAGGGGCTGAAGGAAAGTCCCCCAGGTCCCTGAGAACTGGATTTCGTAGGGAAGGAGATGCTGATAAACGGGAAGGAAACATTGCTTGCTCTGGTCTTGCTGTTTGCACCCCCCCAAAAATATGTGGGTTAAAACCCTAACTCCCAAAATGATAGTGTGAGGAGGTGGAGCCTTAGGGGGGTGACAAGGTCACGGAGGTAGAACCTCCCGAGTGGGATCAGTGTCCTCACACAGAGGCCCCAAGAGTGGCCTCGGCCCTGGATGCAGTGAGGACTCGGGGACAGCGCCATTCCAGAACCAGAAGGCTCTCACTAGACAGTGTCTGCTGGCACCTGGATCTTGGACTTCCAGCCCCCAGAACTGTGGGAAAGAAGCTCTAGTGTTTTATAAGCTACAGGGACTATGGTGTTTTGTTAAAGCAGCCTGAATAGGCTAAAAAGCTACTCAACAAACACTAATTAAAATTAAATGCTAGGCCACCAGAATATGAAGGAGAAGAAGACAGAAACACTCGCCTCCTGATCCAGCGTCCAGGATGCACTGGGGCCCAGCAAGAGGCTGTGGCTCGCATCTTTCTCATATCTGATCTTGGCCTCCATCCACCTGCTCCCTGGTTCTTGGCTGTGCCCCTGATGCCCCAGTGTGAGAATGTGGAGTTTCTTAAGGCTCCTAGGCAATTCTCATATCATATTTTCCCTAATCGTCACAACAAACTGACAGGAAAGTTGTTATTACACGCATTTTGGAGCTGGGAAGCAGAGCCCCCGTGGGCGGAGCAGCTGGCCCAAGTCCTCAGCCCTTGTGGGGAGGTGTAGCCCGAGTGTGACTGTCCGGGTTCTCAGATGGGGGCGTCCCGTTGAGGCCCTGCCTCTTGGCCAGGCTGCAGCCCAGGACCGTGCCAGGCGTGTGTTATTTATATTTGGACACACGCTGTGCGAAACGACGGGCACCCTGCGGTTATCCGTGTGGTGTAGACGCCGTGGGCATCTGCGGTAATGGCTATAAATAAGCCACGACTTGCCCAGTAGGCACTGCTCCTCTTCTGGGTCGGCAGTTCTTGCTAAAATAGCCCTAAGATGCAATCGAGTGAAGACCTGAGTCGTTCTTGAAATGAAAAAACGAACAAACACACAAACACACACACACGTGCGCGCACACAAACCCACAGGCTTGCACATCTGCTTCCGCCACAGCTGACCCCAACTCGGGAGTCCAGGCCTGCGAATGGCCCACATGCTCACTGAAATCCCCGTCATTATTAAAGAATCCTTCGGGGATATCAGTTTATGTGCCAGGGAACCTGTAGCTCGAAAGGGTTGGAGATATGTCTGAGGATTCACACCTAAGGATTAGAACTCGTGGAGGAGAGTCGCGGGAGGGAGCGTGGGAAGTCAGCGTCCTGCCCTCTCTTTCTGGGTCAGGGGCTGAAGTGTCACACCCGGTTTCCTGCGAAAAGTGCACTTTGGGACTCAGAAGGGACACGTTCCAGTTTTGAATTGTGATTTCCACCGCCCTCCATTTGAGTAAGAAGCTTTTCCTCCTGAGGTCAGGCTGGTGATTTATGATGCAGGCATCGATGTGGGGAGAGGCAGGCCCGGGCGTCTATATATAGCAGCTCCTCAGACCTTAAACTGGAGGGAGGCACAGGCGCCTGCAGGAGTCAGCTCTGCCTTCCTTGGCTGGAGTGTGGGTGGCTTGGTGAGCTGGTGGCCAGGGCTTCTCTCTCCTCCTTGCAATTTTCCTTTCTGTCTGGGTAAGTGTCTTTCTCTTCTTGCCTTTTCTAATTTGTGGCTTTAAGGGGAGGACTGGTAACTTCTGCACTCACATTTTCTAAGTGGCTCTTCTTCAGGGTCAAGCAGAGAGAGCCCGTGCACCCCCTCGCAGGCACCCTTCACCATGGAAAACAGAGCAATTAGTTCTGGGCTCTGTATTTCTTTGACGAAATTTTATGCTCAACTAACATTTTATTTCCCATAGCCATGGTCTTTGCTAAGTGCCGTCCAGCACCCTGCAGTGTGTGCTTTGGATTTTAACCCTGGTCTCAGCATGGCCCCAGGAGCCCCCCAGTCAGGGGACAGATGTCTGCAATTTTCATGAGATTCTCAGAAATGAAAGCCTCCCCAAGGGAGAGAGCTGGCTTATAAAAGTGTGAAATAATAAAACTGGACATTTTCTTAGGGGAAAAGAGTTGAGAGTCATTCAGCTTAGACCTAGTCTATATTATCCAGGGTATGGGAAAGAGAATAATCCTTGCCCAAAAATGACAGCGTGCTCATGGCTGTTTTCTTCTTGGTGCCGTTGGGTGTGCTGTGAACCTGCAGACTTCTGCTGATAGAGGCTGTGCCTTCTCAGGGTGCACTCTTGATGAAACCTGCTGGAGAAAGCCAGTGGGGCTGGGTGGTTGCTTGTGGAAGGGGTTTGCCGTCGCTGGGAACACCTGGCTTTTTCTAATTCTCCATTTCACATTCCTTTCTAAGTAGAAGTAAAACAGGACTCAAAGAAAGCATGGAACAAAGATAATTTAAGGCGTTATTTAATAAACCAAGTCCTGAGCTAAAACTTGTCTTGGGAGCCAAGGACTTAGCCACTTGGGGCACAGGCCAACGCTGTGTGTTTGGGAGTCCATTTCCCCTCTAGAAATGCTTTAATTTGGTGTATTTATTGACTTTGACACTTTTAACTGTACAAACAACAATTTCCTTCATTAAGTGGAAGTCAATGTTTTGTACTTCAAACATTTTTTGCAAATTAAAACACATCTGGTGACATGAGGAATGGGCTCCACATACTGTTGGCAGGAGGATTAGGATGGGGATATCAGACACACAGTGCCCTGCACTGGAGGACAGGCTCACGTTTCATCCTGGTGTCATGATTCCTAAACGTGTCAGGAGCATTCCGGGAGTGGCTGGGGAGCCGGGCTGTGGTGGAAAGTGGGCTGGACGCCGTCAGGAGACTCAGCTGGCGCCTGGGTTCGGCCGTGGCCCTGCCGGTGACCCGGGCGAGTCATATTTCCCTGGGGACGGTCTGTGCTAACAGCGCAGTGTGGCTCCAGGATTACCTACACACACACTGTCCGAGCCGCTGGACTGTTAGCTGCCACCTTGCTCAGCCTCCTGGTTTTACAGCAGAGCAGGTGGAGGCCCCTGAGCTCAAGGTCAGCAGGTCCCCACTGGAGTCGCAGCTTCCCAATGCCCCTGAGCCCCAGGGACTCACACCAAAAACTGCCCTGCCAGGAAAGGCTGTTTGCGCTCTCTCTCTCTCTCTCTCTCTCTCTCTCTCTCTCTCTCTCTCTTTGGTGTGTATAGGGGATATTTAACACATGTCTGAGATAGTTCCTTAAAAAGGAAAATAGCTTTTTGCATAGGCAGTGGAGGGACATTGGGGTGCTGATTGACCTAGGTCCTGCCATTTTCTTTATAGTGTCATAAATAGTACAGGTTGATCATTCCAAATCTGAAGATCAGAAATCCAAAATGCTCTAAATTCTGAAACTTTCTGAGCGCTGGCGTGACTCTCAAAGGAAATGCTTATGTGAGCATCTCAGGTTTCTGATTTTTGGATTTGAGTTGCTCAACCAGTAAATATAAATGCAAATATTCCACAGTCTGAAAAACAAATCAGACATTGGAAACACTTCTGGTCCATGGATTACAGATCCAGCATTCTGGATAAGGGATGCTGGACCTGTAGGGTGCACTTGGCAGGTCCTCTCCAGGGTTCCCTGCACGCAGAAGGGCCCTGTGCCGCCAGGGCTGCAGGCACCCAGCACACGATGAGTCCGTGGGAATTTGCTTCCCCACTGACTCAGGAGGGCCATCACGCCCAGCCAGGAGGTGGTGGCCCAGGCTGGGTGAGGGACGCTGGGGAAGTTCTAACGTAGGAAGTCTCCCGAGGAGTGAAGAGATTGCAATGGGACACACATTCCGGGTGGCTGAGGCTGGACGTGCCGTCCTGCTGGTTTCTGGGTTGGGCATGAGATTGATAAAGGTGGAATTGAGGGCACACTGGCACTGGGAGTCAAATGCACAGAAGACTTGAGGCTGCTACTCCTCTGAGCCAGGAGCTCTAAGATGTTTTCATTGTTGAAATCCAAGGGTTCTGATTCAGGCTTGGCTGGCACATGGCAATTGCCATTCTTGTGGAATGAACTGAGGCTGATGGATTCTGCAAAGCCTCTGACACCTCCTGATTTTGGTGGTCTTGAGCATGAAGTGAGCAGGGAATACACGTGGGGATAAATGCAGCAAAGTGCCTACAACCCCCATCCAAAGACGCCCCAGGGAGACTTCCACAGTACGGTACCATTGGAGTGAGGAGTGCAGGAAGTGTGCACACTTGATCCCAGCTCTGCCTTGCTAAGCACTACAAAGTGTAGCCCCTCACACATGAAGTGTTTGAAGACTTCCAGGCCCAGAGGACTGGGTGTCAAGTCAGTGATACGTGGGCTGCTGGTTCTGCACACACACTGGACAAGACGTTCCAGACTAGTTGAAAGATAGCTAGTCTGTGAGCTCTCAAGGCCTGAGCCGTTTCACGTTGTTCCACGTCTTAGGTCTAAGGAGGACGATTTCCATCCAGGGCGATTCTCCTCTTTTTTCTCCTTTGACCTAATAGGTTGTATTTTTACTCTTCCGTTTGCCAAGAAGTACAAACACATCTGAGGCGTAACTCAACATAAATGTAAGTAAATACTGTGATGACACTTGAGCCTGTGCTGCAATAGCAGGTACTGGGGATGGCTCACGTGTCTGCTGGAGTGGAACTGCCTGGTATTCGTCAGGCCAATCCCAGAAGAACCTTGGATAGGACACTGGATGGAAGCTGAAACATCTTCCCCAACCTTGCTCCAACTTCAGAGAGCTCTTCCCAGCACCCTGCTGGTGAACCCCAGAGAGAGTAAATGGGTTTCCGAGCAGGAAGCGTTTCTTGAAGATCCACCTTGATTAACTCATTGGAAAATCCCAGTGAGCTGCATCGGGGGAGATTTCAAATAGTAAAGCAATACATAGACTTTCTCAGATACCTTTTCCTGTCTGCAGAGTTCTTGAGCCACGATAACAGTCGCAGTGTAACAGAGACAGCTACCGATCTCGGTACCAGGGCCAGTGCCAGGCGCGGTGCAGATTCAATATGGAACACCAGAGCTAGAGGAGCTAGAAGCTACCCAGGCCTCATCCGAATGCTGGAGTCAGAATTCGATCCCAGGTCTACCAGACGTCAAAACCCGGGTGCTTGACCTCTGCGCTATGACGCCGCCTTCGGTATTGGGGCGGGCGGAGGAGATGTGCTTTTACTGTGTTCCGTCAGGTGCCACGTTCTGTTTTATCCGTGGAGTAGAATGCATGCTGATGTACTCTGAAACACGGCTGGGCCCTCCCGGGGTGGGGTGGTTGGTTGACTAGTTGAATTTTAAGAGGCAACAATGAGAGAGTTAGTGTGGCAGAGCAATAAAGGCCCAGAATAAGGATGACCTCGGGGCAGGGGTAGCCTCTTCTACATGGTTTTGAGGAAGAATTTCTCCTTTCTGGCCCGTGTGTCCTGTTTTCTTCCCTGTAGAACAGGAGTTTGGATAATCCCTAGTGATCTTTCCAAGTTCTACAATAGTGTCGTTCTCGGAGATCACAGAGTTCAAAGGAAACAGATCGTAAGGAGTGCCCTTGGGGCAATTTATGTGTTGTGGTAGGTTTTCTAGCACGTACCCTGGAGATCCGAACAACGACACATTCATCTCCCAGCAGCCCTTGGCATTTTCCACCCAAGTCTCATTCCCATGGGCCGGAATGTGGGTGGCCTCCCTGCGGCTGTGCCATGGGGCCTTACCGAGGAGTTTCTGCCTTTAAATAAGGACAGATTCTCCTTGTTTAAACAAAAGAGTCAAAAATGGAGCTCAGGTTGTGAGTCCTTTCACACCTTGTTTGGGAAACTAATGACTGCAGAGATTTAGCAATACGGTCCCCGCATCACTTTGTAGCGATGATCGAGTCACTCAGCATGTTGGCATTTTACGTATTCTGGGTGAACGTGTACAACAGATTGCCATGTCTAATACCTGTAATGCTGCAAGTTCCCAGAGAAAAGGATGGAACGCGATGATTTCTTGTTTGGGGAGAATTTCATCCACGCTCTCGAATTTCCCCACATCCCTGAGGCTTTGATGCCAGGCTCCGTCCTCACTTTCCTGCTCACCTCCTACCACACCGTCTACTGTAACCAGCGAGACTTCAGACGGCAGATTCCGGGGGGCGTCTCCAGCCAGTCCCTTTTTCCATGTCCCCCTTTGCGTGGTGGAACAACCCCCGGCTCCCCAGCCAGACACCAGCCACCTCTGCTTGCGGCTGCATCTTTCCACAGTGATCTCTGGTCACACCCCTGCAAATCTCCCACGATCCTGGATTCTCCTGCCCCAACCTTTGCTCACGGGCTGCCCTCCTTTCCCACCTCCGCCTGGCAGTCCTGCCTGTCCACCAAGGCTCCTCTCAAATGTCACCTGCCTCGCGGGCCACTCGGCCGTCCTCAGCTCCTGCCATTCCCAGGACACCTTCTATCTCCCCCGGGCTCTTGGCTCTTATCGTATGTTCTCTTGTATTGTAAGTGTTTGTTTACTTCTCTAATCTGCTTTAATTATTTTTGTCCTTCCCACTCACATTGCTTTGAACTTTGCCCTGAACACACCAGGGGTTCTAGGAATACTTGTTGAGTTCACAGTTAAATGAAACACCAGCCCAATCTTCCAACTGTTATGGAAGAAAACAAAAAATAAAGTTGGATCCCTGGGAAGTTAATAGGCTTCCTGACTGCTGGTCTAAGGTGATTTCTGGCTACGTAATCTTCCGTTTTTTCCCCTTCCCAAGGGGGTTTTATTAACTGGAGTTCATTTTCCCCTTGGGAATGATGCAGAAATTGCAGAGGCCTCCTGATGCCCGCGAGGGAGCCCAGTGTTGTGTGTGACTCTCTTTGTAGGAGCCAAGATGTCCCTTGTGACCGTCCCCTTCTACCAGAAAAGACAGAGGCACTTCGACCAGTCCTACCGCAATATTCAAACTCGGTACCTGCTGGATGAATACGCGTCAAAAAAGTAAGCTGACGTTGGCTGATGAGACGCGCGGGGCTTTGATTATGGGAGTCTGACATTTAACGGCTTTTCCAGTCCTGTCAGCCCTGCAGAGGCACGGGTTTGCAGGAGTCAGAGAGCAGGGATGGCAGCCTCTCCCGTGCCCAGGTCCCGCCACGGAGCCGCATTGTGTGGAGCTGGCGCCGTGTCCTGGCAGGTCCTGCTGGCCGGGCTCTGAGCTCCTGGTTGAGGTGGGGAGGCAGGAAGTCCTTTGTATAAGCTCATTGATTTTACTGCTCATCGCATGCCTTCCAGAACTAGGATCTAAAAAGCCACCCAAGATAAAGATAAATGAGGTTGAAACTAGTGGGAAAGGCTGTCGGTAGGAGAGAAATTAATGGGTGGCAAAGTAAAGACAGAATGGGAGGCAATATTAGTGATTTTGCTACATTGATAATGGATGTGCCAAGATCAAGAATCTCTGCCTCTGGGGCCGGTGTGCAGCCACACCTTCCGGAAGCTTCTTGGGGATGGCCTCATCCAGGATGGCAGCTCACGCCCCCATGGACACTGTCTAGCAGCAAATCTGCAATCTTAATGGGCTGATTGGAAGGCTGTGGTGAAGAGAGGGAGGGACCACAGGCAGGCGTTCTGCGGCCCAGGTGCCTGCCTCATGTCACCCACACCCTATATTTAGAAACGCTTAGGGTACTTTTATTTAGTTGCCATCCCTTGTACCAAACAAAGCCAAACATTTGCAGCCCCTCCCAGCAGCCTTGGGGTGTCTCAAATCCCTCAAGATATATATAATCCTGGCATGGAGCCAGAAGGACTGTGGCCGGCACTGGCTGGCTCTGAGGGGAGGTGGCACCAGCCACAGTGAGCTCAGGGAGAAAGCACCCCAGGGCGGGTGTGTGTGGGTGTGGGTGTGGGCACACAGGGACACAGGCTTGGTTTGCCTGTGTGTAAGCGTGTGTGCACTTGTGTAGGTGTGTTTATGTGTGCACACGAGTGTGTGTATGCATGTGCATGTGCTTGTGGGAAGGCACGTCCTTGCATTTATGCATTTATTTGCATACACGTGTGTATATGTGTATTGTATGTGCATATGTGTGCATGTGTGGCCGCACACGTGTGTGTGGGCATGTGCATATATGTGTTTAGGTGCATGCCTCTCATATGCCTGCGCATATGTGTGCTTGTGTGTGCTCTGCGTATATGAGTGGTTTGGGGTGTGTAGAGAGAAAGTGATGTGTGTCAGGATAAATTTCTGTACTGTGCCTGCGTGTGCATCTCCTAATTGTGTCCATGTTCCTGAAGGCGAGCCTCCACCCAGGCATCTTCCCAGAAGTCCCTGAGTCAACGGTCATCTTCGCAGAGAGCCTCCAGCCAGACGTCCCTGGGAGGAACCACCTGCAGACTCTGTGCGAAGCGGGTGAGCACGCAGGACGAGGAGGAGCAGGAGAACAGAAGCAGGTGAGCGCGTGGCTTCCCTGACTCTGCCTGTGCCCTGCGTGGTGTCGCAGTGGAGGGACAGTGAGGAGGGAAGGGAAGAGCGACCTTAGCTGAGAGGGAAGACGGAGGAACACAGGCCATACCTGGGGCGAGGGAGAACCCTGCTGTTTCCCAATCACCTGCTTCTCTTTACCATCATTATCTCAATTAATCCGAACAAGAAAACCACTGGGCACAGGCTTCCCACCGTTTTGCAGAAGAGACCGTTGCTGTCCAGAGCGCTCATGCCACTGTTCAGGGTTCCATGTCTCACGCACGTCCCAGTCGGGCTTAGAGCTCTAGGGTCTGTGGCTTCTAAGCCAAGCTCAGCCCCTCTCCACACAGAGCAGGATAAGCACGCTTGAAAACATCAAGACCTAGCAGCGTGAGATTAATTCTGAATTTCCACTTGCAACCTCTGCAGCTATGCAGGAACAGCCGCCGAGGGCTGCAGATTCAAGCAAGGTCATCTTCCTAAGCGGGAGCCAGGGTTTTAAACAGTTGTTGTGTGGAAACTAAAGAGTTGGGAAGGGATTCTATAAATTGTCATGCTTTACATTTCAACAGAGGCAGCTCATGGGGCTAAATGTCATAGGAACGGGATGGATTAATAAAAATGCCAGTCTTAAAATTATTTCCAGATGACGGAGAAACAGGTGGTGATATTGCTTTGATCTTTTAAGGACGAAGTGAACAGTTAAATGTTCACGGAGGCCTTGTTTTATACCTGCTATATTTTTTCCCTCATCTCCCCCTGCTACTTCTGGGAATTTTATCTATAGCTTCAAAGCACTTAAAACCTGAAGGAAAAATGAGATTCGAGTAAACATCTTTCACTTTGAAAGTTTCAGAATGATGAAGCCATCTGTTGAATATAAACAATGTATAGCCAAGGAGGTTAACCTTTATTTTAAAAAATTTGAATTTTTAAAAATGTCATAGGATAATTTTGCCATGTAAATGAATTCTAAAGTGAAGATTTCTTTTGTGAAAGAATCTGTTTGAAATGTAGACGTTAACACCATCCAGATTTTTACGGATTGGATTAAAGAGTTCTTCTACCTATATTTAGGTTTTGGAGGCCACAATAGAATACTTGAGCTTATCATTTTATTTTTTATCATTTAAACATTGATGTGGCCTTGAACATATTGCATAAACTTCCTATGGCTCAATTTCCCCGCTGGTAAAACGGTAACAGTGAGTGGCTTACTGTGATTCATATGGTTTCGGCAGCAAGGACTTTCATGACAGCCTTGGCTGTTGGAAATTGTCCTAAAACCCATTGGGCTATGCTCTTGCAATACCAAATCTGACTCAAAGAAGGGATTTGAATGACTGGTGATGGGTTATGTTCTCACTGCACCTCTGATGCTCACGTTAAATGCCAGTCTGTCTTGTACATAGTAGAGACAGGGGACGAAGCCCAGGGGCTGTCCCAGCCTTGTGTGGAGCCCACGGCTCACGCTCTCCATGAGATTTTCTTCAGCAGCCCCCCAGTGTTGTATTCTCCTAACCCATGTGCATGTCTTCCATGGGGAAGGTGGTTTTGAAATCAGTTCTTTCCTCCTTTAAAGGTAAATATAAGTCGTGGGGATCTCAGTGAGTTGGGCAAGCACTAATTGAGATTTATTGTGAAGCCTCTTCTATTACCATCGCGCAGAAGGGCCCGGGAGGGATGAGTGAGCCCCGTGCTGAGTGATGTGAGCAGCTCCGTGGATTCCAGCCCTTATTAGAATTCACCACTCTCATGGGCTGCAAACATCATTGCAAGCATGTATTTCTCCCCGACCTCCCAAGGTGGATATTAGTTTAATGCACTGGACAAGTGGGTCCTTTGCAAAAGATGAAATTGTGGGCTCACTGATGTGAGTTACTGCTGATGTCCCTGTGTTAAATAAATACTGAAGAGATGTCAGCGCTCTGAAGGCACTCAACACATCCTTCTGGAAGATATGGCCTGTTGGAAATGTCCCTCTGACATCTTCCTTCAGTTCCAGTGAAAAATGGGCCTCCCCGAATCTTGCAAGCAACCTGTCCCAGGGCTTGTCATCTGCAATCAGTACATGACAAATGACATTACTTTGCATGCGTGGGCTGAAGTCACGGTCAACTGATCATCGACCGGCAGAAATATTTCCTCAATGCTCTGACTTGGGGTTGGGTGTGGGAGGAATTCCAGACCAATTAGTTATTCTGAATCATAGAGGGTTAGAGGATAGTGGTGCTGTTGACTTAAGAATAAGCTGAGGCTCTTGTAACTCAAACATAAAGAGCCCATAGAAACGTAAACGGCATCAAGAGAAGACGTTCACGGCGCTGCGGGGCACAGACCAAACTTTGTCTTCTCGATCTCTGCAAGTCAGTGGGATTCACTCCCTGTAAGAAGGCTTGTTCCATGCAGGACGTCTGAGGCCGTAGCTCATTTCTTGGACACATGTTCCTAGAATTCCTCCTGGCATCTGGCACCTGGATACCGGGGGAACCAAGTACATGGATACCGGGGGAACCAAGTACCGGGATACTGGGGAACGAAGTACCTGGATACTGGGGGAACCAAGTGGGCATTTTCCCGCTTGGTTGGGATTCAGAGTCACAGTACAGGGCTGGTGTCATTCAACACGCACATGCATGTGCTTACAGCAGTGGCGAGTGCTGTGCAGGAGGAGGATGAGGACGTATGAAAGAGACCAGCAGGGCTGTGATTTGAGGGTGGCCCCAGGGGAGAGCCTCTGAGGGAGAGACCCGTGTGTTGAAAGCAGGAGGAGCAGAAGCCAGCCCATTAGGGGTTGGGAGGAATCTGCCCCAGGCAGAGGGCATGCAGGACAGTGGAGGCCCAAAGAGACTGTTCCCTAAACGTTGGAGGGAAAGGCGGTGTGTCGGATCTGAGTGGGGACAGGGAGGTGGGAGGTGAGATCCCAGTTTCCTAAGGAGGGAAATCCACATTCCTTTTATGGTTAGATTTTAGTGTTCCTCCCACCCTGTTTCTGTATGAAGAGGCTGCAGACTTTTCTGCAATTCTGACTGCGAACTTCCCAAATGCCTCACACCAGGCCTTAGTCTTATTTGCTGCAGGGGAAGCGCTGGTCCATGGGAGCTGTGTGGGGTGTGGAAGCACCTCAGACAGAGGCCCTGCACCCTGGGCCTCCGACAGCCCTTACCGCCAACCTGCAGCGGGTCTCGGACAGCCCTCCCCATGTCTCCGGACAGCCGTGACCCTGTGGTCTGCTCTAGCTTCGACAGTGGGACTTTCTGTGCCGTGTGGCCCTGGCTGAACAGCCTCTTGGTGGCTCACACAATACCGCAGGCAGCGCTCCGGCTCCACCACCTTTCCCTCCACCGCCTCCTTCCCAGGCAGTCTGTGCAGCTTCCCGTCCCTGCCACTCGGGAACCAACCTCCCCCAGCCTAGCTTAGACTACTGAGTATTTATGAGTCATCTTCTGTGTACTGAATCTGGGGAATACAGAGGTGAGAAGTAGCCAACCCTTTCTCCCGGGAAGGATAAAATGTATGCAAATTATGATCATAAAGGCCCTAAGAGAAATAAAAAGAGGTCTGGCGTTTAAGGCAGAGCGGGGAGAATTAGGAATGGCTCCACGGGAGAGATGGCATTTGAGATGGGCCTTGACGGAAGGATAGAGTTTTGATTGAAAGGGATGGCAGCGCGACTCTTCTCGCGAGTGGGACAGAATCCCAAGACGGCAGCAGAACAGTGAGCGTCCTAATTTCGGCGAGACCTTGGGAACACGATGGTGAGGGAGGGAGATGAGGCTGAAAGAGCTGCTGGAGCATCTCAGAGCATGGAGGCAGCCCGGGCCTGGCAGTGTTGGGGTGCGATTTGTGGGGCTCACAAGATGGCACGTGAGCCGTGAGGATGTGGACATTTCTCAGCCCCTACGGATTGAAGATGCTGAATCTTTTATTTAATCCTTTATTATTATTTTTAGCATTCAGACATTTCTTATCTGTGTTTTTTTTTAACTCAAAATACTTTAATTCAGTCTTAAAATCCCTCAGAAACTGCATTCTTCCCAGGAAAACACACAGCTTTTATTTGCTGCCCTGCAGAGGAAAACTCACACAAAGGGACATCACCATTTTCCTAAATTTTCAAATCATGGAACTGACTTCAGAAGCACCCCTAGCCCAGCAGCACCTAACAGTTTTGAGTCTCAGACCTGGGAAAGCATCAAGCCCTTTGTCTGATAAATCCACAAAGCTTCCCTGATTTCCCGAGGTGCCCTGTCTTTACCGAGCACCTGCGGCATGCGAGTTTCTGGGCACGCGAAGATGCGGAACGACGTTTCTGTTTTTAAGAGAGCAGATTAACTTCCCGACTCTGAGTGGGGGCCTGTTGTCTTTTGCGGCTCACAGCAATTCTCCAAAGCATCTCTGAGGGCCTCCAAGCGGTTGCAATTGTGCACTCTTGGTGGTGAAAGAAAGTTGGGGCTGGCACCTCCTGTATTTTCTTTTTTATTAATAAATCACATACACGTTCTTCTTTACAACTTCATCATGCATGGCATTCACACACCAAAATATACTCTTGACGATAGATACAGATGAGCAGAAGTAGCATTTCTCCTGTTCTCTTCTTGAATGCACTTAAGGAAATCCCAGGGGAGAGAACGGCCTGCTCTTTCTAGTCTCCAGGGGCCCCGTGGTTTTCTCTGTGACTCCTGAAACTGAGGTGGCTTCTTGGCTCCCGCAGGTACCAATCCCTGGTGGCCGCCTATGGCGAGGCCAAGCGACAGCGCTTCCTCAGCGAGCTGGCCCACATGGAGGAGAATGTCCACCTGGCACGCTCCCAGGCCCGCGACAAGCTGGACAAATACGCCATTCA
Source organism: Macaca fascicularis (assembly GCF_037993035.2). Taxonomy (NCBI): domain Eukaryota; kingdom Metazoa; phylum Chordata; class Mammalia; order Primates; family Cercopithecidae; genus Macaca; species Macaca fascicularis. Next base: position 2,181,262 of record NC_088382.1, read on the forward strand.
GCAGATGGTAGGAGGGTCTCGGGTGGCTGGGTCTCTGGGATGCGTGGACTAGATCTTAGCTTGTTTGCATGGTGCTCAAAGGGCTGAGGGCAGAGTGTGGCTCGCTGCCTGGGAACCTGACCATCCTTGCTTCTTGGGGCAGATGGAGGACAAGCTGGCCTGGGAGAGACACACATTCGAAGAGCGGATAAGCAGGGCTCCTGAGATCCTGGTGCGGCTGCGATCCCACACCGTCTGGGAGAGGATGTCTGTGACGCTTTGTTTTACTGTGCAAGGATTTCCCACACCCGTGGTGCAGTGGTGAGGCGCTCTGTTCCTAGGGGGTTAAGAAGTCCGTTCTGCGTTTTCGTTAAGAAACATCCTAGTTAAGGAGACCAATGCCATTGAGCCTGTGCTGGAGGCTGCTTGCGTTGAAACTTTATGCGGAAATATGTTTATAGAAACTCTGAACATCCACTTTAACTAATATGCACACATTTTAATTTTCATGACATTGAGTCCACAAATTTTTCAAGGGCTTTTTTTTTTTTTTTTGAGATGGAGTCTTGCTCTGTTGCCCAGGCTGGAATAAGATGGTGCAATCTCAGCTCATTGCAACCTCCACTTCCCTGGTTCGAGCGATTCTCCTGCCTCAGCCTCCTAAGTAGCTGGGGCCACAGGTGCACGCCACCACACCTGGCTAATTTTTGTATTTTTAGTAGAGATGGGTTTTCATCATGTTGGCCAGGCTGATCTTGAACTCCTGACCTCAAGTGATCTACCTGCCTTGGCCTCCCAAAGTGCTGGGATGACAGGCGTGAGCCATGTGCCTGGCCAGAGGGTTTTATTTAAAAGTCACTGCCCTGAAATGAGCCTGGCTGTCGTCCTGTTTGCAAGAGCACACGCGTGATTGCTGAAGGTACACAGAGCTGGAGAGTCTGCTTTTCAATGTGAAAAACTCATAAGTGGAAAGCGTAAACTCTGAAGCTTTGGGACCGCAGGGCTGCAGTTAATCAAGCTGTGATAATTGAAGAATTACATCTTTAAGCCCTTGAGACCCTTTTTGTATCAACATGTATTGCTAAAGTTATACCTAGATCTATGTGCATTTATACGTGGGGTTGGGACTCTGAGCCACAGACCGGGCGCATTGTGGCTGATGGCTGGATGCTGAGGTTCTCTGGAAGGCAGGCTTGGGAGGCGGAGGCTCGCCTGCTCGTGATGTGGAGGTGCCAGGGTGGATGTGGTCCTGCCTTCTGGATGGAGCCATGAAGCCAGCTTCCCTTCCCCAGGGTCAGTGCGTTAGGTCCCGCAGAACTCCCTGAGACACTAGCTCCACTGCAGCTTAAGTAGGTGGGTCCGGGACCCAGCACCCCAGTTTTCCTCATGGAATGACAAGTCCTGAATTCCCAACAAAAGTCAAGCAGGTGTTGGATCTGCCAGGTGGGGAATCCCCTGAGAGTCTGAATGAGGCAAGTGCTGCTCTCGCCTTAGAAATCAAAATCAGTGCGAGCTCTGGGCCGCACCCTCAGGGCTGTGTCCTCCTTCCACCTGAGGCTCTAAGGGAAACATGCAGAAATGGGCAGCAGCACGTCCGAGGGGCGCGGGGGAGCTGGGGCAGAATTGCACACACACAAAATAACAACTCTGCCTTTAAACTAAAAACGTGTTTTCCTCATTTAGGTACAAAGATGGCAGTCTGATTTGCCAGGCGGCTGAACCGGGAAAGTACAGAATTGAGAGCAACTATGGTGTGCACACGTTGCAGATCAACAGGTATGGCCGCGGTGGGGGCTCTGGACACTGGTGTCCAGTAATCAGCACTGCAGACCCCAAAGAAGAAGTCAGATGGGTAACTGGAGGCCAAATCACACCTGTCTGTTTGCACCCCGGGTGACTTTAAATAGCATTTATGAGTTAATGGTACTGGTGCTGGAAGCTTCCCTTTGTTTTTCCTTCGTGTCTGGCCAGAGGAATGCAAACTCTGGGAATAAAGACAGTGGATAGTTTAGGGAAAGGTAACGGCATCGGGGTGGAAAGGCCTCCATGCAGTGCAAGAAGGTTTCACTGACACCTGCTGCCAGGTTCGAGTAACACACCCTAAGTTCAGACTGTTCAAAAAATAATAACCTTGATTTTCTTATAAAAAATCAAAAAAGTATATGAAATGTAGACAAATAAAAGAAAGACAATCATCTGTACATCCAGCACCCAGTATGTTGCTGTATAGCTGGCATTTCTTCTTTTCTCACGTGACACACACACTTCTTTTTTTTTTTGAGACAGAGTTTCACTCTTGTTGCCCAGACTGGAGTGCAGTGGCACGGTCTCGGCTCACCACAACCTCCACCTCCCAGGTTCAAGCGATTCTCCTGCCTCAGCCTCCCGAGTAGTGGGGGGATGACAGGCATGGGCCACCACACCCAACTAATTTTGTATTTTTAGTAGAGATGTGGTTTCTCCATGTCGGTCAGGCTGGTCTCGAACTCCCGACCTCAGGTGATCTGCCCACCTCGTCCTCCCAAAGTGCTGGGATTACAGGCTTGACCCGCTGCCCCCGGCCCACACATTTCATTTTTTAAATAAAAGTGAGACCCTGCTGTTCTTTTTCTGTTTCTCTGTATACACGGTTTTTACTTTTCACAAAGGACCCTGACATTACACAAGTCAGCTTTTTTCACCAGTAGTGTATCATGGCACCTTCCCATGGCTCTAATGTTAATTTTTCCAGTGAACCTGACAGCCTGTTATAGAACTTAAGGAGCACACCCTTGTCCAGGAGCCAGAAGGCCACATTTACCGTGTGACTTTGGATAAGCCATTAACGTCTCCTGAAAACAATTATCAAGAGACAGTAACAATTTTATCTTCGCTATAGGACTCACAGAGTTGCTGCAAGAAGATGCACTTTGTGTTTATATATGTTTATATATATATGTTTATATATATAATGGGATGTTTGGGGGGTGTGTGCTTGTATGTGTGGTCAGTTATATCAAATCCCTTCTAGGAAAACATGAGGGATATTAATAAGGTAAAAAGTAAGCGAGACATTGGAATATACGATTTGATTGATTTTATTCTGACTAAACTGTAAAGCAGTGAGTGTGTCATTGTTAGGCCTCGTTTCTTCAGAGGAAAAGGTGCCCACTGATTCCCAGAGGGAGCTCGGAGGAGCTCAGAAGGTGATCATCCCTGCCTCTTCTCCCCAGAAGCCTGCTTCGAGTGAAAGTCTTGGTTTTTCTGTTTGTTTGTTTTTTGTTTTTTAAAGCTTTTATACATTGGATCCTGTTAAAAAGTTATCTTGACACTTGTTCAGGACGTTAAGAAAGACTTTCTTCCAGGACCACAGGGAGAGAAACCGGGCTCAGCTCTGAGTACAGCAGGAAAGTGGGAGTGAGACCAGGGAGCAGGGTAGGGTGGATGGGAAATTACTCAGAGAGACGGGGGTGACGGGGTTCACGCCGAGCCTCCCCGGCAGGGTTCCGGCTGAAGGCAGGCTGGGGCCGTCAGACATCCCTGGGGATGAAGGGGTGAGGAGCCCATCTGCTGTCAAGGGAGGGGCTTGAGCTTGGCTGAGCTGGTGGGATTCTTACTCTTGAGGGCCCACCGAGCATGGGGACTGGTCCAGAAGAGGGTTCCAATGAGTTGTCTCCGGTTTAGTGAGGGAGGGCGTCTCCGTCCCCTCCAGCCCGGTGTTTAGTGAGGGAGGGCGTCTCCGTCCCTCCAGCCTGGTGTTTAGTGAGGGAGGGTGTCTCTGGCGTCTCCGTCCCCTCCAGCCTGGTGTTTAGTGAGGGGGGGCGTCTCCGTCCCCTCCAGCCCGGTGTTTAGTGAGGGGGGGCGTCTCCGTCCCCTCCAGCCCGGTGTTTAGTGAGGGGGGGCGTCTCCGTCCCCTCCAGCCCGGTGTTTAGTGAGGGGGGGCGTCTCCGTCCCCATCCAGCCCGGTGTTTAGTGAGGGGGGGCGTCTCCGTCCCCTCCAGCCCGGTGTTTAGTGAGGGGGGGCGTCTCCGTCCCCATCCAGCCCGGTGTTTAGTGAGGGGAGGGCGTCTCCGTCCCCTCCAGCCCGGTGTTTAGTGAGGGAGGGCGTCTCCGTCCCCTCCAGCCCGGTGTTTAGTGAGGGGGGGTGTCTGTCCCCGTCCATCCCGGTGTTTAGTGAGGGGGGGCGTCTCCGTCCCCTCCAGCCCGGTGTTTAGTGAGGGAGGGTATCTCCGTCCCCTCCAGCCTGGCGTTTAGTAAGAGACTAGTCTTTGTCCCCTCCAGCCTGGCGGAAAGTCTGGCTCCTGCCCTGTGCCCTCGCCCAGCATCCTCACCAACTCTTCCTCTTCCTGCCTTCCCTTCCTCCTATTTCTGATTCTGCCTGGGGCTGTGGCTTGAGCCAGTTCTTCCTGATGCTCGCCCCGGTGGCCTGAGCATGGCATCTGCCCGGTGGTGCCCTCCCTGAGTCGGGGGTCCGCCAGCTCCTCTGGGTGAGGGTGGCCTGGGCATGGCATGTGCCTGGTGGTGCCCTCCCTGAGTCGGGGGTCCACCAGCTCCTCTGGGTGAGGGTGGCCTGAGCATGGCGTCTGCCCGGTGGTGCCCTCCCTGAGTCGGGGGTCCGCCAGCTCCTCTGGGTGAGGCTCCCTCCTGCCCCCTCTTCCAAGGAGCCTGCATGAGGCCTGCGGCCTTTCTCCTGCTGGAACTGTCCGCCCGCTGCAGATTCACTAGAGTTGGTTGTTGAAAGGCGATAGTTGAGATTGAAATTTGCGGGGCATCCTGCCTCGTTTCCCCAGATAAATCTGCGTTTCTCTATGAAAGCTGTCCCTCTGGCAGGCTCCTCGGCCCTGCTCACAGAGAGCCTGCTCTGTGCCTGGTGCTGTCCTGGAGGCTCGGGAGGATTCAGGGGTCAAGACCTGGATACCGCCTTCCAGGTCCCACTCTCTGGCATCAGGAGGCAATTGTGAGGGAAGGACAGAGCCAGCCACAGCAGCAGTGCTGGGCACGGGGAGGGGCTGCGGCGCGTTGTGGTGTGAAATAGACGCCAGGTGGACCTTCATGGAGATGTCACGTGAGCAAGGCTTGAAGGCCAGTAGAGGACCCAGAGCTGTGGAGTGGGTGGGCCCCTGTCACAGAGGCTCTGAGAGGTGCATCAGGGGTCCCGGGCTAGAGGGTTGGCAGGGGACAAGCTGTCACAGGCATAGCCAGTGGCCCTGCAGATCAGGGGACCCCGTGGGCCATTGTAAGGACATTGGTTTTGCTGGAGGGAGGCAGGGAGACCCCAGAGGGCTGAGGGGAGAAGGAAGGATGTGACCTTCACCTCGAGAGGATCACTCTGACTGCAGACAGGCTGCAGGGCCTAGCAGGCCTGGTGGGGAGCCCTGGCCAGAATCCAGGAAGGACCAGGGGCCTGGGAGCAGGAGGGCACAGGGCAGCGGGAAGAAGCGGGTGCTCTGGGCAGATTTTGAGGGTAGAGCTAGCAGGATTTGCTGCTGGGCTCGACTGGACATTAGTGAAGAGAGGGGTCCAAGTATTCTCAGAGCTGTGGCCGTCACAGCGGGGTGAGCCCTGGCGTGGGCAGGGGAGTTAGGCACAGGCTGCACGGGATGCCTCACCCGGCAACCTCTCCAAGTTTTTCAGGGAGAAACTTTCTCTCCTTGAATTTCCGAAAGTTGTGGGAGTTTTAATAGACCGTGGGCCGTCATGTCTGGCAAGAGACCATCTGCCTTCATTTCGGACAGCTCGTGGGTGTGTGGGGCTGTCTGCTTTCTACCCTGTGTGTGCCGTGACTGTTTAGGGGTAAGTAGGTTGGTCTGAGTTCCAGATCAGCTTGTTCCCAAGCTGTGTTCCAATAATCGTTTTAAAAAGAAAATAACGATATTCCTTTCTCAAGAATGAAAAATGTCACATTGACTCTGGTGTTGGCAACATTCAAACTTTACCTTGGGAACCGTATGGGCTTTGAACGGAATGGACTCATTTGTGAGATAAAGTTGTTTAATCCGCCCCGGGAACACCACGACTCCATGATCCCCAAATATAGGTCTCCTCTGATGGACTTGGATTTTGCCTGAATATGCAAGTATTTGGGAAACTTGGGAAAAGGAAATTTCCAAGACCAACTTTTCTCTCAGTATTCTTCTTGGTCCTGGGAAGCTCCAAACAAATGAAATGTTAATATGCTTCAGGAAAAGAGCAATGAGATAAGCCCACAAATTACAGCTTGTCTCAGCTATTCATTCCAAACTGCTGAGCCGCCGGTCATCGGATCTGTGGCCATTTTCAGGGGTGGAATGTGTTGGCACCCACGTCTTCATTGGCTCAGGAATGAGCTTTTCCATCTGTGAGATGAGTGACATTTATTCCTATGAATATTCTTTGGCCGCTGTAAGCTGAATTCTTCAAGTGCCGAAAAAGCAGCTCCCCGTTGGCACTATTTGATTTTAAATTTGTAATTGGTAATGTTTTATATGCGCGCAAGATTTTCTCATGGGACTCAGGATGTGAGCCCTCATTCTTCAAAGAATATGATGTTCTTATATTTTTATAAAAATATTTATAATAGAACAATCTATCTGGTTTTCCATAAGTAACAGGCTCACTCCCCACTCACTCCTTGCTGAATTATTTTAGGGTGAAACACTTCTTGTACTTTATTTGTAGAGTTTGCTATTTACATTTTGATTTAATTAAATTACAAATCCAGTGTCATCACCGCTTACAATGTGAGAACATGAGGCCCATGAGAATCGATATGGCACTTAACCTCATGTCTGCTCATCTTCAAGACAGGACAGAACCACTTCTCCCAGGGGGTTGTTTTGGGGGCCTTTAAACAGAGACTCTGGGATGGCAAAGGGCCCCATGGACGTTTATATAAATTGAGACCAGAGAAGACTCTCTCCGTCTATTCTGGGAACCTGTCCGAACAGAAAATAAAACCCTTGCCTCTCCCTCACTCGCTTGCAAGTTCTCACAGCATGAAGCAAAGGCTGGAATTAGACTGAGGGTGAGCCGAGTGCTTGTGTGGGGCCTCGGGAAGGGAAGGAAGACTGGGGTCCTTTGGGAACTGCCCATGGACCAAAGCTGTGATTTGCCTCCAAATCCCGAGTGGACAAAGGCTAAGCTGAGGAAGTCTCCACGCGAGAGTGGCTGACCTTCCTCCCGGGTCTGCTCCGTCCTCCGCCCAGGCCCCCTGTTTCCCGGCCTCGGGGCAGCCAGGGGGCAAACCCCCCAAACCCCGTTTCACCCTTACCTCCCTCCCAGGGCAGGTCTGTGCGTTTGTTTATAATCTACACAGGGACCTGTGTTCCAACACATATCACACAGCATGAAACAAGGACGAAAGAGAAATAGAAAAGGGTGAGATAGCGGGGACCATAAACAGAAGGCCTGACTCACCCGTGCCCACCCTGGGGGTGACTGCAAGCTCCTTAGCGGGGCACACCCTGGATGGACTGGGGCCACCGCCATCGTCAGTGGGTCGGGATCTTTGCTCGGGTGATGGGTCTCCTTACAGGAGGAAGGAGAGCGCTGTCTTCAGAATCAATTCTCTTCGGAATCCATGCTCAGGAGCCCCAGCGTTTTGCATCAGTCGCTGCGGGCGGCGAAGTGGATGGAGGGCTTCTTCCCCAGTGGCTGCTGCCTCTGAGCACCAAGTGCTAATTGGTGATTTGACGAGCTAATCAGTGCTAATGCGTGAGGCTGCACTCCCCTGGGATCTTAATGCCTTAAGTCAATTGAAAAACAAGCTCCCTGCCCTTTGGGAGAGGCTGCTGGCCTGGGAGACACATCCCCCTCCTCCTTCTCCTCTCCTGGCACCAGTGATCCTATTTCCTCCATTCTAAGACAAGGTTTATCCCGTTCCTGGGCCCCTCCCAGCTATCCCCTGCCAAGGAGCTGTGAAACAGCAATTTGTGGCAGTTCTCAAAAGACTTGGAAATTGTGCTGCTATATAGGACCATAAGGGCAAGGAGGGATTTCTGTGGAGGAGAGGCCAGAAGGAATCATCTTTGAACTTTTGGATCAGGAATTCAGCTACTGTCTCTTAATTACTGATACGTAAGATGAACATTACATGATGAAACTACAAAGTGTTTGCAAATACATTGTTTTATTTAATCACCAAAGTAAACCTAGTAAGCTGTGGGTGCTCAATACATGTACTCTAGAAGTCTAAAACACCCTCGATGTGTTTCTTGGAAAGTCAGTAGATAAGAATGATTGGGCTGGTCTCATGAAGGCACCGATTTGGAAGGAGAATTTGAGGCTGGCAGCTGCTGGTGTGTAAGAACCTTGGCAGGCTGGGCATGGTGGCTCACGCCTGTAATCCCAGCGTTTTGGGAGGTTGAGGCAGGTGAATCACGAGGTTAGGAGTTTGAGACCAGCCTGGCCAACATGGTGAAACCCCATCTCTACTAAAAATACAAAAAATTAGCTGGGTGTGGTGGCGCGCACCTGTAATCCCAGCTACTCGGGAGGCTGAGGCAGGAGAATTGCTTGAACCTGGGAAGCGGAGATTGAAGTGAGCCAAGATCGCGCCACTGCACTTCAGCCCCAGTGACAGAGTGAGACTCCGTCTCAGAAAAAAGAGCCTCGGTAACTATTTGTGCCCTGAGTTTTCTTATATCTTCTTATTGCTCAAGGTTTCTTCTTCTTCTCTCTTCTTCTTATTGCCTCATATTGAAAAAAATCCTGAATCCCAGACAAGTAGTTGCAAGTGAAAACATTTTTACCTTGACATCTCAGAATATTATCCGATTACACAGAGGTGGTAGGAGAAGCTCTGCCCGAGGCCCCAGTACCCGTGAGTTAAGTGACTGCGTGAGGTTCGAGTTGGGCTTCGATGCCTGACCGGTGTGTGATGTGCTGAGTCTACACTGACACCACAGTTTAAAAACGGCTAAAACGCACGGAAGAAGGAACGTGCAGCACGCAGGGGAGTTTTGAGTTGAGAGCTGTGGGGCGCAGCGTGAATGCCGTCGATGTTACGTAACAGGCAGCAGCAGGGTTTTTGAGGGGACTGGCTGCAGCCCCGTCCATGCAGCCCACACTCCCGCTCCTCGAGGACAAGGGTGGGTCAAGACATTCACCCCTCCTCACTCAGGAACTGGTCATGACGGTGACCTGCTGGGCTTGGGGACAGCCCGTGCCCTTGTCCAGCCAGGTCACATCCCGTGAGTCCTGCCCTGGTCCAGCAGGGTCACGTCCGGCGGTTCCTGCATGGGAACTGCCCGTGCACCTGCTCTGTGCTTCTCTGGTTTAATGGCTCCCTCCTTGCGAGTCTGAGTCCACCTGGATTGTGCATTCATAGGACAGGCTCCAGGTCAGCAGATTCTGATCAAGCAGATTTTTACAGACCGCCTTGCTCACTTCCATATACACTGGCATTTGAATCCTTCCAGCAGTGCCTGTGGGAGGCTGTCGCCCTTGTTTCTCTAATCTGTTGTGTTATTGCTAGTGGGGGTGGGATTGTTGGAGAGGAAGGGTGAGGGCGAATCCCAAAAGAATATCTTTGGGTTTGGAGAATGCATTTATGAAAACATAATGGTTTTATTATTTAGAAGAAGAAACACGAGCACAAAACAAACAAACAAAATGGAGAAATGCCCATGGGTTCCGCAGAGAAGCAGCTCCTCCTTCCACCCCGGAACCCAGTCCCAGGCATGTTCCGAGAGGCAGCGGCAGGTTACGCTCCCTGTGGGAATGTGTATACGAGTATTATGTGTGAATTATATGGGTAGATCAGCACAGGTTGTTAACGCTTAGCATTGGAGAAAGCCTCTACTTATGGGATTTTTATGTGTTTTACACACACTGTTACTTTGCCCCGGAGACATGGCTGTACTTGTGGTGAATCTGGAAATTGCATAGCAGTGTAGCTTCTAATGAGTTCAGGCTGGAATTGTAGCTTTGCTGATGATTTTGTAGTTTGGCTTGTATTCCTCCAAGGTGAACTAGAAGATAATGCTCTTGGTTTGAAGATCTACCCGGACCGGGCTCTGGGTGTCCTTGTCCCTTGAGCGGTGGCAGCCAGGGAGACCGGATGGCTTTCTCTGACATATTGAGGCTGGATTTGAACTTCAGGAGGAGGGGAAAGAATTCTTGGTAATAGCACAGGTCTCAGACACGCTGTTTCCCTTTTGTTGGAGAAATGGAAATTTTTGGTCTGAGAAAATATGTTCAGCTCCTAGTGGAACAGAGAAGAAAATAAAATTACTGATGACTTCGCAGGAATGGATTTTGTCTCTGGAGGCACTGGCTTCTTGATGCATTTGAAAAGTCAGACTTGAGTAACTCTTGCTTTTCTCAAAAGTGGGGACTTTTTGTGTTGTTTCTTTTCCCAGATTAAGATTCTGCTCAGGTGTCCATGGCTTGGAAAGGAGCTGCCAGAAAGAATGCAATTTTGGAGTCACGTGGACCTTGTTAACCTAGCTTCTTAGCTTGCCATGTTGCTTGCTCACCATCCTAGCGGGATAATGACGTCTATTTCGAGGCTACTTGGGGATGAACATGGAAATGCTGACGTAACGTGACCTGAAGAGGACTTAGTGTTGAGTAAAAGCTCAGCTGATCTCAGCGCCTCTTCCTTACCCCCTCTTGTCTCCGTTTCCTGGGGAAGCTGGTGGGAAGACAGTTCACAGCCAAGAGAAGAAGTTTTAGCTTTAGTGCCATGGATAAGGGGAAGCGGAAGACCCACCCCCACAGGGACTTGGGGTTTGTGAGCCTGGGGTCTCTGGCTATTCCTAAGTCATGTTTTTTTGTTTTTGTTTGTTTTTTCCCCAGGGGTAAACATACATCAGTGTCTCAGGTAGAGTCCAACTCAGACATTTCAATACACCCTTGAGTGGGTGATTCGTATCTGGGGATCATATTACTTTGGGATTCTGGACGTAGCTTCTTATGAGCATGGGAATCCTGCTGGGGAGCCGGGTCGGGCTGTAGAATCGGCTTTTGGAACAGGGAGCTTGTCACTTAGGAGTTAATCGGTCTCTGTTTGCACCTTGGAACCCTTTGTGTGTGCCAGGCACAAGCTGTGTTGAGGGCTTTGATGGGTTCTCAGCGGCTTCATTCTGGGATTCTCATCCCAGGGGCATTAAAGGGTGGGGAGCATCCCAGGTGCAGCTTCTCAATGCCTGCATGCACAGGTGGGGGGCATCCCGGGCGCAGTTCTTCAGTGCCCGTGTGCACCAGGCAGAGAGCATTCCGAGGGCGGCCCCTCAGTGCCCGTGTGCACCAGGCGGAGACGCACAGCATCCCAGGGGCAGCTCTTCAATGCCTGTGTGCACCAGGCGGAGAGCATTCCGAGGGCAGCCCCTCAATGCCCCTGTGCACCAGGATCGCCTGGGAGAGTGGAGCAAAGCTCAAGCTCCTGGACTACCTTAGAACTGTCATGGGATGGATTGCCCACCTGGGAACAACTCCCTGCGTGGGAACAGCTCCCTCATGGAATGGACCTGCCGCCATGGTTCAGGGCCTCCCTGAAGCAGCGCTCTGTCTTCTTCTCTAGCAGCATCCTTGCTCCTACACGGAGCGGGTCCAAGGCTTTCCCCCACAGGCTCTGTATCACCCTATCACGAGTGGTTCTGCTGGAACTTGAGGTCGCGGGAGGCTGTCCATTGACAAGATGAAGCCTCACATTCTATAGAGGTAGTAAAAATGGACCAGAATGGAATAGAGACTTCTCCTTGAGAATGAACAAAGGATTTTCAGGAGTGCCAGTACCATTTTATTCTGAAGGCCAAAGCTACACCATCGTCTGGGATCAGGCCTTCATCTGTGTCTATAATTAATACCGAGTGCTGCCTCACCTTTCCAAGGACAGAGCTGGCATTGTTCTTGTACAAATCACTCATGAACAAATAACCCACGCCATGTGATTTGCTTTCGAGGAATGCTTTTGTGCAATCCGGGTCACTGACTTTTACAGGACGGTCCCACAGACTTTCTCTCGCTTTTTCTCTCCAAGGGCAGACTTTGACGACACCGCGACGTACTCAGCAGTGGCCACCAACGCCCACGGACAGGTGTCCACCAACGCAGCGGTGGTGGTGAGAAGTGAGTGTCGGGTGGGCTTTCACGGAGCGCCTTCCTCCTGCTTTTCTCTTTCTTGCTGTGCTCACTTCACTGTCTTGCAGGGTTCCGGGGAGACGAGGAACCGTTCCGTTCGGTGGGACTCCCGATAGGATGTAAGTGGGTTTTCGTTTCCTTTCTGTGTGGTGAAATGTTTAGTGACATAGCAGACAATTTGAAAACATGGTTTCCTAAGGGCCAAATCTTTTTTTTTTTTTTTTTTGGGACAGAGTCTCGCTCTGTCACCCAGGCTGGAGTGCAGTGGTGCCATCTCGGCTCACGGCAAGCCGCGCCTCCCGGGTTCACACCTAAGGGCCAACTCTTTTTTACAAAAATCATATTTCAGAAAACTCCTCCAAGTTTCTCCTGACCGGTGTTAGCGTGCTGACAATTTGTTCCCATGTCATTCTATGGCTAGGCGGTATTTTTAGACTGGTGAAAACATCACTTGGAGAGACTACATTTTTGAATTGGAAAAAAGAGACACATTCAAATTCTTGACCTGAATGCATCCCGTTGCTGTTTTGTGTTTAAGGAGAGATGGTGTTTTTTGTTTTTTTTTTCCTCCAAAAGTCTCTTGGTCCTTGTAACAAAAAACTTCAGGTCAAAATGAGGGCAGTGCAGCAGGCTTTGGCCCAGAAACCCGCCCCAGGCCTGGGACCTGCCGTGGCCCTGTAATGAGGCGAAGCCGTCTCTGGTCCTGGGCTGGCTTCACCCTCGCCGTCCCGTGGTGCTGGGTGACCCATGCTGGGTGAGGTGAGGAGGTCCCCATGAGGGCATCTGAGAACTGGGACATGATGGATGCACTTTCAATGCAGCTTGTTTATGGCTTGGGAGTGAGTTTTAGAATTGGCCTGAACTTCCCAGGAAGGAACCGTACATTCCGATGGAAGCACTGATTTTACTGTAATGCAAGGCTTAGATGCTCCGGGCCGCGTGCTGGGAGTGGAGAGTTGACCAAAGTGACGATGGAGGGTGGAGCCTCCTGGCAGCTGCTGGACACTGTGGGCGTGGCCTCCGCTTGCTATTTCTGTGTGACTTTTATTGCTGGGCTACATTCAACACTCGGTGAGCCTCCAAGACCACCAAAGGGCAGGCAGGGACCGGGCCAAGGTGAGCCTGGGGAGGCCGGGAGATCTGGGCGTCTGTGTGCAGTTCTGGCCCTCAGGACAGCACGGAGTCTGTGTGGAGAGGTGCCCCAGGCACTGATGAGCTGGGCAGGTCCTGGCGGTCACCTGGTCCCATCCCGGAGTTTCTCCTACCTATGAACATTTTATCTTCCTAAACAAGAACCATGGTGCAGGTACAGCATAGATCACCATGTAAGAATGCTCATGTGTTCACCACCCGTGTTTGACAGGGGGAAATATCTTGCTATTTTTGCTTCACTTGTTTTTCATCGAAGTCCAATTTACATAACACAACATTAGCTATTGTACACTGTACCATTCAGGGTAGCTTCAGTTGTTTTCCAAGAGCTGAAACAATCACAGAAATGATGAAAGCACCCAATGCTGCTCCTGTCCGTCTCCCACACCGTCCTGGCATTTGCAGTGGCTTTTTAAATTTTTTATTTTTATTTATTTATTTATTTTTGAGACAGGGTCTCACTCTGTCACCCAGGCTGGAGTGCAGTGGTGCGATCTTGGCTCACTGCAGCCTTGATCTCCCTGGCTCAAGGAATCAACCTCCCAAGTAGCTGGGACTACAGGTGTGTGTCACCAAACCTGGCTCATTTGTTTTTTTTGTATTTTGTAGAGATGCAGTTTCACCATGTTGCCCATGTTGGTCTTAAACTCCTGGGCTCAAGTGATCCTCCCGCCTTGGCCTCCCAAAGTGCTAGGATTATAGACATGAGCCACCATACCCGGCCTGTGGCTGTTGTTTAAACTTCCTTACGTGCATATATCTGTAAATCATACAGTTTTTTTTGGTTTTAAAAATTCAGTATAGATTTTTTCCTGACATGTATGTACTCCCCCTACCACACATATTTTTGAAATTTAACCAGGCTGACACTTCTGGATCTAGTTACTTCATTTGGGCGAACTCTAAACTCTATGGATACAAACACCACCGTTTGTTTTGAAGAGGAGGCAGCCGTGGCCTCCAAGTCCATGTGACTTGCCAGAAGCCACAGTCTGGGGCTGAGGTTGGACTTAAACCTTTAGTCTTCACACACGATCAGGTTCTTAGCCCTGCCTCTAACGACACCACCAGGTCGACTTTGTGACATTTAATTCTTCAGCAGTGGCTTGTCTCAGCTCCGGCTGCTGGAACAACACGCCATGGCCGGGGCAGTTTATGAACAATAAGCACTTATCCTCTCTGTTCTGGAGGCAGAAGCCTGACACTCAGCAGGCGTAGCTTCTGGTGAGAACCCTCCTCCTGAGTTGCTGACGGCACCTGCTCATGGCGTCCTCACGTGGAAGGGAGGAAGGTCTGGCCTCTTCCTCCTCTTCCAAGGGCGCTCATCCCCGTCCTGGGGCCCAGCTCTCATGATCTCATCCCACCCTCATTGCCTTCCAAAGGCCTCACTTCCTCACACCGTCCCACGGAAGGTCAGGGATTCAACCCTAGAATTTGGGACACAGATATTCCATCTGGAGCACAGACCTGGCTGGGGTGTTCCACACCGTGGGGTGGTGACAAAGACATGTTTTTGTGGTGATGGCCTGAGTGTGTCTGCTTTCAAAGATGCTCTCTGCCCTTCGGTCCTGAAAGCCTCCATCGTTTCTGTGCAGTGCCCCTGTCATCAGTGATTCCGTACACGCACTTCGACGTCCAGTTTTTGGAGAAGTTTGGGGTCACCTTCAGGAGGGAAGGCGAGACGGTCACTCTCAAGTGCACCATGCTGGTGACGCCGGACCTGAAGCGGGTGCAGCCGCGAGCCGAGTGGTACCGTGATGGTGAGTAGGACACAGCCCAGATCTGGGCACACGCCAGGAGGATTTGGGTCGAAATGTCCTTTAAATGTGGGTGTCAATGTGGCTTTTGTCTCTACCACTGGGTCAGCTCCAGGCAGCCGAACAAACTGAGGGACTGTAGAGAACTTGGCGGCCCACCATTGACTTTGAACTTCATCCAGGAGAATCCTGGAGAGAAACCCCAAATCTAGAGCAGCCACTTAGAGACTGATGGCTCGTGCGACCACAGACAGAATGATCTCATGCTATTGAGATTGAGTTTAATGCACATTACTGCATGGAAGGGGCTGGTTAGCAGCTTGTGTACTATCTCTAGACAGAAATGCTACCTTAGTCCTATTACGATTCTTTTCTTCCTTCCAGTCCAGTCATTTTGTTTTCAGAGTTTGGTGATGCAGAGGGTCTATGCTGGGTTCTTTGGAGATGTGACAGTAGCCCCTTCAGACGCACGCCCCTGTGATTCCCTATGGGCAGAGGAAGCTGGTTGGGGCAGTGGCCACTCAGCAGAGAAGCAGGGAGCCCCCAGGTGAACCCAGCTTACCTGAGGACAAAGCTGGCGGCCACTTGCAGCATGTCCCACCTTTACCCACTCAAGTGGCAGCCCGTGCTCTGGGCTGTGGGGTGGCAGCCTGTGCTCTGGGCTGTGTGGGTGGCAGCCCGTGTTCTGGGCTGTAGGTGCTCCATTCATGTATGTGCTTCCATGAAGTACAGCTGTTGGGATTTTACCAGGTTGAGGCTCTGCCTTCCGTGGTGTGCAGCTGCACTGCCCTGTCCTGCTCTGAGACGGCGCTGGTGTCCTCAGGCTTTCTTTGCCTGCCGGGGTGATTTCGGATGCAAACCTTGCGTGTTAACGCTTTTTCTTTCAGATGTGCTGGTGAAAGAGTCTAAGTGGACGAAGATGTTCTTTGGAGAAGGCCAGGCCTCCCTGTCCTTCAGCCACCTGCACAAGGACGACGAGGGCCTGTACACCCTGCGCATCGTGTCTCGGGGCGGCGTCAGTGACCACAGCGCCTTCCTGTTTGTCAGAGGTGTGGCAGGGTTGTCAGGGTGCAGACCTTGTGTGTGCCGGGGAGGGGAGGTGGCCCTGGGAGGAAGGAGGCACTGGGAAAAGGAGTCAGGAGGGTGTGAGACCACTTTGATCCTTGGAGACCCCCGTGTGGCACCGATTTTCCCTCGGTGCACGGGCACACCAGGCGCTTCCTGCTGATGAGCAGACAGAGGAATCAGGACACAATCCAGAATAGACCAGAGTCGTCATTCGTTCATATACTCATGAGCATTTGACAAATGGCTCCCAAGAGTGAGTGCACCAGATTTACTGATTCTCAGGGAAGGTAGCCCGAGGACAAAGAGGGGCACAGTGTTGGAGTCCCAGGGAAGAGCTTCCTTACTCTCCTGCCAGCGACCCACTCCCTCTGGACTTTGGCTTAAGAGAAACAGACGTGAGGATGACAGCCAGTGCTGTGACCTCCACCAACCGCTTTAATGAAACTTGTGCTTAAGACGTTTGTGGCCGGGAGCTGTGGCTCACGCCTGTAATCCCAGCACTTTGGGAGGCCGAGACGGGCGGATCACGAGGTCAGGAGATCGAGACCATCCTGGCTAACACGGTGAAACCCCGTCTCTACTAAAAATACAAAAAAATGAGCCAGGCGTGGTGGCGGCGCCTGTAGTCCCAGCTACTCAGGAGGCTGAGGCAGGAGAATGGCAGGAACCCGGGAGGCGGAGCTTGCAGTGAGCTGAGATCTGGCCACTGCACTCCAGCCTGGGCCACAGAGCAAGACTCAGTCTCAAAAAAAAAAAAAAAAGGCGTTTGTGGCCACAACAGCCATCACCACCGGAGGCTTTCTGTCAGGCAGTGTGCTGGGGTCCTACACGGATTTAGTCTTCACGACAGACTCACTATGGAGGCTTCACTCATTCCATTTTATGGAAAGAAAGACAAAATTTGTGATATACATATATATATTTATAAAATGCCTATTGTATACATCCTATAGGTGTGCGTGTATGTGTCTATACTTACATAAACATCCGTGTATACATAAGCCAGAATTCTTACAATAACAGCAAAAGGAAATACTGTTCTCCATTTTCCAGATGAATCCGTTGAGGCTCAGAGGCAGGAGAACTGTCTCTAGGGTGGAGAAGCTGGGATTTAAATTTTGTTGGAGCCTGAGCTCCTGCTATACAGTTGTAGTGTTTTTGGCATCATGTGACTGAGAAGGAGGGGCCACCTACCCCCCAACCCTTTTTTTTTTTGTTTTGTTTTCCTTTTGAGACGGATTCTCACTCTGTCGCCCGGGCTGGAGTGCAGTGGTGCGATCTCAGCTCACTGCAAACTCCGCCTCCTGGGTTCAAGCGATTCTCCTGCCTCAGCCTCCTGAACAGCTGGGACTACAGGCACCCGCCACCGAGCCTGTATAATTTTTTGTATTTTTATTATTTATTTATTAATTTGTTTTTTGAGACGGAGTCCTTGTTGCCCAGGCTGGAGTGCAGTGGTGCTATCTGGACTCACTGAAACCTCCGCCTCCTGGGTTCAAGCGATTCTCCTGCTTCAGCCTCCCGAGCAGCTGGGACTACAGGCGTGTACCACCATGTCAGGATAATTTTTGTATTTTTAGTAGAGACGGGATTTCACCATGTTGGTCAGGCTGGTCTCGAACTCTTGACCATAAGTGATCGGCCCCGCCTCGGCCTTCCAAGCGTTGGGATGACAGGCATGAACCACCATGCCTGGCCTCACCTACGTTTTTATCAGTGTCTATTTCACTCCCCTCCCGCTTCTGCCCTGGGCGGCATCTCGGCAGCCTCTGGGTTTAGGGGCAGCCTCCTTGCTGAGGCACAGCTGACCTACAAGGAAGGCGTCGGAGCGCTCCTGTGCCATGTGGCTGCTGCTCCTCTCCTCTCCGGGTCCCCGGGCTCCTGGCTCCATCCTGATCAGCCGAGTGTCCTTACCTGCTGCCCAGGTTCTCACCTTCCCACCTGCCTCCAGCTCCAGCGGGGTGCAGGATGCATCTGTACATCGTCATGATTATTTTTTCCATTGCATCCATTAGATCAGAGCTTAAAGGAAGGACTCTATCATTAAAGAATATTTCATCTGAAAAGAAATAGAAGAAATGTTGACCAAACGTATCTCACCCTCCTCACTTCCCACACGATAGCCTAAGCTTGCAAGTCTGTGAGGTTAGACACTTCCACCATGTTTCACTGCTATTATTAGGTGGGCGTTAAATGTCCCTTCCATCCTCTGCATGTGCCTGCTGCTATGACGCTCCACCCCATAAAAAGGCAATACATGCAACATGGTTCAAATCGCCTTGCTCACTCAGCAACAACAACGGGAAGAAATTAAGGCGAGGGTGGGGAGTTTAACCATTTTCAATCGCTTTCTGAGGCTTTTGAATGCGAGAGGAAACTACTTGGCTCAATGTCAGGAAATTCTCAGCTTTTAATACCCTGAGGATATGTGAGCAGGAAACTGGATAGTGCTTACACTGCTAAGGATGCGTCACAGGACAGCCATGGCTACTGAATAAATACATAGTTCAGATAAGAGGGTTAACATTCTGTGTATTAACTTTCTAAGTTGCTCTGTTGGTTTTCATGCAGCTGTAATTAAACCTAATTGCAACATGGTCATCAATAGACTGAGAAATGAATGATACAATATCGTCCCAAACATTGGCTCAAAATTGGCCCAAAGAGTAAATCACCCAATTTCCTAAGGATTTTGAAATAGAATAGTATCTCAGGTGATATTTCTCAGGTGTTAGAAATGCTGAATTGTTGTCACTGTTTCATCCACACCTTTCTGGCCACGTGCCGTTATGCAACATAGCAGCACCAAGAGAAGATGAACTGAGTTCGGGATCTAATGACAAAAATTTGTAGACTTAAGTGTTTTATCGAGGATTCTATGTTTTGAAACTTTTTAATTCATAAATAATTTTATATTTCTTGTCACCAATTTCCACCAGAGTAAGAAATATTCTAGTACTTGGAACTTGAGGATTAAACAGGGGATCAAATCAAGGGGATAGAATTGGAGCTTGGAGGAGCTGTAAACAGGCTTTGCAGTGACCCCAGCCTTTAAATGACAGCTGTGTGCCTTTTCTCTCCCCGCCCCAAGATGCTGACCCGCTGGTCACAGGGGCCCCCGGCGCACCCATGGACTTGCAGTGCCACGACGCCAACCGAGACTACGTCATCGTGACCTGGAAGCCGCCCAACACCACCACCGAGAGCCCTGTCATGGGCTATTTTGTGGACCGGTGAGTGTCTTCTACATGGAATCTTACCATGGACGATATATTGAGAAATCTTTCTCAACACAGGTTGACGTTCCCATTGTTTGATTGGTTCTAGGTCCATGGCTAATTGGTCGTATAAGGTCCTGTTTAGGCAATTGGTAAATACGGCCAAGTAGGCTGAGCCCAGCGTAACCACACTGGGTTTCTTTTTGTTGAAAGTGTGGCCTCATTTGCCTGTTGCACAGTAACCAATTGCCAGTAACCAATCCCACCAATGTCTTCAGGCTTGCTCTGAGCCTCGTGCTGTGCTTCCGTTGAGGTACGGGCTATGCCTCATACTGGAGAGGGCCCTGGCTCTAGCAGAATTCAGGTTTGGAACTGTCCTTCCCTCCTGAGAGACAAAGTGGTGTGAAGAATGCCAGCTCATTTCTACCAAAGTTCTTTCCTTTTCCCTACTGGGGAATATGTGTTCTTCTTGTTTCCAAGGGAGAAATCTTGAGCTTTGAAATATTGGGTTTGTGTTTTAGTTGATAACTTACGTTTAGGTCATCATTGGAGCCAGTGGAGTTTGAACTCTTTGACTTCCCGTATTGGGGACAGCACTCGGAGGCTGGGAAGTACACTGAGCACAGCCAGTGGGTTTACTAGATATGCAATTTATGCCCTAAATACAAATTCCGGTTATTGGAGTAAATTCTAGTTGAGAAAATGAATTTAGAAATTAGAGAGTATTAAGAGGATGGTTCTGGCCAGGTACGTTGGCTCACGCCTGTAATCCCAGCACTTTGGGAGGCCAAGTCAGGTGGATCACGAGTTCAGGAGATCAAGACCACCTGGCCAATATGGTGAAACCCCATCTCTACGAAAAATATAAAAATTAGCTGGGTGTGGTGGTGTGTGCTTGTAATCCCAGCTACTTAGGAGGCTGAGGCAGGAGAATCTCTTGAGCTGTGGAGGCGGAGGTTGCAGTGAGATGAGATTGTGCCACTGCACTCCAGCCTGGCTACAGAGTGAGACTCCTTCTGGAAAAAAAAAAAAAAAAAAGAGGATGGTTCCTGCTAGAAATGCAAAATTTTATATGTATATTAAACAGAAAAATAAGGTGATTAGCTCAGGAAAAAAAGAGGGAATTGGCTTACTTTTTTTTACGCTGATTAAATTCTCTTCCAACAAAGCTACTTGTTTGACTTAAACATTCCCCATCAAAGTAATATTTTGATGTGCTAGAGACAGTTCTGCAGGGACTGCTGTTCAGGGCTTACCTTGAATTAAGCAACAACAGCAAGAAAAACAAACCCTCAAAGTGATCTTCTTTTCTCCTGGGACAGCTGATAACTTCTCTGGCCATGTTGACACAAACCATTTCCTGCACTGTCTCAGTTAACAATCCGCATTCCTCCCCTCATTACAAAAAGAGCAAACGTGAACATCAAAGCAACCGAACGTTTTGGGAATGGGGGTGCATTTGGAAGTGGGGGGTGCAGCTACTCCTCTGTCCTTCCTTCAGGCTTACAACTTGCCAGCTGTTGCCTGAAGTTGAAGGTTTTCCCACCAGACTTTTGGTTTTGACCTTGTTGTTTTCTTTGGCTAAAACAGCCCATGACTTGTGGATCAGAGAGCTTTCATTAAAAGTGCTAGATCCTTAGTGGGAGAGCTGGTTCTTTCCCAGATGAAGGCACCACTCTGGGGTTGAAGTGCTCCCTCCAAAGACTGATTTTCTGAACTGGCTCTTTTCTCCTGGGGATTTAACATGAAGAGTTTTTTCTTACATTTTTCAACCTGTGAAAAATGGAGGTTAATCTTTCCTATATTTCCAGGTTTCTGGTCAGGAATTAATATTTTCAAAAGACTTCTACATTCCACTTGAGAAGCATTCTAGAAAGAAATGCCCTAATGTTATTCCAGGAGACTGGAAGCCAGCTTTCCCGGGGACCCGGGCCCTTGGTCCCACAGAGTAGGATGGGAGCTGGAGGCAGAGTGGGCTGAGCCTGTTTCCCCAGCCTGGGCCTCAGACAGGTCACGCCGCAGCTTAGGGGTGCCTTGACCATGTCACATAATTCGGAAAAAGAACTGTTCAGGATATGTCTAAAATAACTTTTTGAGGAGATTTTTGCCTAAATGTGTTTGATGACAGGAATTGATCTTCAACTATAAATTATTAAGATTCATGGGTATATATTACACATATAATAGATAATACATATAATATATATATTGAATTTTCTAAATAGCTCTGTCTTTTAAAGTTTACCTATACAAGACAATATTTTAGCAGCACAGATTTTACTGGCATGAGATATTTTCCTGTTATAATCGGTGTGTGCATGTATGTATATGCCTATATATATTTAGTAGGTTGCCACATTTGTTATTCTCTGTTGTTTTTCTTTTATTAACTTGAAGATGTGAAGTAGGAACGAACAACTGGGTTCAGTGCAATGATGCACCAGTGAAAATCTGCAAATACCCAGTCACGGGGCTTTTTGAAGGAAGGTCTTACATATTCCGAGTGAGGGCGGTGAACAGTGCGGGCATCAGCCGCCCCTCCAGGGTCTCTGATGCGGTGGCCGCACTTGACCCCTTGGACCTCAGAAGGTTACAAGGTAAGCCGCTCACGCCTCAGTATCCACTGTGCCCAGGAAGCTTTGGCTGCTTTGTGTGTGATCTATTCTCTCTTTCCCTCCCAACTCGTTGCGAGCCAAGAGAATGCCCTGTGTGCAGAGTGTAGCACAGGCTGTTTCACTGTTCTCCAACGTCTCTACCAACATCACTGCAGGAATGAGAACAGGATGACATGTACACTCTAAAATGATTGTGCCTCACCTCCAGAAAGCTCTTTGCTGGAATCCAGTCAAATTGGCTCAGAATTAGACCTTTTTTTTTTATTCCATTGGTGATATAATTTCAACACATAATGACACTTAGAAGGCCATCCTATTTCTGAGTTTTAATTTTGCATGACACAGATTCCTCAATGGGACTGGGCCCTTTGTTATGGTTCTAGGTGAGCCACTGTATTTTCCTTACCCACATGGTCCTTTGCATCCACCACCAAGAGCGGAGAAGTGCTGTTACCAGGACACTTCCAGAATCAGCTCGGATGCCCCCAGAGGACTCACAGGCTGTAGTCCTAATGCAGAGGAGATGCAGAACTGGCACAGAATTAGGAAAGATGGGGGCTTTTTGGGAAACCTTCGCATGTCAAATCAAGTGTCAACCTTTCTCTCTGCAGCCGTTCATTTGGAAGGAGAGAAGGAGATTGTCATTTATCAGGATGACCTTGAAGGTAAGTCGCTCCTTATCACTCCAGCTGCTCGTCCCCTGGGGATTTGGAGTTGTAATTGGAGATGGGAGAGATGGACAGAGAACGCCCCCTACTGGGCACAGCCTCTGCATGGAAAAATGAAAACTGCAGGTCAGGCCTGCAAGCCCTAAGAAAAAAACAAGACAGAGTGAGAGGGTGGGAGGAAGGGTGAAGGAGTAGTGAGTCTTAGACTCACCTTTCATTTGGGGTTTACAAAGGCATTCTTTCGGGCACTCATAGAGAAGAAACCCAACTAAAGCTAAGACTTGGTTCCTGGATGACGTAAGATCCGTTCTCATGGATTGCATTGTGAAATCGATTTCATTTTACATTTTCTAAGCAAAAATTTTGTTCCTGACATTTTAACTGAAATGCATCGAGTCTTTCCTGCCAAAGGGTGTTCTTGGTCCTTATTTATATTTGATTTTGTGGCTATTTCTTCTCCCTGATATTCCTTTTAAAGAGCTTTAGAAAGAATGATGTGTTAACGAGAATCCAACATTATTAACCATAAATCAAAAGATTTTAATTGGACTTATAACTAGAGTTCATAGAGTGCCATAGGTGAAAACTTAAAAAGAAAGATTTCGAATTAGTTTGGAGCCACTGGCTAAGAAGCGGTGATTTTGAGCTGCTCTTTAAAATCACAGCCGTGTTCTCTCTCCCAGAGCTGCAGTCTCAAAAACGTTTTCTGGATCGATTTTCTACATCTGAAGCAGATAGGTCCCCATCTAGTATCCACACATTGCATTTTCTGCCACGTGAAGATTTTTCTCTGGGATCTCAAAACAAACATATGTCCCAATGTGTCCCATGAGGGACATAAACTCCCAAAAGAAGACCTTAAGAGTTCTGGTCAAGCCAAGGTAACCTTTAAGCCTTAGTCAAACCCTCTGGCTCCAGAAAGACCTAGAACTCAGGACGGACACTCCATACGTAAGGAATGAAAGTGAGGGCTTTGGGGAGGGCAACTTCTTGCAGCTTCCTGGGCATCTGGTGTTTTGACTCAGCCTAGTATTCTGTCTCATGCATGGTAAACCCTTTCCATTTTGCCGATGATTAAAACATGGATATTTGAATGACTGAAAAATGGCTCCAAATTCTTTTGGAAGAGAAGGCATGCTTGAGGCTGACCAGCCTGTGTAGAATGAGGTTTGCTTCTGGTCTGTGGGAGGAACAGGCAGCCCAGGCTGTGTGGAATGAAGTCTGGTCCTGGCCTGTGGGAGGAACAGGCAGCCCAGGCTGTGTGGAATGAGGTCTGGTTGCCTGTGGGAGGAACAGGCAGCCCAGGCTGTGTGGAATGAGGTCTGGTTCTGACCTGTGGGAGGAACAGGCAGCCCAGGCTGTGTGGAATGAGGTCTGGTTGCCTGTGGGAGGAACAGGCAGCCCAGGCTGTGTGGAATGAGGTCTGATTCTGGTCTGTGGGAGGAACAGGCAGCCCAGGCTGTGTGGAATGAGGTCTGGTTGCCTGTGGGAGGAACAGGTAGCCCAGGTTGTGTGGAATGAGGTCTGGTTCTGGCCTGTGGGAGGAACAGGCAGCCCAGGCTGTGTAGAATGAGGTTTGGTTCTGGCCTGTGGGAGGAACAGGCAGCCCAGGCTGTGTGGAATGAGGTCTGGTTGCCTGTGGGAGGAACAGGTAGTCCCCCTTCTCACTCCTCACAGGCAGACAGATTCAGGGAGGAGACGGGCAGCCCGGACCATGCTGAGTGGATGTGTAGGATTCCAGCCTGGCAAAAATGAGCCACGGTGAGAAGGTGTAACTTGCTTTGTAAACGTCACATATCTGTGATGAGATTTGCCTTCTGTCCAGGCCATTGTGAAGAGCACTGGGGAAGGGAAATCATGTAATGGAATGAAGCTTCCCCAGGCGGAAGCCCTGCCTTTTTGGAGGGACAGTCTATCTTTCTAGCGAGACGTGATTGTGGTAGGATAGACGTAGCCCGCTGTTCATGACGTGTCAAAGGAAGAAAGAGCAGGTGTCCTGAGGCTTGGTTTGCCAGTTGATAAAATGCAAGTTTGGTGTCCAGAAACAGTAGCTCTCATTTCTTGCTGGAGTAAAGACACAGATGCTATTTTCCATGGTCTCGTGTTTTCCTTGCTTTCAGCAAGGCAGGTTTCTGGCTGGTTGGGCCTGTGCCCTCCTCTGTTGGAGGTTTGCTTCTGGTCTGTGGGAGGAACAGGCAGCCCAGGCTGTGTGGAATGAAGTCTGGATTTATTCATCCTCAGGGGACTTTTCCAAGGCTGTGTTTATGTGGTGGGTCATGGGAGGCTGAGGGTGAGACTCTCAGATGGAAAATTGCTTGACTTGGTACGTGGACACTGCCTGAGGCTCAGCCTCCCGGGCTTCAGTTCTCTGACGTGACGCCTTGTGTACAGTGAACAGGCAATTTCCATGGTCAGAAACGAAGTGGGTATGAAATTGAAATTCTGCTACGTTGATATGGGGGTTTGGAAAGTTCATCTGTTCACCTCAGCCATTTTAAACAAGGAGTAACTCCTCTAACTTAAAAAATCTTTATCCGAAGAAAGAGATCTATAATGTTTCGAAGCGAACCATTTCTGGGTTCAAGAATTTGCTATTAGGAAGTTCCCTTTTCTACCTGTGTCTTTTTTCTTCAGCTGATTTTCTTTTTCTTTTACCATTGCTTTAGCTAGAAAACACTTGGTAAATGCCACCTGTTTTAAAGAAACAGAAACTCAGTACTGTTGTTGGCTAAAAATGGCTCCTCTGCTATTTTTGACTTTTTGCTAAGTTTTCCGTATCGTTTTAATCTTGGGCAATGTCTTCCTTCAAACATTTAAACGGCTATCCATGCTCTTCCCTTAACACAAACCCAACTTGCCCAGTATTTCTTGAATTGCTTCGTTGAAAAATGGACACCGTATTCTTGGAAAGGCCAGAATAGACTCTTGCAGAATTTAATGAGAGTGTTTTTACTCTACTGTTTTACCACGTTTTTCTCTCCTAATTATGCATGCAAGCGTTGGCTGTGCTGTCCTGGGCTGGGTCATCTGCAGCCCACGTGCTCAGTCACTTGCTCTGTGCTCTGCAGGACCCTAGAATTCTGTCAAATCTAAAATAAACTCGGCGTTTCATTTACTTAGAGAAAAATCTCCTGGGGAGGTTGTGGTTTCCTTAGGTGGATGAGGGAACAAAATGCAGAAGTTGGAACCAGAAGACCTAAGTCTGGACCCCAATTCAGCCACCCAGTAACTGTGTGATCTTAGGAAAATGTTATGTTTTTATGAGATCAATTTCTGGAATTTTTTTTTTTTTTGAGACGGAGTCTTGTTCTGTCGCCCAGGCTGGAGTGCAGTGGCCGGATCTCAGCTCGCTGCAAGCTCCGCCTCCTGGGTTCCCGCCATTCTCCTGCCTCAGCCTCCCGAGTAGCTGGGACTACAGGCGCCGCCACCTCGCCCGGGTAGTTTTTTGTATTTTTTAGTAGAGACGGGGTTTCACCGTGTTAGCCAGGATGGTCTCGATCTCCTGACCTCGTGATCCACCCGTCTCGGCCTCCCAAAGTGCTGGGATTACAGGCTTGAACCACCGCTCCCGGCCTCAGTTTCTGGATTTTTAAGTGGAGGAAACCAATAGTATCTTCCTCCATACACGAACAGAACCCAAAATAAGATATTGGATGTGAAAGCATTTTACAACAATAATATATATTATATATTAATAATGTATATAACATAATAATACGAGAAGTATGTGTGTGTTTATCTCTTACTGTTTTCATTTAGTATTGACTTGGCCCATTGGAACAGGGCTCGGGAGCCTTCAGGGCTGAAGCAGAGGTGAGGGCAGTGTCAGTGCCCTGGGGGTAGAACCGTTGGCCAGTGTCTCGCCTGTGCTTAGCGGCATCTCCGGTGTGCTTAGCAGTGTCTTATGTGTGCTTAGTGCTGTCTCATGTGTGCTTATCAGTGTCTCATGTGTGCTTAGTGGTGTCTTGTGTGTGCTTAGTGGCATCTAACCTGTGCTTAGCGGCATCTCGCATGTGCCCAGTGGCATCTCATGTGTGCTTAGTGGTATCTTGTGTGTGCTTAGCAGTGTGTCACGTGCTTAGCAGTGTCTTGTGTGTGCTTAGCGGCATCTCACATATGCCTAGTGGCATCTCACGTGTGCTTAGTGGTGTCTCATGTGTGCTTAGTGGTGTCTCGCGTGTGACTAGCGGCATCTCACATGTGCTTAGCAGCATCCTGCATGTGTCTAGTGGTGTCTTGCGTGTGCTTAGTGGTGTCTCTCGTGTGCTTAGCGGTATCTCACATGTACCTGGCAGTGTCTCGTGTGTGTTTAACGTTCTTTTGCTTTCCCTCGGCTCCCCTCTCAGCTGCAGGGTCATTGCTCATGCCCACCCCCGTGCTTCCCTCTCCCTGGCTTGTGGGACCCTTTTGAACCCTTTTCTCCTCTCTCCATGGTGGGAGCATCTGCAAATCCGCAAGGCTCCTGTGATCACATTGTCCGAGGTGATGACGACGTGAAGAATGACTCAAGTGTCTTGCCCCGGCCGGGGATCACCTGCTGACAAAGCTGTGTTCTTTCTTCCCACCTTGTCATCAAAGGAACTGTCTCTCACTCCGCTTTCTCTGGTCTTTTGCTACGTGCAGGGGCAAAGGCGGCAAGACCGTTCCAAGAGTGTGAACAAGATTCTGCAGTCAGCGGCTCACATCTGCTCGCTGCTTCTGTTCGTTGCCTTGTTCTTTCTGTCCCCTTGGTTTGCTTCCCTCGTCAGCACCTCTGAAATAAACCAGGATTCCATTTTGGAATTTCGGCGTGTATTACAGGAGGATGAGTTTTCCGCGTCTTCTCTCTGGAATGCTTTTTTCTGTGGGTCTCGAGGTGTGGACACGGTGCATGGGTGGAGAGCAGGCCTGTGGAGTGTCCCCCGCCCCGGTTACCTCTGCACTTTCCGGAGACACGCTGACTCCTTGTGTGAAATTCAGCACCTTACCAGAATGATCCCAGCTCAGCCTGTGTTGTCTCTGACACGCAATGCACTGTGCAATAGGGCTCAGGAAACGAAACCCAGTCTTGCTTTGTGCTATTTCTGTGTTCAATTCCTGGCCTGCCACAGAGTCCTGAGGGAGCAACTGGATTTTGAGAAGGGCTCAGAGATGTCCCGGGGAGGTTTCAGACCATTTTAATTATGTGCTAATCTAATTGGAGGTTCATAACATTTTGTATCACAATTTCAAGAACTGTGGGTCTGGAAAAACCTCCACCTCCACTCCTTATGAGAATCTCCTATAAATTAAGACAGAAATCCCCACACTTCATAGTATATTTTAAAAAGATGTATGTCAGAAGAGAGGCATATGGAGCATCTCTGACTGCAAATATTCTAGCATAAGTTATTTGCAAAAGGCTTATTAACATCACTCCAGAATTCAAACATACAGACATGGACTACAGTGCCTGTGAATATGGTACTGAGCTTCTGAGGGAGGAGCAGGCAAGGTGCTTTAGAAGCAGATGCATAATTTAAGTGCTCTGAGGGCACACGGTATAAAGAAAGAATCTGGAGGGGATCCTTAGCGGTGGGGCCACCTCGTTCCGCGGTGCTTCGTATTGCAGAACACAGACTGCAAATACGTTCTCTGCACAGATTCCCAGTGCAGTCAGGGCTCCATTTCGGATGCAATGCCTGGTTTCTTCTGGTAAATCCTTCCCCCTCTTCCAGCAGAATCTCTGGAAGACTTTCAGATGAGATTCCTTTCTTATGAACTGCCTTATATCTGTATCGGAAGCAAAAATGATCTAATGGCACCTTATCCTCTGGTTCCGAAGAAGCAGATCTTTGGGGTTTGTTTGCTTTTCCCAATGGAAATAAGACAAAGTGCGATACCCATGTGGTAGCATCCTCCAGTGCCCCGAGGTGGGCAAAGTGCAATACCCATGTGGTAGCATCCTCCAGTGCCCCGAGGTGGGCAAAGTGCGATACCCGTGTGGTAGCGTCCTCCAGTGCCCCGAGGTGGGCAAAGTGCAATACCCATGTGGCAGCGTCCTCCAGTGCCCCGAGGTGGGCCACGGCGAGGCTGATGGGGGTCCTCCAGCACTCACCGAGTTTATTATTCCTCCAGGTGACGTCCAGGTTCCAGGGCCTCCCACCAATGTGCACGCCTCTGAGATCAGCAGAAACTATGTCGTCCTCAGCTGGGAGCCACCCACTCCCCGTGGCAAGGACCCACTCATGTACTTCATCGAGAAGGTAAACTCTCAGTCTGTGTCCTGGAAAAGCAGATCTCTGCGTGGCCCCCCACTGTCATGATCTCTGCGTGGCCCCCACTGACGTGAGCTCTGCGTGGCCCCCCACTGTCGTGAGCTCTGCGTGGCCCCTCACTGTCGTGATCTCTGCGTGGCCCCCACTGACGTGAGCTCTGCGTGGCCCCCCACTGTCGTGAGCTCTGCGTGGCCCCACAGTGTCATGATGTCTGCGTGGCCCCAGTGTCGTGATCTCAGCGTGGCCCCACTGTCGTGATCTCAGCGTGGCCCCACTGTCGTGATCTCTGCGTGGCCCCACAGTGTCATGATATCTGTGTGGCCCCACAGTGTTATGATGTCTGCGTGGCCCCAGTGTCGTGATCTCAGCGTGGCCCCACTGTCGTGATCTCAGCGTGGCCCCACACTGTCGTGTTTGCTCTGTTTTAAAGATGGTCCATCAGTGGGTCCAGACCCTGCACGTTGCTGGGGAACATGAGGTCACACCACAGCTGGGGCGGAAATTGGCACCGGGGGCTGGGCTGTGCCCTAGCCCGACTTTGCACCTTTGTGTGAGCAGGGAGTCGCTTTCCTCTCTGGGTGCCCGTGTTCTCCACTGCCCCGTGGAGGGTTCCACCATCTCCTTCCTGCTGCAGCATTCCAAGCACCTACGTCTGGGGATTCCAGATTCCTCACTGGCCGTGCTTGTGCACAAGCTGTATGGCCACTGGGTGGCAATCGTGTAGAGGAAATTCACACAAGACGGAGAAGCGTTAGAATTGCCAGATCATCCAATAGAAGGCTTTTTTTTTTTTTTTTTTTTTTTTTTTCCTGAATGCATACAAAGAAATACAAAATACATTGTATATTGCAGTTCTGTAATCACACACAAGTGTATGTAGGTAACCTACAGAATTTCACAAATGATAACCTCACCCAGCACACATTCTCTTTTTAGCCTGTCCTGTCACATTAAAAACACAGGTTGTGACCCACAGATCTGACTTGGTGACCCTCTATTGGGTTGTAGACCACAGTTGGATAAGCCTCCAATGTCCTACAAAGGCTGTAACTATGGTTTTGTGATACAAAATTTATATTATAATATGTAATCCAATAGACAGTATGCACGTGACAGAGAATATAACATATATAAGCTTATGCCACCTAGTACAATAATCACATCCAGCACCACTCAATGCAGCATGGCGGAAACAGAAATGGAAATGAACCATATTTCAGACTCCAGAATGGAGGAGGGCCCTCTGGGCTTCTCTGCTTATTTGCAATGCGTGCTATCTAGGGGGTAGAAACTGGAATTATTTCAGGGTAAACATTACATTATTAATTCTGGGTGACAAAATATCGTTATTTGTGTTACAAAAATACAAGTGGTCAGTCCCTCTGTGGGGCTCTCCTGGGGTGGAAGGTATTTTCTCAGGCCCCTCATTCCCCTCATCCTCCACCAATCCCAGAAACACCAAGTTTGCAAACACACTTTTATTTTTATTTTTGAGACCAGGTCTCATTTTGTCACTCGGGCTAGAGTGCAGTGGCACAGTCATGGCTAACTGCAGTCTCCACTTCCTGGGCTCAAACAGTCCTTCTTCCCCAGCCTCCTAACCCCCAGAGTAGCTGGGACCACAGGTGTGCGCCACCACACCCAGCTGATTTTTAATTTTTTGTGTAGAGAGGAGGTCTCGCCGTGTTGCCCAGGCTGGTCTCAAATTCTTGGCACAAGCAATCTTCCTGCCTCAGCCTCCCAAAGTGCTGGGATTACAGGCGCTTCAATGTGTTGACAGGCCAGGTGAGCCACAACACCTGTCCTGCAAACACAGTTTTAGAAAGAGGACTGTACCGTCGAGCCAGTGTGTGGGCAGAACCACCTGCGGTCGGTATTGATGACATGGCAGACACACTTTTTTTGTAATTTTTATTATTTTATTTTTCCATTAGTTATTGGGGTACAGGAGGTATTTGGTTACATGAGTAGGTTCTTTAGTGGTGATTTGTGAGATGTGGGTGCACCCATCACCTGAGCAGTATACACTGCACCGTATTTGTAGTCTTTTATCCCTCGCCCGCCCTCCCAGTCTTTTTTTCCCCCAGTCCCCAAAGTCCATTGTGTCATTCTTTTTTTTTTTTTTTTTTTTTTGAGATGGAGTCTCGCTCTGTGGCCCAGGCTGGCGTGTAGTGGTCGGATCTCAGCTCACTGCAAGCCCCACCTCCCGGGTTCACGCCATTCTCCTGCCTCAGCCTCCTGAGTAGCTGGGACTACAGGCGCCCGCCACCTCGCCTGGCTAGTTTTTTGTATTTTTAGCAGAGATGGGGTTTCACCGTGTTAGCCAGGATGGTCTCGATCCCCCGACCTCGTGATCCGCCCGCCTCGACCTCCCAAAGTGCTGGGATTACAGGCTTGAGCCACCATGCCCGGCCCATTGTGTCATTCTTATGCCTTTGCAGTAAACACATTTTTAAGAAAATGTAATTTCAGCTTTTATTTTAGCTTCAGGGGGTACCTGTGCAAGTTCTGACAAGGGTATATTGTGTGATACTGATTTCGAGGTACAATTGATCTCCTTACCCAGGTAGTGAGCATTGTACACCATAGGTGGTTTTCCAGCACTTGCCCTGTCTGGTAGGTTTCGATGTCTATCGTTGCCATCTTTGTGTCCATGCGTACCCAGTGTTTAGCTCCCACTTATAAGTGAGAACATGCAGTATTTGGTTTTCTGTTCCTGTGTTAATTCACTTAGGATAACAGCCTCCAGCTGCACCCATGTGGCTGCACAGGACATGATTTTGTTCCTCTTTATGGCTGTGTAGTATTCCATGGTGTGGAGGCACCACGTTTTCTCTCTGCAGTCCACCGTTGATGGACCCCAGGGTTGAGTCCATGTCTTTGCTGCTGTGGACAGCGCTGCGATGAACATACAAGCACATGCATTTTCTGGGTGAATGATTTATTTTCCTTTGGGCACATACCCAGGAATGGGATTGCTGGATGGAATGGTAGTTCTGCTTTAGGTTCTCTGAGAAGTCTCTGCACTGCTTTCCACAGTGACTGAGCTAACTGACATTCCCCCAGCCGTGGATAAGCCTTCCCTTTGTGGACCCACATTCTGAGGTAGGAGAGGAAGCTCTCCTATAGACACCTGGACTGCGGTTGCTTGGGGTTGTGAGGGCCTCAGGCCCGTGACGCCCTGGAGGCTCCCACCGCGAACGCCTGGGGCAGATGCAAAATAGCGACTTTTCACTTCCACCAAAATGAGAGAAAATCTCTTCAAATATGAGTCTGATTTCTAGAAGTCTGGGTTGCTATCTGAAATTTTCAGCAGACTGACCAGGGTCAATGTATATCCAGCTTTTACTACCACAAAACTGCTTTCAAAAAAGGAGTTTTATCTCTATGTGAAAAAATAAAATAAAATGTAATCAAGGTTTTTAAAGTAATTATGAAAGATAAAAAATAAATAAGCAGTATATAAAATTTGGGAAAGACAGAGAAGTTACATGGAATGCAATTAAAATCAACAATAATTCCACCATATTAAATAGTTGTATTAGAGTGTGGTACATATAGTTATAGTCTTTTACTCCATAGATTTTAATGTACTTGTTATATCATACCATTTGCATTCTGTGTTACATTCCACAAAATAACGTAATTCCTCTTATTAGACTAAATATCTTTTCACAGTAATTTAACTGGCTATGTGGTTTTTAATCTATGAACATATCATCGTGTGTCTTACTGCATGGAGAGTCATTTTGATTGCTGTCATTTTATCACTACTGCAAGTAGCTGCAATATGGTAATAATTTTAAATTGAAATGTGAACCACTGAGTTATGATGGAATTTTGCAAATATACTTCTAAATTATCTTTTATTATTTGCAGGTTAATTCTATTTTGCTAAAACTACCACCTGTGTATTGATTCTCTTACGTTTTCTATGTTTAATAATTTACTTTAATGGAAAAATATTTATTAGTAAATATGATCAACTTTGGGTAATTTGTGACTTCCTTCTCCAAACTGGCATCATGTTTCATAAAACTCAGTAAAGATGCATGGCCATCCTCTGTGTGCGAGACACGGTGGGCGAGCCTGGTGGACCTGGGTTAGAGAGAACAGAGCATTTCTTTCTCCTCCACACGCCTCTGGAAACCTCTCAGTTTTCACCGCCAGTCTCGTTTCTCTTTGTAGTCCGTGGTGGGGAGCGGCAGCTGGCAGAGAGTCAACGCCCAGACGGCCGTGAGGTCCCCGAGATATGCTGTGTTTGACCTCATGGAGGGGAAGTCGTACGTGTTCCGAGTACTGTCAGCCAACCGGCATGGCCTGAGCGAGCCATCGGAGATAACGTCCCCCATTGAGGCCCAGGACGTGACCGGTGAGCTGTCACCCTGGGTGGCCTCAAGTCAGGACGGGCTAAGAGTGGGGTTGACACCAAATAGCCTTAAATTATGTGAATAAAGACGTTAATGTTATAAACGAGTTGAAGTTCAAATGGACTTAAACTTCACTTTACGAGAGATTAAGAGCTCTCTGCCATGTTTTGTTTGGTTCTTGACATTTCTCCAAAGCTCCATCTTCTCTTTATGAAACTAGTAAGTGAGTTGAAAATATGGTTAGGAAATGGTCACTTTCATTGTTTTATTTAAACTTTTTTTTAACTTTTATTTTAGGTTCAGGAGTCCATGTGTAGGTTTGTTACATAGTTAAACTTGTGTCCTGGGGGTTTGTTGTAAAGATTATTTTGTCACCCAGGTACCAAGCCTAGTAGCCATTAGTGACTTTTCCTGCTCCTCTCCCTCCTCCCACCCTAGACCCTCTGATAGTCCCCAGTGTGTGTTGTTCCCCTCTATGTGTCCATGTGTTCTCATCCTTTAGCTCCCACTTATGAGTGAGAACATTTGGTGTTTGGTTTTCTGTTCCTGCATTAGTTTGCTAAGGATAATGGCCTCTAGCTTCACTCACGTTCCTGCAAAGGACATGGTCTCGTTCTTTTTTATGGCTGCATAGTATTCCATGGTATATACGTATCACATTTTCTTTATCCCATCTGTCATTGATAGGCATTTGTGTTGATTCCATGTCTTTGCTATTGTGAACAGTGCTGCAATGAACATTTGCATCCACATGTCTTTATGGTAGAATGATTTATGTTCCTCTGGGTGTGTACCCAGTCCTGGGATTGCTGCGTGGAGTCCTGGGATTGCTGCGTGGAATGATAGTTCTTTTTTTTTTTTTTTTAGCTCTTTGTGGAATCATGACATGGCTTTCCACAATAGTCAAACTAATTTACATTCCCACCAACCGTGTATAAGTGCTCCCTTTTCTCTGCAATGGTCACTTTTAAAGTAATTCAAATTTTAAGTACATTAGGGTTTGTTTTTTTTTAATTAGTGTTTTTTTTTTTTTAATTGTTTTGTAGAGAGAGAGTTTCACCATATTGCCCAGGCCAGTCTCTTGAACTCCCGAACACAAGGGATCCTCCCACCCTGGCCTCTCAAAATGTTGGGATTCCAGTGTGAGCCAGTGTGCCCAGCCAGGCACTAGAGTTTCTTATCCATCTGGCTTGACGGTCCCTCTTGGAAGGTTGCACATACAAATTACAGAAATTCTGAATTGCAGTCCCTGGAGTCATAACTCCTTCATGGATGGCAATTAACTAGCATGTAAGCGGAGGTACCCTGGAAATCCCCAGAAGCCTTCGTGGGAGGCACGTTGGTGTCAGGAACACAGTTCTGAGTGCCTGGGTGCCCTCCTCCCTCTCTCTCTATGTCCTGTTTCCTGAGAAAGCCAGATATGGAAATGAACGAGGTCATGAGGCCAGCTGCCTCCAGGGCATCCTCAAGTTTCTATCTGGCTCTGGTTTTAATCAAAGCTCTTAGAACTCATACCCAGAACCACAGGCTTGACGAGACCAGCTGTCTCTCAGCAGGGCCCAGCCTTCTTGTGCTTTATGACGCATGTGAAAAATGACAGTGTCCATCATTGAGAAACACTATGGGGTGTGGCCCAGGTGGCCAGCACGGAGGACACAGGTGGCCCCAAGGCCTTACCGGACCCCAGTCCACAGTCCACTAGTGGGGCCTGGCACCAGATGAGAAGATCTAATGGTCAGGTCATGATTAAATTTTGAGTGCCCCTGGGAGATTCCAACAGATCTGATAAAATTGAGTCTTACTTTCTTAAAATTGGTTAATTTCCAGTCCAAAAAATAGTTATTACCCAGGTAGCCTCATCCCCAGTGCCAACAGAGGATCTTTTTTAACTGCTTTGGTGGGGGACAGGAGGCTTCAGGATAGATGTCATCCTGTGTCTCTAGGAGTTGTGTGGGGCTTGGGAAGAGATAGGAGAGACCAGCACCTCCCAACGGCCCTTGGGTGGTCGGCCCTGGGCTCCTCTCCTGCTCCCGGACCCCTCGTCTGAATTTCTTCCAAAGCCCCCAACCTGGCTGTCCAGTTCCCTGTGGAAAGGGCTGGAAGATCTCTGGTGCAGCTTCCAAAGCTCTGATGCCATCTCACCACTCCTTTTGTTTCCTACAAAAAGTTGTCCCTTCTGCTCCGGGTCGGGTTCTTGCTTCCCGAAACACCAAGACGTCGGTGGTGGTGCAGTGGGACCGACCCAAGCATGAGGAGGACCTGCTGGGCTACTACGTGGACTGCTGCGTGGCCGGAACCAACCACTGGGAGCCCTGCAACCACAAGCCCATCGGATACAACAGGTGTGGCCTCCTTCCCCAGCCCTGGAGTCAGCCCTGAAATAAAGCATGAGAAGCAAGACTGTTGAGGCCCCCGTGGCCCTGGCACAGGGAGTACCACGGCCACAAGGCTTCTGTATAAATGAGTCTGTGTTAGCCACGCACGAGGACTGTATAATTTACAGTTTGACCACTTGGATGAGCTAGTTGCTGCACTCGCTCATCTTGACCGAAACGATTTATTTATGGATGAAAGGAGAGTTTCAGAACCTGTTTTTTTTTTCCTGACATAATTAGCACTTAGGCCTTTTCTTTGAATAGCAGAGTTAAAAATAGCGACTACAATGTGAAAGTCGTTTTATTTTTTTCATATTGATTTTTTTGAACTTGAAAGTTGCTTTGATCACGTGCCTGGTAGTTCTATTCTCTAGCGCCTGATGGAGACCCCACCGGGCGCCAACTCTTCACTTGTTGGGGGGGTGGGGGCAGCTTGGGGGGATGCTGGCTGCTTTGCAGGGGAAAGCCAGTGACCCTGCCTTTGGAGACCCTTCCTCCTGCTGCCTGCTGAGTGTGCAGGGATGTCTGAGGTATTAGGCTTCTCTGGGATACACGTCTTAGGAAAATGTCGGCAGCTGTCAGAACCACCCTTGTGGATGAATGATCAATTATGGCTCAGCCATTTCTCCTTTTACAATCTGAAAAAAATACACTGTAAAAAGCGGTGGCTAACAAAAAGAGATGTCATCGAAAAGAATAACAATTAGATGTTCTTCACAGCCCACACCAAATGTGGAAATATCGATCAGAATAAGAAACTTAAAACATGATTCCAGTACAGGGAAATGGTTAGTGAGTATTTATTGACTATCTATGATAAGTAATAATTGCTTACACAGACTGAGTACCTTCCATACACAAGGCACCTGTGCTAAGTTCTCCACCGAGTTTTCCATGTAGTGTCTGCAACAATACTGTGGGGTAGGAACTATCCCCATCTTACAGATAGAAAAACGAAGGCTTACAGGGGTTAAGGAGCTTGATTAAGGCCATAAAATCTGTGAGGATCTGTGAGGTGTCAAAGCCAGTATTCGAGTCTAGTCCCTCTGACTTCCAAGTCTTGGCCTCTAACCACTGCAGTGTGATTACCGCTCACTAAGTTTTACATACATGGGTTCTTTTAGATAAGGAATGGCATACTGTTGGATAATAGACCTTTGATCCAGACGAGGCCCAGAAAGTGCAAAAGCAAAGGTGAACTCACAGAACAAGTGGCTTTGACACCACGTGTAGTCAGCTCCGGCTATAATTGGGTGCTGTGACCTTACTTTTAGACTCTAAATGTTGAGCTAATTAACTGGAATTGAAAATGAAGGATGTATGTCATCCATAAACATTTTTTATGGAGCGTTCAGGATGATTTTCGCTTCTGCTGCAGGAGAGAAAAAGTGGAGCCTGGCAGTTCTGACCCTGATCCCTGTGTTTCTCAGGTTCGTGGTGCACGGCTTAACCACGGGAGAGCAGTACATCTTCCGAGTCAAGGCGGTCAATGCCGTGGGAATGAGTGAAAATTCCCAGGAATCGGACGTCATAAAAGTGCAGGCTGCACTCAGTAAGTCACTCACAGGCTGTTCTGGGCCGATGGCTCCCGTACACTGTCATTTCTGCATGAATAAACATTTATGATGCCATTCGGAAATTTATTGGAGGGAAAAAGGGGACTCGATTGTTGAACAGAGAACATGCATTTCTTTGAAGCCTCTCGGTTGGCTGCTCATCTTAGAAATGAGGGAGAAATGATAATATGCTAATAAAATGCAAATTAAAAATAGAAGACATTATTAGAGGTCACATGTGTTGCCAAATACCTGTACTCGTGTGAAAATGTATGCTGTAGGCCGGGCGTGGTGGCTCACACCTGTAATCCC
Source organism: Macaca fascicularis (assembly GCF_037993035.2). Lineage (NCBI taxonomy): Eukaryota > Metazoa > Chordata > Mammalia > Primates > Cercopithecidae > Macaca > Macaca fascicularis. Next base: position 2,218,610 of record NC_088382.1, read on the forward strand.
AGCACTTTGGGAGGCTGAGGTGGCTGGATCATGAGGTCAAGAGATTGAGACCACCCTGGCCAACATGGTGAAACCCCGTCTCTACTAAAAATATAAAAATTAGCCGGGCGTGGTGGCGCATGCCTGTGGTCTCAGCTACTCGGGAGGCTGAGGCAGGAGAATCACTTGAACCCGGAAGGAGGAGGTTGCAGTGAGCCAAGATGGCACCATTGTACGATCTTGTGTGTGTGTATATATATATATGTGTGTGTGTGTGTACATATATATGTACGATCATGTGTGTATATATATGTATATGTGTGCTATAGGGGATACATTTCTCTTTTCAAAATATGTGGTAAAATACAGCAACATCAATGGCCTGTTCTCAGTTTAAGGAACTTTAATCACTTCAGAGAATGTCACGTTTATGTAACTTTGTGACTTTGTTGGTAAATAGTGGTGTTTAACAGTTTTTATTATTTTGATCCAACGAGACAATTGGGATCCTAAATCTCAGGGACCCTCCCTAGAACAGTTGCTGTGTCAAGCTGTGCTGCAGCCTTCTGGCTTTGCTTTCTCATGAAATGCACCATGCCAAGTAAGTGCACATACTCAGAAACATGTTGAAACACAAAGGCCACACACAACACACTTGGATTCACAGTATTATCTTCCCACTTCAGAGGGAACTGTGTTGCTCCTTGATGATTTTTCATCTCTGACTAAATTTGCTACATTTTCAGAAATTAAAATTTGTCTTCTAATGAGATTGCTGTTGGATTTCCAAGGAATGTCAAATCTGATAACACCTAGCTGGGTACCATAGCACTGACTCTTTTGTTTTAAGATTAATCTCTCAATTTTTTCCATGAGGGACTTTCAAACATTCCCATTTTCTTTTTAAAGTCATTCCTACTAAAGGAAAACCCGTAATTTTCTTTTTAGACTTAGAGTCTCGCTCTGTTGCTCAGGCTGGAGTGCAGTGGTGCGATCATAGCTCCCTGTGACCTTGAGCTTTTGGGCTCCAGTGATCCTCATGCCTCAGCCTCCTGATGGGCTAGGACCACAGGGACGCAGCATCAAGCCCAGCTAACTTTTTGATTTTTTGTAGAGATGGAGTTTCACCATGTTGCCCAGGCTGATCTCCAGCTCAGGAGCTCAAGCAGTCCTCCTGCCTCGGCCTCCCAAAGTGCTGGGACTACAGGCATGAGCCACCGCACCTGACCTGTTTTTATTCTACAATAAGAATCACTTAACTCTAGTCACCTGTGTCTCAGGTACCAGAGGATGGCCACATCGAGGTGACTCAGAGCTGGGCAAAGCAGACTCAGGCCCATCCATTCTCGACTGGTTAGGAGAAGGTGGTCTGTTTCGAATGCCCTGCTCAAACAGGGAAACACAAATTCACACTCATTTGAAGGAACCTGAAGCTCCTGTAACTGTGTGGGGAATTAAAACAAACTGGAATCGTATCTGTCATCTCTGGCCACAGATGCTGAGTAGTTATTCCTTATGGTTGTAAAGGTGAAAGCTCCTTCTCAAAGCTTCTTTCACGGGGCAGGGTGGACAGGCCATCTTCTGCTGTGTCAAATGTTCACACCAGATTCAAACGGTTCACCACCCTTGTCCTATGGAAATCTTAGTGGATACACTTAGAAATAGCAATACATATACAGGAGATAAACTTTTGATTTCTTTTTATACTCATCCCCTTTAAAAGGGTGTAAAGACCAAGGTGGTTAAATGTGGGTTAAGAGGGATCAGAGGGCACAGTGTTCAGGCCCTTCTCCACGTTGCTTCCTCCTCGCTCCGCCACACTAGAGCTGGCTGCCCCGGGACAAAACCCCCAGCTGAGGCCCTCGGTAACTCCCTGGCTGTGCTTCCTTGCAGCCGTCCCGTCCCATCCTTATGGGATCACACTCCTCAACTGTGATGGCCACTCCATGACCCTCGGCTGGAAGGTCCCGAAATTCAGCGGTGGCTCGCCCATCCTGGGCTACTACCTGGACAAGCGCGAAGTTCACCATGAAAACTGGCACGAGGTCAATTCCTCACCCAGCAAACAGACAATCCTAACGGTCGGTTGGTTTTTATTTCTTTGTTTATTTTTGCCTGGGTGGTTCTTTACATTTTTTGGGCAATGTTTCTGCGTTTGATGACATTAGATAATTTGATAGACACAAAAATGGATTAAAAAATAGTATCATGAGATCATGAAGTTTTGGAGCTAAAAAGATCCTAGGAATCATATTCTTTTTCTTTTTGAGAAGCAGTGAAGAAGGGAGCTCAGTGGTGGAGTGGGTCTGACAATGAGTCCATGACCTCTGGTGTGACCAGCATCTGGTCCCAGTACCGTGGTAATGTTCCTTGCCCCAGACGCTGAGGCCTGGAGGGCAGGGATGGAGTCTCACGTGTGAGCCTGAGGGGAGAGTCGTGCAGAATGTCTGTTTAGGAAGAGTGATGTTGGCTCTCTGCTTGTCACCCACCGCTTCCCTGAGACATTCTTGTATGTCAAGCCTCCAAGAGAGTCCCTTGCCGCGGTGCCCATGGTGCTCAGGTGCAGAGTGTAGCAAGGACAGACACACCCTTGGCAGCCATTGTCCTGTTTCCCTGCCCGACCCTTGACCCCTCATCTGAGCATGGATGAACGGCCCTCATCTCACACTGCAGCTCCCATCCTGACCCTGGTGAGCCACAGACCCCTGGGAAGTCACTTACACTCCAACAGGAGGGCTTTCCTTTGTGGAGGCGGTAAGGTCTTAGAAGATCTAATCTTTGTCTACTAGAAAATTCTGCCTTATAAATATATCTCTTTATAATATATTTTCAATATTTTATACACATATTATGATATGTAGGCAACTTCCCAGTTTGTTGTGATGTGACTGATATTTTGCCCGCGTTCAACCTCTGTTTTGACCCCTTACAATGTCTAAATGTTCTCAACTTAAAAATTGTTTTATTTTCAATTGACAAATAATAATTGTATGTATAAAGGGGGTACAATGTGATATTTTAATATATGTTTACATTATGGAATGATTAAATCAAGCTATTAACATCTCCATTGCCTCCCAATACTTATAATTTTTTTGTGGTGAGAACATTTAAAAATCTATTTATTTATGCATTTATTTATTTTTTGAGACAGAATCTCACTCTGTCACCCAGGCTGGAATGCAGTGTCATGATCTTGGCTCACTGTAACCTTCACCTCCCGGGTTCAAGCAATTCTCCTGCCTCGGCCTCCCGAGTAGCTGGATTATAGGCGCATGCCACCACGTCCGGCTAATTTTTGTATTATTTTAGTAGAGACAGGGTTTCACCATGTTGCCCAGGTTGGTCTGGAACTCCTTACCTCAGGTGATCCGCCCGCCTTGGCCTCCCAAAGTGCAGGGATTACAGGCATGAACCACCATGCTCAGCTTAAAATCTATTTAAAAATGTTTTTGAAATGTGTCTACAACACGTTATTATGGGCTAACTCATCCCCAAGCTGTGCAGGAAGCACCAGGACTCGCCCCTCCTGTTCCTGCTGGAACTTTGTCCCTCTGTCCAGCGCCCCCGCCAGCTGGCACTTGCCCTTTCGCTCTCCGTCTTTGTGAGTGCTGCTGTTTCAGATTCCACATCTGAGCGAGATCGCAGAGTGTCTGTCCTTTTGTCCTGGGGTCATCTCGCTCGGCACAACAGTTCTTTACTCGGTACAAGATTCCTGAGAAAAGTACCTGCTTACTTTCTGAATGCTTCGCAGCTCGTCCAGTGAGGAGGATGAAGGCCGTCACCATGGACCGAAGCCGTTTATCCTCAGATATCTTACTTTGGAAGCTATTTTTCGAGACAGTGTTTACCCAGATAGTGTTTTTGTCCCACTAGCCCTGTGGAGTCGAGGCTCGTAGTGTTGGCCAGAGGCCTCCCTAGTGCTTTGTCCTCCAGCCAGACAGTGTCCCTGAGGGCCTGGTGGGTGGCCCTGGACTGCAGCACCCCAAGGACCTGGGCAGCCCAGGGGCTCTTGTCCTGTAGAGTCTGAGTGTGGGGGATGTGGTGGGCTCTGTCCCCAGGGTGACCCCGCCTTGGGTCCAGGGCAGGGCCTGCTCAGGGGCCAGTACGTGGCCTGAGTGCCTGTCTCCTCCAGGCCTCTGCCCTTGCATTGGCCCTGGGTGACCGTCGCCTCTCTGTGCCTCAGTTTCCTTACCTGCCGCTGGGGTATCACCTGTCCCCGACCCCCGTAGGAGCCTTTGGGGATTGAGTGAGGGACACGTAAGGTTTCACGTGGCTGCTGCTTGTCGGGCTCCATCAAGGGCCTTCCTGAAATATTTGGTCCAATTTCCCGACACGGTTCCTTCCTCTCATATTTTATTTCACAAACCAGTTATAACAAATCCTCTGCCTCAGTGGACTGTAATGCATCCTTTATCTCATGTATTAATTTAAACAAAATCCGAATAGGTGGACGGCTTGACGGAAGGCTCACTCTACGAGTTCAAAATTGCTGCCATCAACCTGGCTGGCATTGGGGAGCCCTCGGACCCCAGTGAGCACTTCAAGTGTGAGGCCTGGACCATGCCAGAGCCCGGTGAGTTGCTGCCCCCGGGACACCTGCCTTCTAGTGCACAGGCTGGCTGGGAAGGGGCCTCTGTGGCTGTGGCTCGGGCCTCGCCAGCCTTCACGGCATGCTGTTCCTCTGACACCCGCAGCCGCAGAGCCACCGTGTGCCAGGTGCAGTGCAGGGCTGTGAATCAGGCAGGCCCAGCGTCTAGTTTGGGCTGTGCATGGTCCACAGGCCAGTGATGAGGGCGGAGTAGGAGGCCCTGAGCATGAGGTGGGAGGGAGCACAGGAGGATCCAGACTGTGGGGAGGGACAGCTCCCCATGCATCCCTGACCTATGACAAGGATTTGGCCCAGGTCACCTACCCCAAAGGAGCAGGCAGAGAGGGTCACAGCTGGAGGGGAAGGTGCGAGCCCGGGCCCCAGCTGGGAGGCACAACAGGGTTCTCATTCGTGGGTTAGCTCCTGCTGTCCTCTCACGCCATTTGGGGAGCTCGGGGCTTCCAGTTCTAAAAGGCCAATTGTTGCAGATCTGCATTTATTTAGCTAGTACTCTACTGATTTTTTGTTCTGAGATGAGGTCTCTACATTGCCCAGGCTGGTCTTGAACTCCTGGCCTCAAGCCATCGTCCTACCTCAGCCTCATGAATAGCCGGGATCACAGGTTCATGTCACCCACTGTGCCCCGCTAACATTTTCTCTTTGTTTTCACAAGTTCTCAAGTACCAGATGTTGATTTCTTTGCCTCTAACCTATCAGGAATCAAATGCAATGGATAATATGCTCATACTTTGACAAAGTAAATCCTGAAAGTTGAAGCTGAAAAAGATCAAAGTTCAGAGTGTTTTCCGATGTTACGGCCGGAGTATACTGCCTTTTTCCTTTCAGTCAGCGTCTTTTGACTTAGCAAATCAGCTGCTAAGAATCCAGATAAATAAGTCAATTAGAAAATTCCTCCCTTCCTTCCTTCCTTCCTTCCTTCCTTCCTTCCTTCCTTCCTTCCTTCCTTCCTTCCTTCCTTCCTTCCCTCCCTCCCTCCCTCCCTCCCTCCCTTCCCTTCCTTCCCTCCCTCCCTTCCCTTCCCTCCCTCCCTCCCTCCCTCCCTTCCCTTCTTTCCCTCCCTTCCCTTCTTTCCCTCCCTCCCTCCCTCCCTCACTCCCTCCCTCCTTCCTTCCTTCCTTCCTTCCTTCCTTCCTTCCTTCCTTCCTTCCTTCCCTCCCTCCTTCCCTCCCTCCCTTCCCTTCCTTCCCTCCCTCCCTTCCCTTCCCTCCCTCCCTCCCTTCCCTTCTTTCCCTCCCTCCCTCCCTCCCTCCCTCCCTCCCTCCCTCCTTCCTTCCTTCCTTCCTTCCTTCCTTCCTTCCTTCCTTCCTTCCTTCCTTCTTTCTTTTTTCCTTCTTTCCTTCCCTTTCTCCTATCCTCCCTCCCACCTTCTTTCCTGCCTTCCTGCCTTTCTGGTTTTAATGAAATTAAATTTTCGACCTTAGAAAACCAGCAGAAGAAAAAGCCGTTCTAGTTTCCCGAGCCTTTTTTGAGGGTTAATAGGAGACGGCCTCTCAAGGCTCAAGGCCACAGCGAGACTGGCTGAGGATGGGGCGGGGCTGCCTCTCTGTTCCCCTGCACCGCTTGGTGCTTGCCTGGACCTGGGCCTCTGCACCACACGCCCTCAGAGTTGCCGTGGGTGTTGGTAGAGGACAGGGCTGCAGCGATGTGCTTCTGGCCAGGTGCTTGCCTAAGTGACTATGACTGACAGGTGTCCAGCCCCTTGGAGGGTAACTTGAGAACCCGTCCTCTTCTGCACACCGTTCCTCTCTGTGATAGCATCTGCTGGTCCCGACGATGCAGGGTGGACTTCTGAATGATTCTATGTAGATCCACAATGGCCCCGATGCCCAAAGAAGGGGGTGGCAGGAGCATGAGGCTGGGCCCTCCTCCCCGACCCCCAGCATCACGCTGGGCACCCTCCTTACCCCGCTCTCCAAGAGAGGCTGATGAACATCAGATGGGGAACAGATGCGGATGGTCCTGGTGGGGGGCGTCCCGGAGGAGCAGTAGGTCCCCGGGGCTGGGTCAGGCGGTGGGTGTGCTGGGCTGGCTGTGTGCAGAGAAGCAAGGTGGCATCTGACTTCGCAGGTCCTGCCTATGACTTGACGTTCTGTGAGGTCAGGGACACGTCCTTGGTCATGCTGTGGAAGGCCCCCGTGTACTCCGGCAGCAGCCCTGTTTCTGGATATTTCGTGGACTTCAGGGAGGAGGATGCTGGAGAGTGGATCACTGTCAATCAGACGACAACGGCCAACCGTTATTTAAAGGTGAGTCTTGGCTGGCTGTGGTGACTCATGCCTGCAATCCCAGCACTTTGGGAGGCAGAGGCGGCCAGTCACTTAACATCAGGAGTTCAAAACCAGCCTGGCCAACATGGAGAAGCCCCGTCTCTACTAAAAATACAAAAAAAATTAGCCAGGCATGGCACCATGGCAGGTGTCTGTAATCCCAGCTACTTGGGGAGCTGAGGCAGGAGAATCACTTGAACCTGGGAGGCAGAGGTTGAAGTGAGCTGAGATTGAGCCTCTGCACTCCAGCCTGGGTGGCAGAGCGAGACTCTGTCTCAAAAACAAAACAAAACAAACAACAAAAAATAAAGGTAAGTCTTTTGTCTTGGAGTTTCCCTGTGTGTGAAAGTGCTGTCGATCTCTGTGCAAGCCAGCACTGAGCCCCAAGGTGAACCTGTTCTGAGGACAGGGGCGTGGCTGCGGAGGGTGCAGCCGCTGCGCATCGTGGGTCCCAGCAGATTGGGAGCAGCGCCCTGAGGACGCAGAGCCCTCCTTCCATTCACACCAACATGCTGTTCACTCCTGGGGAGCTGTGCAGACACGCCTATGTTCTTCCACATCGCAGTCTAATAGCTGTTAATTGTCTGTTCATGGGCTACGTCTGTGTGCTTTCCACAGGGATGATGCATTTTGTGTTATGTCCTTCCACTTCATGCCCTGCATTGAATTTACTTAATTCATGTGATCGCTAAAGTCCATTTGATGAACATCACACACAGGTATACACACAGTTTTCCTACATGGAGCAAAACTTTAATGTGGCACTTCCGCCAGCCTCTCTTTCTCCAAATGTTTCGGTTTTCAGCACTTGCGGTTCCTCAGTTACTGGGTCAGGTGTAAGGACTGAGCCCCAGGAGGCCTACATGCTCCAGCTGAGTTGCCAACTGCCTTAACCCAGAGGTTTTCTTCTCTGGGTGCTGGGCCCTGTGGTGGGGCGGGCCTGCGTCCTTCCCTAAAGCATAGTCACGTCTGGGTCCGGTGCCCGAGCATAGGCCGAGAGGGCCTTCCACGGGTGACACCTTCTGGAAACCCTTTGACGACAGGAAACAGCCAGTTTCTTTAGAATGGACGAATCAGCTTCTAAGAATCAGCTACATAAATCAACTAGAAGCTTAGTAACTATATATTGATGTTTATCCAAGCAGGTTTTAATAGGAATAACCCAGGTATGTACAAGTAGAGATGGATTTAATTTTGATGTCCCAATGATGATTTTACACAGTTAAATATCACACTTAAAATTGTATTAGTTCCATAGAATTATGTTAAACATAAACACCAGATTATAAACTAGTCAGTATGATCTTACTTCTGCTTTAAAATACGCAGAGATAAAAAAATGAAAGAGGTTCTATCAGATTGGTAGCAAATGTGTTTATTCCTCCAAAGTCAAATTCTGCACCGCTGTGAATCTCCTCTTCCCTCCTTTTCTAGCTCATTAAGTATCGTGTTTCCAACTGGAAAAATAAGCTATTTTTGAAAAGGTCTATTCATAATACAATCTGAAAAACTCCAAAGTCATCTTTATTTTACCTCCACACATCTGGTGTTTCCTCTGTTGTTTCAAGGTCTGTGACCTGCAGCAAGGTAAGACCTATGTCTTCAGGGTCCGGGCAGTCAATGCAAACGGCGTGGGGAAGCCCTCGGACATGTCAGAGCCCGTGCTGGTAGAGGCGAGACCAGGTAAGGCTTTGCTGTCAGTCATTCAAAACAACAAAAATTACAGAACAGCAAGGATTTGGGGGGAGAGTGTGCATGTATTATGTATGTATGGATGGGTGTGTGGATAGATGAGTGGGAGAAGGTGCATGTATTATGTGTGCATGTATGTATGCGTGTGTGGATAAATATATGGGAGAGTGTGCATGGATTGTATGTTTATGTATGGGTGTATAAATAAATGAGTGGGAGAGTATGCATGTATTATGTGTGGATGTGTGGATGGGTGTATGGATAAATGAGTGGGAGAGTGTGCATGTACTGTGTATGTATGTATGTATGGATGTGTGGATAAAGGAATGGAAGAGTGTGCATATATGATATGTTTATGTATGGGTGTGTAGATAAATTAATGGGAGAGTGTACATGTATTATGCATGCATGAATGGGATGGGCATGTGGATAAATTAATGGGAGAGAGTACATGTATTATGTATACATGTATGGATGGCTGTATAGATAAATGAATGGGAGAGTGTGCATGTATTATGTGTATATATGGATGGGTATATGGATAAATGAGTGGGAAAGTGTGCATGTATTATGTGTACATGTGTATGTATGGATGGGTATATGGATAAATGAATGGGAGAGTGTGCATGTATTATGTGTACATGTGTATGTATGGATGGGTATATGGATAAATAGATGGGAGAGTGTGCATGTGTTATGTGTGCATGTATGGATGGGTGTACGGATAAATGAATGGATGTCTTGTCGTTATTTTAAAAAGATTTGGATGGGCAAATGAAGTATGCACTTAAATCTCTGCCTGTGCACTAATGGCCCTGGGTTAGAAGGAGAGCACGTTGGGTCATCTTCATGGTTGGCAGGGGTTGTTCTTGGAATGATCAAACCATGTGCAGGAAGGACGGCATTTTAAAAATATTACTGCTGGATTTTTATCAGAAAATTTTAAAGCTGTTGGTCATTTTCTTGGTTTCAATGAATAAAACTTCCCTGGAGTCAACCTTAAAAGGGTGAATACTTCTGAAGGCAGGACACATATTCATAGGATACACAGTCTATTTTGTGTTGCTGTAACAGAACACTGAGGCTGGGTAATTTGTTTTTAAAAGTTTATTCGGCTCATGATTCTGGAGGCAGGAAGTCTAAGAAGCACGCGCCGGGATCTGCAGTGGTGGCTCCTGAGGCTCCGGTGAGGAGGGCCTCCCACTGCCCCACAACACGGTGGAGAACTGGGTGTGTGTGGAAATGGACCCAGCACCGGAGGCAGCCTTGCTTTATAACATTTACTCTCACTGGAACTAGTCCACTCCAGTTTAACTAATCAACATCTGTGTTATTAGCAAGAATCTACCCAGTCTTTCCGGAAAGACATGAATCTATTTTAACAACCTCATCACCTCTTTTAGAAAGATTTTTATTATTCTTTTATTTATTTATTTATTTATTTTTTTATTTATTGAGACAGAGTCTCGCTCTGTCGCCCAGGCTGGAGTGCAGTGGTGCGATCTCGGCTCACTGCAAGCTCCGCCTCCCGGGTTCGTGCCATTCTCCTGCCTCAGCCTCCTGTGTAGCTGGGACTACAGGTGCCCGCCACCTCGCCCGGCTAGTTTTTTGTATTTTTAGCAGAGATGGGGTTTCACCGTGTTAGCCAGGATGGTCTCGATCTCCTGACCTTGTGATCCGCCTGCCTCGGCCTCCCAAAGTGCTGGGATTACAGGCGTGAGCCACTGCACCCGGCCTTCTATTTTTTATAGAGACAGGGTCTCACTATGTTGCCCAGGCTGGTCTTGAACTCCTGAGCTCAAGCAATCCGCTGACCTCGGCCTCCCAAAGTGCTGGGATGACAGGCATGAGCTGCTGCCCCCAGTCATTAATCACCTCTTAAAGGCCCCACCTCCCAACACCATTGCACTGGCTTTTACATTTCAACATGAGTTTTGAGGGGATAAACCACATCCAAACCACAGCCACAGAGTGTGACCTGAGTGTCAGGAAGCAGTGCAGCCTCAGACTGTGAAGATCCTGATGGCTCTCTGCGGTGGCCTCTCGTTGCTTCATCTCACCCTGCCACCTGGCTTTCCTTGCATCTGTGTCTTCTTCATAACCCGAGAGCATTGATACTTCATGGCCTCAGTTCCACTCACCAGCAGAGGCTGAGATGTGTCTTGTCATTGGACACATCTACTTCCTAAGACGTAGATTCTGCCTTGCACATGGCCAGATGTTCACCTGGATCAAAAAGTAGCAAATAAACCACAAACAACCCCTACTCCCAAACAAGACAAGGCAAGGCCCTTTGCAGAAGGCAGAGCTGTGTGAAGGGGAAGCTCCGTGGTGGGCACATGGCTGCTGGGCTTCTCCTGAGGGTCAGAGGAGGAGATTTCAGAGAGAACAGGATCTTCAGGGCCTGGAGAGGCAGCCCTGATAGGTTTTCTGCGGTCGTATGAGATGCAGAGAAGGACGTGGGCAGAAATGTGATAAATTAAAAAAATCAGCAACAACAAAACAACCAAGCCCCTCCAGATCCTCCCTAAAGTGTTTTCTATCTCATGACTCTCTGATCAGCCCTGGGTCATTAAATGCAACAGATGATTTGGTGTGAGATGAGGTCTCTGCTTTGGCTAACCTCTGTGTAGCAGTCCATTCTCACGCTGCTATGAAGAAATATCGGAGACTGGGTGCTTTATATAGAAAAGAGGTTTAATTGACTCACAGTTCCTCATGGCTGGGGAGGCCTCAGGAAGCTTACAGTCATGGCAGGAGGTACCTCTTCACAGAGCAGGAGGACGGAATGAGTGCCAGCAGGTAAAACGCCAGGTGCTTCTAAAACCGTCAGATCTCGTGAGACTCACTATCATGAGGACAGCATGAGGGAAACCACCCCCATGATCCAATCACCTCCCTCCCTTGACACTTGGGGATTACAATTTGAGATGAGATCTGGGTGTGGACACAAAGCCAAACCATATCACCCTCTCCCAAAAAAGAGTTGAAAAAACACCGTGTCCCTGAGCCGCTCACCTCATGCTCTTCTTACGCAGGCACCAAGGAAATCAGTGCTGGTGTCGACGAGCAAGGCAACATCTACCTGGCCTTCGACTGCCAGGAAATGACAGACGCATCTCAGTTCACCTGGTGTAAATCCTACGAGGAGATTGCAGATGATGAGAGGTTTAAAATCGAAACCGTGGGGGATCAGTAAGTCAGGCCTGGAAGTTGGATATTGGAAACTTTTAGAAGTTCCTGCCAGTAGAAATGATCGACATTCACCTACTCTTCTTCCTTTTTAGCTCCAAGCTGTACTTAAAGAATCCGGATAAGGAGGATTTAGGGACTTACTCTGTGTCTGTAAGTGATACAGACGGAGTGTCCTCCAGTTTTGTTCTGGACCCAGAAGGTAATATTTATATGGCAGAACCTTGCCTGTTTTGGTTTTATCACACTTTTAAAGATTGACGCCAACATAGAAAAGGCTTACTTGCTTAGAAAAAAGATGTATGTTTGCAGGAGGCTGGCGGTAGGGGCTATATATATAAGCCAAAACTTACTTTAGAAATTAAACAGACTCTAAAGTTTATACTGTTTCCACCAAACAGTTTCTGGTCCTGATATATTGCTTGTACAGCCTTCAACTTGTACTTTTAAAGTTGAATCTTAGTCACATTTTAATAGTTTGGTATGCAGAAGGTAACATATTAGCTAAGAAATCCATGAAATTAATGAGACCTACGGATGGAAAAGTCTTCCCTTCCTTCCAACATGAGAAATCTGGATGATCAAAGAAAAATTTTTTTATGCGTGAAATAATGTTTAACTGCCATAGTGAAAACCTGCTGTTCTCTTACAAATGGAAGACAGCAGAGAGAAGTGAGAAAAGTCTGTTTAGTAATCAAGGGGAAAAATAATAGTTTTCTTAGGTAGGTTCACAGATCTGAGTTCACCAGGCACACAGTCTCAGGCAGGCAGGGCTGATTTTTTTTAAATGTCTGGCATCACGTGTATTTGTGTGGCCCCTCATCTACCCCACTGCAGGGCAGCGTCAGCCTTAGACATTTTAAAATGAAGGGGCAGTGATGAAGCGTGACCTTGTAGGGCTGGGTGGTATCCTCAGATCTCTGGGTTTCTTTGGGTCTTTAAGGCATGTGAGTTTCCAAAAGTTTTCTATTAAAATGCTCTCCACAGATGGCATAAATGATCTCCAGGGATGCCCTACGATTGACAAGCAGATCCTTTAGTTAGCAATCACTGTCCTGGTTGATATCATGCAGAGGCTGTGATCTGAGAACATCTGACCCAGGATGGGTGCTGTGGGCTGGGCAGGAGGATGGGCAGGGACCCATGGCCGGCGCAGCCAGAATCACACTCCCAGCTTCTTGAGTGTGCAGGTCTGGCTCAATGTTGGTTAAATTCGGGAAAACTCATGCACATTTAACAAGACACAGCCGGACAAATGAGGAGGCCTTTCTGGGGTCCTCAGTTCACCGCTCACAGGCAGGGCGAGGAAGGAAGGACCCAAAATCTACTTGCATGCTTTTAAAGCAGCCTCTGCTGGCCCCTCCTCCAGGGTCAGCACAGTTTTGTAACTTCACGACATCCTGAAGAATTCTGAAAAGCTATGCATTCCTCCGCACCATTTCAAAATTTCCATCTTAATTTTAAGTATTTGCAAAAGATAAAATTTCTGCCTCTCTCATATCGTGTATAGACTTCAAATATATTTGAGGCGAAACTTTGCAGTTGAAGATTTAGCTCATTCCATGTATGGAAATTCCTACCAGAAGATTTAACTGGGAAAGCCTGTCCTCTCTGTCAAACCTGCTGCCAATGTGAATTTACTTTTGGTCAGAAAAATCTGACTTCATTTTTCCATTTTGAAGAGACATGTTCTTGAAGGCCTTAGAGCCCACCATCTTGTTTCTGATTCTAATTTTAGGAAGGAAGGAGAAAAAATGAAGTGGCTTAGAGCCTCAGTTTTTCTTACCTTGCTCTTGGGACTTTCTCAGGAATGCAGTGTATTTTGTTTATTTATTTATTTTTTTGCTTTATTTCTTCCTTCCTTCCTTTTTTTTTAAATTCATGGTAATACACTATGGTGATGAAATGAGTGGTATGTATACTTTTCTTTAATGAGATTGAAGAAGGAAATCTTGAGAGGGGAAGGAAAGTCACAGGCCACAAGCATGTTCTCAGCCAGTCCAATCAATTTTAGGAAAGAGCTCACATTAAGTGCAAGCAACTGGAAAAGGCTCCCTTTAACCTTTCGTCTTCCAAGTCTTCCTATATTCCAGGGATATACCTTCCCCTGCCCCCAATTCCTTCATCCCCCTGACTGTACCCTGCCTTGTCCTCAGCTGCCCCTGTACTAGGTGGGTTCTTAAAATGGTGAAGTTTTGGTAAAGCTATCCTCTATGTCCCTCAGACTTGTAGTTTAAATTCCTTTCGTGTCCTCCAATTAAATCCTTGGGGTTTCCAATCTTGCTCGTGTGTAGCCTTGCTGATGTCTACAAACCTCTCAATGTGCAGGTCCAAATCAATTGAAATACTTTTTCTTTGTTTCAGAGCTTGAACGTTTGATGGCATTGAGCAATGAAATAAAGAACCCCAGTAAGTAAGCCTCCAGCCCTGCACCTCTGCTTATAGCCGCTGGCTGGAGAGCCGTGTTCATTAATGCATGAGCTCTTGGAGGAACAGCTTTGGGGAAAGGATGGCCTCATTTCCTGATCCCAGCTCACAGGATTGAAACCTGTTGATTTAAAACAAATATTAGCTTATATTATAGCTTGTTGAAACTTGGCATTGCGTACAGAGTGATCTGAATTTTGGGTTTAGTATAGCTGTTCCTAATCCAAGTGAAATCCAAGATTTCATTTCCTATCAAGTGAAATCTTCTGTTATTGAATTGCATTAAATATAGAAATAATCCAGGCATCTTTACTCATCAAACACGTCCGGAAAGCTGAGAACTCACGTGGTATGAGGCTTTAGAGGCGACAACAGGCTAACTCAAGTTTTATGTTTTATTTTTGGCTTCCATAATCTAATACTCCAGGGTTTCGCGTTCTCAAAAAATTTAATAACTAGGATTGATATTTCCCTACAATTTGCAGCTATTCTTCCTCACAAGGATTCATGCATTATTGACTTGCGATTTCTTTTCTTCTTGTAGCAATTCCTCTGAAATCAGAATTAGCTTATGAGATTTTTGATAAGGGGCAGGTTCGCTTCTGGCTCCAGGCTGAGCACTTATCACCAGACGCCAGCTACCGATTTATTATTAACGACAGAGAAGTCTCTGACAGCGAGGTGAGTTCCTGTGTGAGTGATCTCTGGCTTTGCAGGGAGCCCGCCTTTGTTGTGGTAGGTCAGTTACTGAGTGTCAACACTCTGTCGGTTTCCATCCCTTTTTGAGCCTTAAAGGTTGGGGCGTGGAAGGTTGACAAGATGAATGGAGATGGTTGATTCTTACAATGTTCAAAGGTTTGGTCTGGGTGACAGGAGACATCAGGAGTCTTTAAAATCTGAGCCCGTTGGAATTAAAAATAACTTTGAGCTTGTTTTTGTGAAAAAGGTTCAGGTCAGGTGGGGAAAATATCCTTGATGAATCGGTCCACTTATTCTTGATAATGGTTTTGAAGGTATCTATTTTTTGTTCCATTGTGAGAGAGGCCTCCCTGCACTATCCCCCTGCCGACAGCTTCCCATGGAAGGCATCCCTGAGGAATAAGTTTCTGTGGCTTCCCTACCTGTTTGGGCAGTAATCTTGGTGTGGCAGACTGATCTGACAGTGTGGCTGTCGAGAGCGATGTTCTGGCCAGGCACGGCGGCTCTCACTTGTAACCTCGGCACTTTGGGAGGCCAAGGTGGGAGGATTGCTTGATCCCAGGAGTTCAAGACCAGCCTGGGCAACATAAAGAGATCCCATCTCTACAAAAAATTAAGAAATTAGTTGGGCATGGTGGTGCTTGCCTGTAGTCCCAGCTACTTAGGAGGCTGATGTGGGAGGATCACTGGAGCCTGGGAGGTCTGAGCTGCAGTGAGTTACGATTGAACTACTGCACTCTAGCCTGGGTGACAGCAAGGCTCCGTCTCAAAAACAACAACAAAAAAGGCACATGTGGCCGGGCGCGGTGGCTCAAGCCTGTAATCCCAGCACTTTGGGAGGCCGAGACGGGCGGATCACGAGGTCAGGAGATCGAGACCATCCTGGCGAACACGGTGAAACCCTGTCTCTACTAAAAAAATACAAAAAACTAGCCGGGCGAGGTGGCGGCGCCTGTAGTCCCAGCTACACAGGAGGCTGAGGCAGGAGAATGGCGTAAACCCGGGAGGCGGAGCTTGCAGTGAGCTGAGATCCGGCCACTGCACTCCAGCCCCGGCGACAGAGCGAGACTCCATCTCAAAAAAAAACACAAAAAACAAAAAACAAAAAAAAACAAAAACAAAAAACAAAAAAAAAAAAAAAAAAAAAAGGCACATGTTATGTCACGGTCCAGACACCACCTGGGTTCTGCTTTTGATTGTATAAAATGAATCCTAACAATTATGATAGGTACTCCTTATTCGTCCGGAGAATATTTGAGAAGCCATTGGTTGTGTTTCGATAAATTTCCTCTTTTCTAAGTACAGCATGCCTGGGACCCAGTTAAAGGACAGCCCTATTTCATGGGGACTTTATTGTTCAGTGGTGACTTGGGGCTTTCTCAGAGGCCCCATCTTTACTGCTTCTGCCTTTTTCCCTTAGTGCCCAGTGTAGAGTGTGGTTGGCAACCTTAGCTGCCTACTAAGTCCTCAGTGTTGATTGGTTTGTTCATTACACAAGTTTTAGGGGAACCGTAGGATGCAGGAGCCTCTCACTCTCCCAGGCAGCCTACCTACTGTATTTCTAAGCTGGACCCCTCATTGTAGTCCAGCCTTTGTGTCTGATGGGCATTTAGCAGGACTCAGTTAGATGAATGTTGACCAGACAGAAGTCTTGCGTGGACAAGGATCATAGAATTTTCTTCTTCAGTCAATCTTTTCCATGAGAATCATGACATACTTTAAGACTCACTCCTACATGGGAGAGCTGGCTAGAAAGTAGAAAACATCTAGCTTTGGGCTGCAAAAAAGCCGATGATATAACTATTGCCTATGGGAGACTTAGTTTCTGATCCAGGTAATTGGAGAAATCTTTGAGCAGAGACCATGCCATGAAATGAAATGGAATTTAGGGGAAGTGCACTTTATTTGTGGGATATCTTTTGATGGACATTTCCTACCTGCTGTATAGAGCTTCCTTTTAGGATGGGTGCCCTGGCTCCATGGCTAATCTTTTGGAATATATTTTACTTCTTCAATTAACAATCCACAGGTGCCTTTTACATTTGAAGATTGATGCTATTTTGTGGAAGCCATATGAAAGCCTGTATTTATGACACTCGTAAAATCATTGAACTTCATCTTGCCGCATAATGGCATTAGCAAGAAGCCTAATTATTTTCTAAAACCTACCCAGACATTGCAGCACAGCAGCTAAGAAAATGGAAAAAGCTGCTCTATTGCTAAGACTCTAGTTGATGAGAATCATACGTTTTTCCTACTCAGAGCCAGTTAGAGTAAGTTCCTATCATTCATTCTCTACTCATAGATGTTCGAAGTGAGGATAATGTCGTACAAACAAGGACAGTGCATTTGTCTGATCAACCTGAAGTTTACTTTTGATATTTGAAAGTAAACACTCTGCACTGTAAAGAAACCCGAGGTCCATGGGACAGTGTATCCACTGGAATCTCAGGTCCCTCTCCTGCTCATGGCACCTCCAAGAGCGACGTCAGTCTCCAGGGATGGGGGCAAAGTTGTTGTGCTTCCTGCAATTGAGCCATTTCTTTTTTTTTTTTTTTTTTGAGACGGAGTCTCGCTCTGTCACCCAGGCTGGAGTGCAGTGGTGCGATCTTGGCTCACGGCAAGCTCCGCCTCCCGAGTTCACGCCATTCTCCTGCCTCAGCCTCCCGAGTAGCTGGGACTACAGGTGCTGCCACCATGCCCAGCTAATTTTTTTTAAATGTATTTTTAGTAGAGACGGGGTTTCACTGTGTTAGCCAGGATGGTCTCGAACTCCTGACCTCGTGATCCGCCCGCCTTGGCCTCCCAAAGTGCTGGGATTACAGGCGTGAGCCACCACGCCTGGCTGAGCCATTTCTTAAAATAATCTCCCTCCCTCAAAAACAGTCTGAGGTCATGCCTTCTCATCCATTTCTGTCTCTTTCTATCATTTTAGATGTACCAATTTCCTGTGCCAGTTTTCTGTTTAGAAAAAGTCTCAGTGATCTGACACAGTATACATTGTGTGATCTACATCTCTGATATAATATTGGAATTTCTAATTGTGAAGGTGATTTTTATGTTTATGGGAAATCAAAACCTGGGGTAGGAGTGGAGCAGACTTTATTCACGTAAACCCTGAAAGTCAGATTCAATGAAGCAACAATTGCAGCATCCCCGGGAGCTGTTGGGAGCTTGCGGGGTCCTGTTCCCTTCCCAGTGGATGGCAGCACCTATCCTGTACGTCACCTGGTGAATATCCGCTTGGCCAACGCACCAGCAGGGACAGAACAGTCAGATATGAAGCTGCCCTTACAGAGACTGTCATGGGTCAAAGAAATACACCTTCAAGGAGGGGAGGACAGAGAAGAAAGATAGAACCCAGGTTCTATTAAAACAGTGCAGTAAACACTCTCAGAATTCAGAGAAGGCAGAGAGTTGAAGAGGCTGAAGTAGTCAGGAAGGATTTCAAGGGTAGAGGGTTATTGAAATAAATAGGTGTCAAGGAGGTAGAAATCGGGGCTCGAGGGGTGGGGGTTGGGGATGGGAGGGAGAGAATGAGACATTCCAAGCCGCTCAAGTGCACAGAGAGCCAGGAATGGTCAGGGAATAGGGACACAGGGAAGTGGAGGGGTGGGCTCGACAGAGGGGGCTGTTTGCCTGAGTGATCTTAGGAAATATTTTTGGGAATGGAATGGGTCAGAAGATACAGGCTTTGAATGTCAGGCAGAAGAACTTAGAAACAATGCTGAAGAAAATGAACAGAGAGAGAGAACCTGAACCAAGTGGCTAGTTTGCTAATTTTCCTCTTCTAAAGCCTCTCTGGTGGCACTGGCATTTGCAATATAAAAACAGAAATGTAAACTCAGAAAGAAGAACACTGTGAAAATAAATGCACGTGATTTATCAGAAGAAGGTTGCTAATTTTCTGGCCAAACTTACGTTGTCACCTGCAGATAGAAATTCTCTGTAGTATTGCTGCTAAGGCAAGTGTTGTAAGAGGAGTGTGGTTCTAAGGGCTGACGGAGTCTCCTTTGCTGCCTCATTTGCTGAGCGCCACAGACTATTAGTGTTTTGTTTTGCTCATGAGGCTCCAAGAGCCTCTCTGGGTCCTGGGTAAGATCATTATTCAGGCTGCAAAGCCTTTGCCCCAATTCCAGCTGGGATCAATCCAAAGGTAGATGAAGATCTGTAGAAAATATTGACAGCAGCTGAGACTGCCATATTGCTAACTCTGGGCACGAGGAAGCCGAGGCCGGGCGTCCAGACTCCCGTGATTCTACGGTGGCATGGCTGGGGCGAGTCCCGCATTGGACACTGGATGCCCTCGACGCCGTTCTGCCCTGCATTACTGCTGCATTTAGGACAAGTCACACACTGGGATGTGGTCTTTCTACTGTCAAGACCCTGCTCAATGTCAGACATTGTATCATCCAGGTAGAGTACAATGCAATCTACTAGCAGCCATAAAACCTTTCAGTATCTTAGCGCATCCCAAACGCTGAGTGAGCAGAGGCATGGGGAAGGTGAGCTGGGCGCAGGCGATGGCCTTGGGAGGCCTCTACCCCAGATGCTGCCTGGGTTGGGGCTTCTGTGCCCAAGGTGTGGCTGCACCAGGGCAGGGAGGTCAAAGAGGGTGGTGCAGGGGGTTAGCTGTTGAAGGAAGGGAGGTGACAGGTGCAGCCAGGGATGGAGGAAGGACTGGCTGGGACAGGTTTGTAGTTTCAGCCAATGACTGATCAGGAGGGGAAGGTCTCAGTTGATCAAGAAGGCTTCCTGGGTCTGCACTGGGAAGGACGCTCTGGTCCTGACCACGTCCGTGGGCTCTCACTTAGAAGGATAATTATCTTCTAAAATTGCTCAGTGTCACTCAGTAGTGTCAGAGACCACAGCCACTCAACACCACGGATGGCAGGATGAGTTAAGCCCCCTCCAGCTGATGTTCTCATCAGAACCTCGACGGACATGTGTTTGGTGTTTCTCACTGCCAGGCATGATGCTAGGCACGGCGTGAGGCTGCAGGGATGAGTAAGGCCATGCCTGCTCTGAGGGGCTCATTGTCTAGTGAGACAGACAGCAGGAGGATAGGTAGGCCGGGGAGGGTGCTCCCGAGGGCAGGGTGCTGCTGGGGGAGGGGAGGCACGGCTGTGGACCCCAGAAAACACCAAGCCTCACCCCGGGACATCAGGGAAGTCTCCCTTGGAGCCAGTCACAAGGGCTGCATTCGGGTGAGGTGGCCACGGCAAGGATGGGCAGAAGCTGCTGCATGGTTGCAGAGAGGCCTGCGAGCTCAGAACTGTGGGGCATGGCCCTCGGGGAACTCCAAGGCATGAAATGTATCCCTACATTCATCCCCAAAGCAGCAGAGAGGCAGGTAGTCCAGGCTTCTGTGGACTGTTCCTGTCATACAGTAAAACCTAGAAATCATGAAGCGATGCAGTTTAATGTTCTCAGAGCAACCAACAGCCTCCCCTCCCAATCTTTCTCCCATCTTAGCAATAAGACAGCTGCACTGCAGGCAGGAAGGGGGAATTGTGTGGGCAAATGTTTGTAGTTTGGTCGTATGCACTATATATGGCAAAATTTCTTTTTTCCCCCTTTTTCTGAGACAGAGTCTCACTCTGTTGCCCAGGCTGGAGTGCAGTGGCGTGATCTCAGCTCACTGCAACCTCTGCCTCCTGAGTTCAAGTGATTCTCATGCCTCAGCCTTCTGAGTAGCTGGGATTACAGGCATGCGCCACCATGCCTGGCTAATGCTTGTATTTTTAGTAGAGATGGGGTTTCACCATGTTGGCCAAGCTGGTCTGGAACTCCTGACCTCAGGTGATCTGCCCGCCTTGGCCTCCCAAAGTGCTGGGATTACAGGTGTGAGCCACTGCACCCAGCCCAACAAAATTTCTTTTTATTTGTTTGAGACAGGGTCTTTCTTTGTCGCCCAAATGATCCTCCTGCCCCAGCCTCCTCTGTAGCTGGGACCACAGGGATGTGACAAATTTATATACTGTTACAAAGGAAAACTTGTTTTCAGAATTACAAAGAAGACATGGTTGAATATATTAAGAACATATATTGGCAAAGACCAATACCATATGAAATTGGTTTGAAACAGTTCTAAAAATTACACAGACTGATTGATGTTTTGAAAGGTTCTATTAGAATTAGAGTTATTTAAGTGAAAAAGTGAAATTTAACTACTAATACTAATTTATAATAATTATCAAGCACAAAAAGGTAAAAATATCGAACCCCCAAATAAGGAAACCAGCAAAAAAATAAAAAATAAAATTAAAAATAAAACATAAAAAAGAGAAATAAAGAGAAATAAGCATTAATAAAGGTAGGGAAAATGGTTTTAGTGAAGTTAAAAATTTAATAAATAAACATCACAAAATCAGAGGGAAAAAAATGATCAAATTCACTCAATGCATCTGTGTGTTAGAGAAACACTTGTTCTTCGACTTGTAGGATTACCTAAATAAAATGTGTTTGTATGTATCTGTGCATGTACTGTAGAATAAAATGAAACATTTAAAAAATAAAAAATCAAAAGTGATTAAAAAAAAGTCAACACCTGTTGGAGGTCCATTTATCCTTTCCTCACCTGAAACCCCTGCATCCTGATGGACAGCAGCAGGTTGGAGCTTGTGGGTGCTGTGTCTCAGGAACTGAAGCTGACAGTGGCTGTGGAGATTGCCTGTTGGCGCTATCCATGTGGGATTTTGTCATCAGCTGGCGATCGTTATAATTCATATCAATTGCATATCGTTTTATTTTCTCCTGTGAATTTTATCTGCTTCACGTTAGTAACTCATTCTTGGGTAGGTGTGGAGTCTGCCTAGAAGGTACCTGGTTTGGACTCTCAGATCTCCTCATATAGCCAGGCTTTGTCACTGAGTGACAGCTCATACCCACAAGTTTGATCTGTGTTCACCGGGAGGTTTCCTTGATAAAATTTCATTTTGGTTTCTTCCTGTCATAATCCCTTACGATCTCATGGCTGATGCAATTGTTAAATGCTGAGAAGGAAAACTAGGAGAGATTTCCTTGTATAATTCTCCATTTCCCTTGTTTTGCTTGCAGATACACAGAATTAAATGTGACAAAGCTACTGGCATTATTGAGATGGTGATGGATCGATTTACTATTGAAAATGAGGGGACCTACACTGTGCAGATTCATGACGGAAAAGCCAAAAGTCAGTCTTCTCTAGTCCTTATTGGAGACGGTATGCTATATCGAATATTTCCATATGTCCATAAAAGATAATTCAAATTAAATTCTTTTGGAGAGAAGCAAACATGTTTCATATGTATTTTTTTAAAAATATTGAATTTAGCATTCAGGACTGTGCTGGAAGAGGCTGAGTTTCAAAGGAAAGAATTTCTCAGGAAACAAGGTGAGTCACTGACCTGCTCCTCTGCCCCAAGCATAAAGCAAAGACTTACGATTGGAGTATTTGTCAGAAGCAGATCCTACGTGATCCCAAGCGACCCTAAAGGCTGTTCTAAATGATTAAAGGTTAGGCCAGGCCAGGCCAGGCATGGTGGCTCATGCTCGTAATCCCAGTACTTTGGGAGGCTGAGCTGGGAGGATCACCAGAGCCCGGGAGTTCAAAACCAGCCTGAGCAACACAGGCAGAACCTGTCTTTAAAAAAAAAAAAAAAAAAAAATCAAAAGAAGCTGGGCATGTTGGTGCATGCCTGTAGTCCTAGCTTGATCCCAAGGTTGAAGCTGGAGTGAGCTATGATCACGCCACTGCACTTCAGCCTGGGCAACAGGTGAGATCTTGTCTCAAAAAAAAAAAAAAAAAAAAAAGAAAAGTTAGACCATTGCCATTTCTTAGCACTAGAAATGTGTATACTTTTCTGTTCTTTGTCCTTTACATGTATTTTGCCTGCATTTTAAAAAATGCTTCTACCTTTAAAAGCCCCAGACTCTTCTGTTTAATGTTCACATTTCCTGTTATTATCTTAAGTCAAAGAAACCATCAGTCTAACCAGGATCTGTGACTGACTTGCTGACTAACTACTCTCTTCTATATGCTGCTGGGAGGTGGTTCTTCCGATACACTTATTTCTTTTAGGCGCCCCTTTGCATAAAACGCTGTAATAGCCCCATAAAGCATGCATCAGATAAACGCAGGCTTTCCACAATCTGCACCCACCGCTTAACCAGATCTTATTTCCCACCATGGGGACAACTTCCTGGATGGGCCGGACTGATTTCTTCACCTTGTCCCTTCCTGGGCGTCCATGCCTGTCTCTGTGGTCTTGTCTCTCTTGAGGTCTTTCCAATCTCAAGTCCAAAGTGGGTCTTCCCATCTCCCTGTGGCCTCCCACTGTGGCCTTGCCTGACTACAGGGGCCCCGGCTGTTCCTTTCGTGGGCTCTGAGCCTTTGTGAGGGGCTGGATGTTACCCTGCACTCAGAGGACATGCCGGCTCTTCCGTTGTTTGTCGAATTCCTAAT
The DNA here is from genome assembly GCF_037993035.2 of Macaca fascicularis. Classification (NCBI taxonomy): domain Eukaryota; kingdom Metazoa; phylum Chordata; class Mammalia; order Primates; family Cercopithecidae; genus Macaca; species Macaca fascicularis. Next base: position 2,241,924 of record NC_088382.1, read on the forward strand.
ATTTCTTATGGGGCTGAGCATCCCGTAGATGCGTGGGGCTTACCAACTGCATGGGAAAGGAACCCACTTTATAGCCATGAGTGATGAGGAAAGCGTGCCTCTAGCTTTAGTGTCCAGACGGAGTCCAGCAATTTTAATGAAAAAGAATAAAGAATGGGGGTGGAGGAGGCAGGGGCATCATTCGGCTTTGAAATGTAGAGAAGGCAGTAGAGGCTATTCCTATCACCAGGAAATTGTTCATTCTACTTCAAATTGTGGGAGCTTTTAAATTTTCTAACGACAAACAATGTATTTTAACTAGATTGCTTTTACAAATACATGTTAACTAGATACAAAGGAAAATGAATACATTTTAGATTCTCAAACATACCCCAAGGGTTTATTCAAATAATATTTTTATATATGGGATTTCTATACTTCTTGAGAAAAATTAGAATATGAAGTATGAAACATAAAATCAAAACATTCATTTTCATTATTTTTCATTGTTTTTATTTCTAATAGTCACAAATATTTTATTTTACTTATTTCTACATTATGAACATTTTTTGGCCAACTTTGTAGGATGTATTCATGTATATGAAAGAAGTCAACACATACTTTCCAACTCTGCTTTGTATTTTTGCATTGAATGGCAAAAGGGTATTAGTGTATGACTTATTCCTACATGTATTTTAAATAAAAATGATTAACATTTTAAAAAAACCCTACATAAACCCATCTTTGATTTTGAATGCTATCTAAAGAAAATGTGTTTTACACAATTGCTAGGTCAAACTGTTATTTCTTCATCTCATGTCTATGCTCTTATTAAAGATATTATTTCCCGTGTTGTCGAATGTTCGGTTAGACATATACTTTGGGAAACAAAATATAATTATTTCAATAGTCTCCTTTCTAAAGAGCAATAGATGTGAGATGTCAGTAAGGAGGAGCCATCAGATGGTGTGCTCCTACCAGGAAGCACAGATTCCAGTGGAGAATCAGTGTTAACATGTGTCGACATCCCAGGCCTGAAAACTAAATCAGTTTCATTCTGCATAGCTATTGTTTCCGCCAAAAATGCATTACATAAATATATATAATACATGCTTTTGTATTATATATACACACCACGCGTAAATGTGTAGGTATAGATATAATAGCTATATATTTATTTGTTTACTTCCTTTTTCCTTTTTAAAAAGTTGCTTTTCCTTTTTTCCTCCTTAGGCCCTCATTTTGCTGAGTACTTGCACTGGGACGTCACAGAAGAATGTGAAGTTCGACTTGTTTGCAAGGTGAGAAACCTGGTTCTAACAGGGAAACAATAAGTCTCGTTCTGGTTACTATCAGAGGGGCCTTTCAGGGAGCAGCTGTGGCCAAATCTGTGATGCTGGTGATGAAACGTGTGGTGTCTGTGTAACTGCGGATGGGCAGAGTGGCTTTTGGGTTCTGTGGAGTTTTTATTACTTGGACTTTAGTGCTTGTCTTTTCTTCTTCATGAAAAGATTACAGTGTTATGGGATGCAACGGAAGGTTGGATTACAAAAATTTTACTTAAACCATTATTGAGTTTATGAGAAAGCGTGCCCTGGTGAAATATACCTGGAGGTGCTGCTCATACGAGTTCATCCGGAAAGAAAAGGCATGCTTTGGAGACAAGATGCTTTTTTCAGTTTCATTTAACAATGTAGTAATGAAATGTTTTATTACTAAATATAAAAAGCTGTTTTAAGCAGCAAACCTTCAATTTAATAACCCGCCTACTATTTGACTGTCTCAGGATGAGGGGATGGGGGGAAAAGATCAATAATGCATTATTTTTACCCCCAAACTAGTTTCTTATTGTCTACTGGATAAGAGAGAAAAGTAAACAGATAGTTTCAATAAAGAGATGATTCCTGAGCTGCGTGTGCCAAGGGGACTAAGAATTATGCAGGCCAGTGAGTGGGAAAAGATGGTTCCAGGAAGATCCAGCAGCAGGGAGAGACAGAGAAGCAGGGAGGGACAGAGAAGCAGGGAGGGACAGAGAAGCAGGGAGGGACAGAGAAGCTGAACTGTGCACTTAAAAATAAAAACAATAAAAAATCCAAGGCTGATGGGCAAGTGGGGCATTCTCCTGCAGGACCCAGAGGCTGGCCATGGTCTGAGAGGGTGCAGAGCACCTGAGGGCTGTGAGTGCAGTGACATGGGCTGCTTGTTGACAAGGAAGGCTGGAGGTGGCAGGGCTGGAGGGCGATGCTTCAGCAGGCTGCTGAGAGAGGGTAACTCCAGCAGGGCAGTTTCATATCCACAGAGAGGAGATTTAGGATAAACATCCAGCAGTTAAAACCAGCAGGAGTTGGCAAGTAGCTGGGTGTGGGTGAGAGGGAAGGACCGAGTGGGTGTGATATTACTTGAGATCAGCACTGTATGGGGAGGGCCAAGTTTTAGGGTTTTGAGAATACATTCAATTTCACAAAGATTTAGTTATATCCGTGGAATGGGCAATAAGGCATAACCAGCTCACAACGGGACATGTGAACCTGGCAGCAATGGGAAAGTCAACTGGAGCACGTGGATTCATGAGATATTGGGTGTGGATTCATGAGGTATCAGGAATGCTTGGCTGCGGACATGACGCAAGTGGGTCAAGCTGCCAAAGGACAGCCTTTAGAGACAGGAACATCACAAACAATTGGGGCATTCTGGAAAATTCAGATTGTCAGAGGAGAAGAGGAGAGCAGCTCTGGGATTATTGAGCAGAAACCGTCAGAGAGTTCAGAGGGAAAGCAAATGACTTGGTGGCCGCTGGCAGGGAGGGACTTCGGAGTGAAGTGCTGCATGGCCGGGTGAAGATGGGCAGCTGGAGGAAGTGCTGCATGGCTGGGTGAGGAGGGGTGGCTGGAGGCAGCACGGGCTGGGTGCTGTTGGCAAGGCGGGGTCTCTACGTGGTGGGCTGAGGAGATGAGAAACAAGAGAGGATGTGAGCAGGAGCCCGCTGCCCTCTAAGGTGCTCAGCGGGCTGTGAGGGGGAGAGAGGGGAGTCAGGGCAGCTTTGTCTTTCTCTCTTTCTGGATGGGGACACTCAATCCTATTTATAGGCAGAGGGGTCAGTAGAAGAGGAGTCACAGGTGAAGGAAAGGGAGGGCATGGGGACACAGGAGGGGCAGTGCTGGCCTGGAGGGAGATGAGACCAGGAGGTCAGCACAGCCATGCAGGGGGCTGCTTGGCTCCCAGGGCAGCTCCCCGTGAAGGACAATGAGGGGGCGTGGGTGATGCCAAAAACCAGGGCAGAGCAAGCAGCAGATCCACCAGTGTAGCCAGTTGATTTCATGCTCTTTCCAGTGAAAGGTTGGAGGGTGTTGAAGATGAGGAAGGTGGCCCATGGTGGGGTGGGGGGCAGGAGTGGGCTGTGATTGCCACTGAAGGAGGCATGACAGGAGCTCCTTATTAAGAATGGAAATCACTGTTGAGTGAACCAATGTGGAGACAGTTCGTAGTGGCCCAAATAGGGGTGTTGGGATTGATGTTTCCAGATGTGGCCGGTGACCCTGGTGTGAGTCAGGGGATAGATTCATGATTGGGGTCTTGCTGGATGGATGTTGCAAGAAGGGAAGATGGAATAGGAACTTTGGGTCTTGCTTAACTGTAGTTAGTTGGTCAACCAGCTGTCTAAGTTGAGCAGGAAAGTGAGGCCAAGCAGGACAAATGGAGAGGAGGCAGGGCTAAGCCTTGGTGATCTCCGCTGGGCCACCTCGGTGGGGACACTGGGGTGCGAACTCATTGATGTGTGTAAGCGTTGGGTGGGGACTTGCCATGAAGAGGTCTGCAGTGCACTCGGGAGTGGAGCCGGGCACAGGGATTTGCAGGAGGGTGGGCACGGGGGTTTGGAACTAGGTGGGTGTTGAACACACCCTAGATAGGTGCAGGTTGCTCGTAGAAATTTGTGTGATGAAACGAACCTTTCTTACTATTTTGATCATCCTCAGTATTGGTAATTAATTTGCAATTTGATTTCCTGTATATATATATGTGTGTGTATGTGTGTGTGTGTGTGATAACTAGAGCTAAGGCTTTAATATCAAACACACTCAAGGTTGTGGTAAATTTATTAAATACTTAGATTTTTGGTAGTGAATTTCTTGCGCTAGTATGTTTAAAAGGAAGATTCAGAAATGAAAACATTGATAAAAGAAGAGAAGAAGGTTACTTGCAAGGAAGCTGCAAGGGAGGTGGTCTTTAGAAGTCTTGCTCAACAAATGAAAAGCATAATGGATACTTAAAGGGAAGAAACCCACCAGGTGACTGATGATAGCCTGTGTACATAGTCCGTTTATGCTGGAAAAACAACTTTCTCCAATTATTTACCCTACGCAGAAAGGTATGTTTGCTCAAAATTGTAGACATCAGCACTGCAAAAATCAGTTCCTTAGGGAGTCAGCAACTCAAAGCCCAGAGCAAGTCAGAGTGACTCGGTTATGGTGTCCGTTTATTCTTTGTTGTTGTTGTTGTTGTTCTGACCGTGCCATAAAACGTGTGTGTGCACTCCCAATGCCAGTGGCGAGACCCCCGAGTTCTGCTTTCCATGGGCTCTGATATCATCTTAGTGGGATAGAACCGTCTATAAATATTTAAAAGTATTTTAGGTTCCCTGACTAAAGTAATTCATAAATCTTTAAACACAGATATTGGGAAAACTAATATTACTTGAGATTTGAGGGTTTTTTGGTGCAATTTAATACATTTGATTTACGTACTTGTGTCCCTGTCAAGCCTGTGATTCTGTGCACCATTTTGTCTACACGGTTTTTCATTTAATAATGTGCAGATGGTTATTTTAAAAATTATTTACATGAAAAAAGTACATGGAGAAAAATTTATACAGGGATACATTCACATTATAACTTCAGAGAAAATCATTTTTAAAAGTTTAAGACACAGAGAAACCACAATCATAAACATAAGAAAATCTGTTAAACATCTGTTACACAGCAGAAGTGGAGAATTAGCACTGACTTTTAGGAAGTGTGAGTCAGGAATGGGCCATATGTAGCCTAAGAAGTGATGTTATCATCTTTCCTAGACATTCATGTACAGTTTAGGTGCCCATATTTTAAAGAGTTTATGGTAGAGAGAAGTTGAGGGAGTGCAGAGAAGAAACAAATGAGTTGTTTTGGGGAATTAGAACCGCCTCCCCCACTTACAGGACAAATACATTTTTTTAGAAAACAGAAATTGAAGGTCATTGGAAAGGCATTTATTGGAAGGGACCAGCAATGTAAAATTGGAAAGGACCAGCAATGTAAAATTTCTTTGAAGAAGAGAGGAAGGGAAAACAGTATTGATTTAAGAGACAGTAAGCAATTAGATTGGCATTGAAAAGAGACACCAAAGAAAATCTTGAAATGTTAAAGGGGATCGTGTGCTAGAGTCGTGGAGCCTCAGCCTCAGTCCATTCTAAGATTTGTTATCAAGGAGTGGTTCTGACTTTAGAAGGAAGACCCTACTTAGGAGCTCAGTGGGATACCTTCCATCTGCGTATTCCACAAACATTGACAGGACAACCTCTGTGTGCCAGGCAGGCAGCCATGCACTTGGGGACAAGTGTTAGTGAAACAGACGAAACCCCTGCTTCACAGAGATTCAGTCCCAGTGCTGTCAAGAACGATGCCATTTCCCATAGCACATGTGGAAATTCTGTGTTGTACTGTTACCCTAGCAGAGCTGATCACACTGTTGAATTATTTGCAATCTTTTGTCATCAACATCACTCTTCTTGAATCCACATGGATGTGAACGTAGAATTGTCAGACTCGTATAGCGCGATGGGATTCGTATATCCTGCCATTCTGAATATGAACTCTTCCTCGTCCCTCAGAGGAATGCCAGAGCATGTGAATTGGAATGCTCACTTATCTTCGGAGTCCGCAAAGCTTAGTTTCTAGGCAGTGATTGAATTGTGAGGAATTTCAGTTAAGGGAAGGTCCTCACCTCTAGTGGGCATTTTTTGTGTTAAGGTTTCATTTCCTTTGTGTCTCTGTACCTGAAATCTGATGCTGCTAAAAGAGCAGCTGCCAAGCAGCTTTACAGACCCTCAGAATATTCTATATTATTTAGAAATCCCTATATATATTGCTTAAGACTTGTCTTTCTTAATGACATTTCATATAGACCAAAGATCTTTACGCCCTCTAATTTCATGGACTAGAATGACGAGAATCATTTGTCCTTCTGTGAGCAACTGTGAGGACTTAATAATTTTAGAAGCTGGAATTTAGAAATGTGTTTGACGTTATTAGGAGTGATAGCTTTTCCATAAGCCTTCATCTGAGACTGTCTATAGTAAAAATTAAGGTTTTTTGAGGGGGCTCTGTGATTTAAAATTCTAATAGACTTTCTTTTTCTCATGAGTCAGAATGATTTACATACTAAACTTAAGATTTCTATTTCATAGGTTGCAAACACCAAGAAAGAAACCGTTTTCAAATGGCTCAAGGATGACGTTCTGTATGAAACGGAGACATCGCCTGACCTGGAGAGGGGAACCTGTCAGCTGCTCATCCCAAAGGTATCAGGCATTGAGTAATACAAGACGAAAGCAAAACAAAAACGGCACTTTCAAATAACTCGAAATTCTGCATTCCTCTAATTTGCATCCTGAATTTCAGTGGTTTGCAAAGAAAATGTATTAGAGTTTATTACACTTCCTATTGCTGTACTGATTTTACATAAATATGGAATGTGTTTTATTTGTAGTTGTCAAAGAAGGACCATGGTGAATACAAGGCAACCTTGAAAGATGACAGAGGCCAAGATGCGTCCATCCTTGAAATAGCTGGCAAAGGTAAAAGAAAACCTTTGTTCTGTGAACAAGAAATTCCTTTCACCAACAGGATGCGATGTGTTCTGAAGGCAGGTCTATCTCTAGCCTCAGCTACAGCACACTTTGTTTCTTTAGCAGTAACACTGTACAAGAAAATATATTTGTTCTTTGGCTGCCTTCAGAGTTTTTTCAGTGTTTTAGAATAATGCATGATATTACTCTGGGTTTATATGAAATGTCATTTCGGTCCATCATCAGAAGCCAAGTAGCCCATTACTAATGCAGTTAAAATGATAGAAACACTGAGGCAGTGATTCAGTTAAATGTAGAGTTGGATTTATATTAAGTAAAACGTTCTGGATCCTTGTTTAAAAGTGAATAGGTTAGAAGGATTTATTGCACACATAAGCCTTTTATGGATAAAGATTGCCATTTTAATGATTCATTTTTCAACTGAACATCACAATTTCCTGTATCCATTTAATTAAACATTGAAAATGCGGCTTTCTGTTAAAATTACATGTCTTAATGGTGCGTATCCCTTCTCATTTTCAGTGTACGACGATATGATTTTGGCAATGAGTAGAGTCTGTGGTAAGTAAATGCCTTTTAATTTTCAAGTCATTTGGGGTGCTGAAATTACTATTTCCTGAGATGGGCAGTCACTGCTGCGAAAGAGGGCACGATGGCGCGCGGTGGGTGTTCTGTGTGAGGCCCTGGATTGAAGGGCAGGGTGGTGATCTGCTGCCCATAAGGCTTTTTCAAGGACTTCCCACAGTTTTGTCTGGAGTTTGAGTTTTACTTTAAGAAACTGTCTGGACTTCCTGATTAGCCACTTCTTCTATCCTGTCTTAGGTTAACTGGCATGATTGCTTTGTACACAATTGCTGTGAGCAGCTTTGTACACGTGTTGAATAGCCGTAATGAATTTTTACACCTCTCACTTTGCGTTGTACACGTTAAACCATATGTTATCTTTACAAATAAATGCCCAGAGCTGGGATTGCTGGATCACATGTCAGTTCAGCTTGTTTTTGGAGGAACCTCTACACTGTTTTTCATAATGGCAGTATTAATTTACATGCCACCAACCGTGCACAAGCGTAGCCTTCTCTCCTTGCCAGTATTTTATCTTTTGTCTTTTTGATAATAGCCATTCTAACAGGTGTGAGATGATATCTCACTGCAGTTTTAATTTGCATTTCCCTGATGATTAGAGATGTTCAGTATTTTTCATGTATCTGTTGGCCATTTTTCTGTCTTCTTTTGAGAAATATCTGTTCAGATCCTTTGCCCATTTTTAATGGGTTATTTGTTTTCTTCCTGTGGAGTTCAGTTCCTTATGGATTTTAAGTATTAGTCCCTTAGCTAATGCATAGCTTGAATATATTTTTTCTCCCAATCCATGGGTTCTTTCTTCATTCTGTCAATTGTTTCCTTTGCTGTGCAGAAGCTTTTTTAGTTTTGTGCAGTCACATTTATTTACTTTTGCTTTTGCTGCCTTTATTTTTGGCGTCCTATCCAAGTGATCACTGCCCAGATCAATGGGGTGAAGGGTCTCTTTCAAGCTTCCTTCCAGCGGCTTCGCAGTTTCAGGTCTTATGTTTAAGTCTTTTATCCAATTTGAGTTAATTTTCCCTTGTGGCGTAAGTTAAAGCACCAATTTCACTCTTCTGCATGTGGATATTCAGTGTTCCCAGCACCATTTATTAAAGAGACTGTCTTTTCCTATTGTGTCTTCTTGGCATCTTTGTTGAAAACCAATTGACCATCAATGTTTAGTTTTATTTCTGGGCTCTTTATGCTGTTCCATTGGCTGATCTGTCTGTTCTCATGTCAGTGCCATGCTATTTTGGTTTCTGTAACTATATATTTTGAAATCAAGGAGTGCGATGCCTCCAGCTTTGTTCTTTGTCCTCAAGATTGCTTAGACTTAGGCTTTCCTGATTGCATATACCTTTTAGGATTATTTTTTTCTTTTTTTTTTTTTGAGATGGAGTCCTTTCCTGTCGCCAGGCTGTAGTGCAGTGGGTCAATCTCAGCTCACTACAACCTCCATCTCCCAGGTTCAAGCAATTTTCCTATCTCAGCCTCCAGAGTAGCTGGGACTACAGGCACGCACCACCATGCCCAGCTAATTTTTTTGTATTTTTAGTAGAGACGGGGTTTCACCACACTGGCCAGGATGGTCTCCATTTCCTGACCGTGTGATCCGCCTGCTGCAGACTCCCCAATTACATGCTTGAACCACTGTGCCTGGCCAAGGATTATTTTTCTATTTCTGTGAAAAACAACATTGAAATTTTGATAAGAATTGCATTAAATCTTTAGATTGTTTTGGGTAGTAAAAATGTGGCTTTACTCTTATACTCATGAAATTACTTTGTGTTAAAATATCTCATAATGTGCCCAAGGGTCACTCATGGATAACAGAACTGACCAGAAGGTCTTGAAGAGTGAGTGTGTATAAGGCAAATGCAAAGGGCAGAGTCCTCACTGTGTGCTCGTTACCTCGAGGCAGAGATGCAGCCGCTGAGGGGACATACACATTATGTTGGGAGTTGGATAGGGACAGAGGGGACAGGCCCAGAACTTCCCACATCACTAGGGAACCTTTATTCTCATGGGAAACCGGACACCATGGGCCGTAGTCTCTCCCTGACATATCAGAATGAAAGAAGTGGAAGCCACATTGTCAACACACTCACACCCACCCACTTACATCCCCACACTCACACAGCAGTCTCACACACACGATTTCCCACTCACACTCATACACACACCAGTATACCCACACCCGACACACACACTTATACATGCACTCACACGTGAACTCTCACACACTGACACCCACACACTCATACACACACTCACATACTCAAATGGGCACACACTTATGTGGACTCTCACACACCGATGCATACAGACTCATACACAGGAGCCCTGGGAGGCTGGGAGAGCACTGTGGGAAGCTGATAGAGGCTGGGGAAGCACTGGGAGAGGCTGATGGAGGCTGGGGAAGCCCTGGGGGAGACTGGGGAAGCACTGGGAAAGGCTGATGAAGGCTGGGGTAGCACTGGGGGAGGTTGGGGAAGCACTGGGAGAGGCTGATGGAGGCTGGGGGAGCACTGGGGGAGGATGGAGAAGCACTGGGAGAGGCTGATGGAGACTGGGGGAGCCCTGGGGAAGGCTAATAGAGGCTGGGGAAGCACTGGAAGAGGCTGATAGAAGCTGGAGGAACACTGGGGGAGGATGGGGAAGCACTGGGAGAGGCTGATGGAGGCTGGGGGAGCACTGGGGAAGGATGGAGAAGCACTGGGAGAGGCTGATAAAGTCTGGGGGAGCACTGGAAGAGGCTGATAGAGGCTGGAGGAATACTGGGGGAGGATGGGGGAGCACTGGGAGAGGCTGATGGAGGCTGGGGGAGTTGCTTCTGGTCTGTGTGCTTTGCTCTCAGGCTGCTCCGACCCTCCCGTGTTCCGCCTGGTTAGGGTGGTGGTGGTCTCATGAGTCAGTATCAGGGAATTTGAGCGGAGGGAATGGGGTCGGGTGGGGGAATACGGCTCTGCAGTCTGTTAACTTCACCCAGTTCCCAAGCTGTTTTTCAAGCTGTGATTCCTTGAAGGGTGAACTGCTGTCTCCTGGTAGAGGAAACAGAGTCCCACCTGACTGGGGAGGGGAGATGGTGGTCAGGGATCTCTGCTTCTTACAGATTTTCAATAACCCTCTTGTCTGCAGCCGGCCCATATGTGGGGACCCTCCGAGTCCTGAGCTCACTCCATTCCCTGGGCGCTTCTTGGCTTTCTTAGCCCCGCACAGTTCCCTAGACCTCATGCCCCTCCCTCCACCTCCGGAAGCGCTGTGCATGGGCTCAAAGTCTGCCATTTCCTCCCCTGTTGTCCCTCGGGTTCCTGGGTGCTTTCCTCCCTTGCAGTGGACTAGCGGGGTTTAGGGAGGTGTGGAGGTCCAGGCAGGCAGTACCTCGGCATGACGCGGTGACGCAGCCGCAGGCGGCAGTACTGGGGTGTGACGCTGTGACGCAGCCGCAGGCGGCCGTACTGGGGTCTGACGCGGTGACGCAGCCGCAGGCAGTACTGGGGTGTGACGCTGTGACGCAGTCGCAGGCAGGCAGTACGTCGGCCTGACGCGGTGACGCAACCGCAGGCAGGCAGTACCTTGGCATGACGCTGTGATGCAGCCGCAGGCAGGCAGTATGTCGGCCTGACGCGGTGAGGCAGCTGCAGGCGGCAGTACTATGGTGTGACGCGGTGACGCAACCGCAGGCAGGCAGTACCCAGGCGAGACGCGGTGACGCAGCCGCAGGTGGGCAGTACCCAGGCGAGACGCGGTGACGCAGCCGCAGGCGGGCAGTACCCAGGCCAGACGCGGTGACGCAGCCGCAGGCGGGCAGTACCCAGGCCAGACGCGGTGACGCAGCCGCAGGCGGGCAGTACCCAGGCCAGACGCGGTGACGCAGCCGCAGGCGGGCAGTACCCAGGCGAGACGCGGTGACGCAGCCGCAGGCGGGCAGTACCCAGGCCAGACGCGGTGACGCAGCCGCAGGCGGCATACTATGGTGTGACAGCGGTGACGCAGCCGCAGGCAGGCAGTACCCAGGCCAGACGCGGTGACGCGGCATACTATGGAGTGACGTGGTGACGCAGCCGCAGGCAGTACCTCGACGTGACGCGGTGACGCAGCCGCAGGCAGGCAGTACTATGGCGTGACGTTGTGACGCAGCCGCAGGCAGGGAGTACCCTGGTGAGACGCGGTGACGCAGCCGCAGGCGGGCAGTACCCTGGCGTGACGCGGTGACGCAGCCGCAGAGAGCTTCACGCACGATCTCTTCATTCTTCCCCAACTCTGTTACGGAAGGGGTTTTTATTTATTTATTTTTGGTTGATGTTCTTTGTTTCCTCATGTGCATTTAAGGATAAAAGGAAAACAAAGAGCTTCACCATCACAACCGTTTTTATTTTGGTATTATTTCTTTACATAGTTGGAGTCACAAATAGCGTTCATTTTTTGTTTTTTCCCCCACATATTTTATAATAATTTTTTGTTTTATATAGATGTTACATTCACATTAACTTTTGAAAATAATTACTTATTGTTTCATGAATCACAATATCATGGTTTAAGCTCTTTTCTATTGAGAAATTAATGAGTTTTCGTTACTTTAAATAATTGTACAATGCACATCTTTGGGCAAGAAAAGGCTCTTTCAATATTTAGGAATATGTTCTTTGAGTGAACTAGAAGCACAATAACTACGTAGAAAACTAAGAATAATTTTAAGATTCATAATATAAATTTCAAGTTGCTTACTAAAATGAAAAAATACTATTTAAAATGGCTATTTGCTACAATATCCTCCGCAACAGTTGGTGACCATCTTATTTTCCATTATCTGTGCTAATTATGTAAATCTAGTTTTCTAGGTAACTGTATGTGAATGTAAATTTCCAAAGGTTGAATATCTGATAATCTCTACCCAGTTCAGAGCTTCTGCGTTCATCAATGCTACTTCCTTATCTTCTCCTTTCTGATATCTGACCCATAGATCACCTACCTCTATCGAATTAGTCTACATTTTTATTCCAAGCACACTTTATGTGTTCTCGTTTCTTGCATTTTCTTGTGGCCTCTGGGCTTTCTTCTGCTTTCCTTCCTCTGACCCAAGCTTCACTGGTCTTGAAGAACCAACCGAGGTGCTCCCGTCTCCTTGACTGCCACCTGAAAGAGTCCTGCTAAGTCCTTTTGCGGATTTTCTACAATACTTCAGCGTGGGGTCAACTCACATAGCATTTGCCATGCGCTGTTGTTACTTTGCCTCCTTTTCTTAAGCAAAGCTGCTGAAGGGCAGATGCTGAATCTTTTTAGACAATTTTATGTCTTTCACAGTATTCTGCAAAGAGCTTTTCAGAAAATTCTAGCATGATAAGAGCTTGTTTAATGAATGGATACAGCATGGGAATAAAGTATAAGAATTTGTGCCTGGCCAACTTTATGAGAGACACACGTGTGAACAGGATTGCAGGTGGGGACAGGAGGGCTTGCCGCAGCGACGCCTTCTGTGATCGCACAGCAAGCACTCCTTTTCCTAGATCTGAGGATGTTTTATTTTCTGCAGGGAAATCTGCTTCTCCACTGAAGATACTCTGCACCCCAGAAGGAATACGACTTCAGTGTTTCATGAAGTATTTTACAGAAGAAATGAAAGTGAACTGGCAACACAGGTAAGTGTGACAGCAGCCGATGGAAGCCATGCCGTAGACGGGGCTGTCCAGGGCGCACAGCTGGGACCAGGCGTTCCCTGGGGAACATCAAGGCACTGCCATTTCCTCTCAAAATTTTATAATTTTGAGCAATGATGACAACTTTTAGCTCAGGAAAGGGGTCCGTCATGGCAGTGGGGAGGACGTGGAAGAAGGAGGCAGAGGCAAAATTCCTGACAGTGTTACAGACAAATTTCTCCAATGTCTCAGTCACCAAAGGTGGCTTTGCTAGTAACACACATTTTCTCTGGAAGCAAACAGAGAGCTGAGGCAGAACTAATAAATAATGTGTAGAAACCAGACTCCAAATTTCCAGTCTGTTGGATTCCCACTAGATTTGATTAAAAGTAAAAGGACCAAAACAAGCCCAATCATTAAAATTAAAAAAGGAAGAAAACAAGACTAAGTCTGAAGACACAGCAAGGTTTTCTGTATTTCATGCTTCTCTGGGTTGGTACAGGTCACTGAGAAAACTACCAGAGACTTCTCATGCAGTCCATAGCACTGGGCAGGTCCCTGCTACCCTGCCCCGGGGATCTGGTTCCTTCCCAGCCAAAGCACAAGCCAACATCTGAAACAACCAGGTAATCCGCTGGCTGAATTGAGGAGTCCCCGAAAACAGGACTCGCATCAGGGTCACCAACCCCTTAGACATCACTGCAGATAAAAGTGGACTTCAGGTGGGTGGGAAGTACAGACAGAGCAGGGACCGTGGCTTTTCATCGATCTCTTCGCTTTCCAAAGGATGACGTGTTCAGGCCAATTATTTGATGGTGTCAAGGCACCCAAATGTTAACAGCCCTAATATCACTGGTTTGCTTAGGTGACTGTATTTGTAAGTAAACTCAAGTGTTGAAAGCGTATATGTTCTTAGCTTTTTTTCCTATTTCAGTTTTGACATACTATGCTTTCATCTTGTAATGGAGTCAGTACATCCGTGCTTGGAATCTCGCACTTCTTTTAAGTTTACTAGTCTGGTATTCAAACTCAAATGAAGTCACTATAGATCCCATGTTAAGGGATTTGTTAGGAAAGTGTATTAAAGGCAGGGTCTTTTTAAAAAGGACTGTGATAACAGGAGCTTACAGGACTGGAACTCTGGTGTGTTTTTGTGATATAGTTGTTTATCAGGATTTATTTTGTAGGACAATGAGTAAATCTATGTTTCTAGCTGAATCAAACCTTCCCCTGGAAAAGGAGAATTAATCATCAGCATCTTTGAGCTTCCTTGTTATTTACAGCGTATTGTCTTGCTGTGAGTTGTACACAGTTGTAATGTGTGTCCTGCCATCCGTCGTAAACATGTTCATCTTCTGGGAGAGGCCACCACCCTCTTCAGCCTTGTGGGGTTTGTAGTACAGGCCATGCACTGTGCTGGGTCTGGGAGGTACGGAGATTAAACACACATCCACACACAGGATTAAACACATGCCCTGTGTATGTGTGTGAACACACAGGAAATGTGTGTGTCACTATAGGTAGTGTCAGTGTTAACAAGCAGGTGTGTTGTGTTACACATTCAACGCTTGTTATTTTATCTACTCCTCACAAATGCCCTGTGAGTTAGGTATTTATGCCCACATTTTATAGATGTGGAAACTGGGGTTCAGGGAGAGACACATGTCATTTTGTCAGTCACAGCCCTACTAAGTGAAAGAGCAGGGATTAGAATGCTGGCTGGTCTGGTTCTAATCAGTGCTCTCCCGAGAAGCTCCAAGCCCATTGGAGGAGATGGGTCCTGGACAGGCAGGCAGATGGGGGCACAGCTCATGCATCTGACTCTTCAGTGACCCTGGATCAGTAGAAAGCATCCCTAGATACAAAAAGGGAAGGAGGTGTTATTGTAAATTCCACAGACTTCTAAAAGTAACATTATTTCTCTTTTCTCTTCCCCAAACAAATTCATTATACAACAAAACAGGCATTTCTTTAGCACCTTTGTAACTAAACTATAACTTTAAGACCTTAACTTCTTACTATTTGACTATTAAACAACGTGAAACTATATTAGGTAGCCATTATGTATGATTGTAATTCACTGCTTGATGACTAAATGCGTTCTTACTAGATAGCAACTGGAAAAAAAGAATAATACGAAAATTTGTTGGAAAATTTGTTGAAATATACTTTAGCCATTTGAGGCTAAATAATTCACTTCACAAAACCTATGAAGCCAGGGAATGGAGCTGCCAAAGACTGGTGCTGTGGGTCCTGGAATATTTTGTGTTAATGGGTGACAGGGAATCAATAGAGTGCAATGAGAATTTTGTGAAATGCAGACATAAGCAAAGACAATTGTTCTTTAGTTAAAAATGCTGAGTAATACATCAGAGGCTATAGAAGATGTCACTTTAAGGGAAGGTTAGAAACTTAATCAACATGAGTTAGAAGCAGGCAAAGAGGAAATCAGCAAAAATGTTCTTCAGAAAAGAGATTTTGTCCTCCTACTCAAAAGTGAGATTAATATATCATCTAGACATGGCTAGATCTCAAATTCTTAACATATTGACCACTGAAGTCTTGAAAGTTTCTCAGAAACTAAAGAAATTTCAGTCTCTCTTTCTCTCTGTCTCTCTCTGTTTTTGAGACAGAGTCTTGCTCTGTCACCCAGGCTGGAGTGCAGTGGTGCCATTCTAGCTCATGGTAGCCTTGATTTCCTGGGATCAAGTGATTCTCCTGCCTCAGCCTCCTGAGTAGCTGGGATCACAAGTGCGCACCACCATGCCTGGCTAAGTTTTAGATTTTTTGTAGAGACGGGGTCTTGCTATGTTTTCTAGGCTGGTCTTTAACTCCTGGGCTCAAGTGATCCTCCTGCCTTGGCTTTTTAAAACCCTGGAATTACAGGCATGAGCCACCTCACATGCTCCACAGTGTCTTTATGGCATAGAAATAAGAGCATGCTTCAAACTCCAAATGTGTATTTTAATTCAATTCAGGAGATTCCACACACAGAGCCTGGCTTTGTAAATGCTCTCCTAAAATCTCAACTAAATTGAACTAACTGGGAGGAGAGAGGCCTGCCTGACACCCCAGGCGCCTTCCCTGGCATATTTTCATCCTTATGTCCACAGGGTGGGAGGGGCCGTGGCTGGCCGTGTCTCCAGTGGGAAGGGCTGGGCTGTGATGGGGCCTTCCCTGTGGCCTGGGTGTGGCATCAGCTGATGTGTGGGCTGCCTTGCGGTCCTGGGAAGGGCTGGGGCAGTGATGGGGCCTTCGCTCTGGCCTGGGGGTGGCTTCAGCCAACCTGTGGGCTGCCTTGCCGTCCTGGCCTGTGACAGCTGCAGGGGTGGGAGCTCCAGGTGTGTCCAGTCCCCTCTCAGAAAGCACAGGGCATCTCCCGTTCTCTGCATGTGTTCTGATGTTCACTATTTAGACAGCAGTGGCAAAAGGCTGCTGGGTATGTTAAGGTCCCTGTAGGCTGTCCCGTCTTGTGGGGCTCTTCCCGAAGGAGGTCTGCATTCCTCAATACTGTCTTCTCCAGCCTAGAAGCAAATATTTCCTAGCTTTTGGGAATTTTCCTGTTTTATCTACATTTCCCTTCAAAAGGGGAGCAGGATCTAGGTGGAGTTCGCTTGAATGTCAGACCGCACTGAGAAGAGCGAAAGTCTGCCTTTCCAGCTCTGACACCACAGTGCTGCTGAAACCTTAGGGCTATCATCAATAACAACCTTCAGTGGACTCAACAGAAGCACTGCCTCTGAGGCTGCAGCTCTGTTCCTGTGCTTCCATCTACCTGCCTCTGTCAGTCGTTATTATTATTATTTTTTAGTTTTTATTTTTTTGATTCGGAGTCTTGCTCTGTCACCCAGGTTGGAGTACAGTGGCGTGATCTCGGCTCACTGCAACCTCCGCCTCCTGGGTTCAAGTGATTCTCCCGCCTCAGCCTCCCGAGTACCTGGGATTACAGGCACATGGCACCACACCTGGCTAATTTTTGTATTTTTAGTAGAGATGGGGTTTCACCATGTTGGCCAGGCCGGTCTCAAACTCCTGACCTCAGGTGATCAACCCACTTCAGCTTCCCAAAGTGCTGGGATTACAGGCATGAGTGACCACGCCTGGTCTCTCAGCCATTATTGATCTTAGTTTTTAGATTTTTGCACTTGTGTTAGTTCCAACCATTTATTTTACTATATATAATATTCAGTTACAAATATATAATATTTCTAAATCGTTCACTGTGAAATAATTTTAGACTCAAAAAAGTTGGGAAGAAAGTATGGCGTTCCCTTATATCCTCCATCCTCTTCCCCTCAGGTTAACGTCTTGTCTAGCCACCTTACAACCATCAAAACCAGGAGCTGAATGATGATGTAATGCTATTAACTCTGCTTCAGACCAGTTCAGATTGCACCTGTTTTTCCAGGAATGCCCTTTTCCATGTTCTCGTGTTGAATCTCAGGTCCCATGTTGCAATCAGGTGTCCTGGCTCCTGGTTCCCCCCTGTCTAGGACAGTTCCTCAGGCTCTCCTCGTCTCTCTTGGCCTGGGTGCCTTGAAGCCATCTGTTTGTCACTTTGAAGCATGCCCCTCCATCTGGGTTTATCTGGTGTTTCCCATGATTGGGTCGGTGACTCAGTTTTAGCTGGAATACAACAAAAGCCATGCTGATATCTGATCACTGGGTTAAGGCAATGTCTGCCCTGTCTCTTCTTGGGAACGTTATTATTTTTCCCTTGGTAATTAGTAAATACTTTAGGACTTGGCAAGTCTCTTGTCCCCCCGCAGACCTGTGTGCTGAGATTTGAGGTTCAGCAGTGAATCTGGCCTGCAGCACTGATTTCTGAGGGGCTGGGTAGAGGATAATCTTCTAGTTCCCTCTTCCCCCTATGTTTGTTCTGCTGGGAGGCGCTGGCCTCTCCTCTGTGTACCTCCTCATTCAGCTGCTCGGCTGCATCCGTTTGGACTCAGGAATGCTGATTTTATTTTGTGAGCTGTTACTTTGCTCAAATTGTTCCAGCTCTGGCCTTTGGGAGCTCCTTCCGATTGACACCTGCTTGCTCCAGCGTGCGTGCCTGCATCTTCTTAGCAGCAATGTCTTATTTTCTGAGTCCGTAAAATATTCCCAACTCATCTTGTATTTTCTGCCCCAGTTCTACAATTCCAGAAGCCCTGGCTCCTGGACCAAGGGTGGCATCAGAGACTGTCAGTGTCTCAGGGAGCCGCGGGTCTTACACGCTCTGGAGACAGGACTGGGTGACATGTGGGTGCACACGGAGGCACACACTTGTACATCCGTGTCCACTTCTGCGTCTCACCATCTGTGTACTAGAATCTGATAGGATCCCAGTCCAGTCCAACTCCACAGGCTTCATTCAAGCCTTGCCCCTTTCCTGAGCTGTAACTCGGTTCCCCAGGGAGAAGCCTGGCTCTCATCTATTTTTTTTTTTCCCTAATCCTAGTATTTACATCAAGCAGTTTAGAATTAGTAACTCGTATCTCTGTGAGAAAGAAATGTGCAAACTAGAGTTCAGTGTTTCCTGCAATTAATTCCTTTCATCTTTAGCCATACAGTATCAAATCAAAATATTGCTTTCCAAAGCTACTGTATTTCTTTGTGTTCTGGGTGATAAGCAATTCATTTGCAACATCGTTATGTTGGTTTGTTACTGTTCGTATTTTCTTTTGGGTTCCCCTTGCTTTCACCCTGATGTTCCTCATTTATTTTGGGAAATGTGAAAGGCAGTGTGGTTGCAAGAGTCTGAGCTACAGAACTTGAGCCCAGACCTTCCCTCCTCCTCCCTGCTCACCTGCCCCCATGCCCCTTACCTGTCTCCTTCCCACCTACCCTGTCACAGGCGACCGAACTGCTGGTTACTTTTGCACGAAGGAGCAGAAACGTGTGCTTTCTTCTATTCTCCACTGTCTTGTATTAATACAAACTATTTTCACTTTAGTTTGGAATGAAGGAATTTGGTCATGTTTTGTAATCAAGTAATACGAAGGAGAGGTTTTGTCATATTGGGCTCATTTATGTCTCAAACAACAATAATAATAATTTAAAAATCCCTGTATGTCCAAGTCATTGTCTAGGTAAGACAACAGTTATAATTAATTCAGCAACCAGATAGTCAAAGAAATGAACAGCTATTTTTGAGCACTAGGACGTGTTTGGCCCTCTTTTAAGTTGCTCATTCAGGGGAAGCCAAATGAGAGGGCGTGGGGTCTAGGGTGAGACCCTGAAGCTGGGAGTAGGAAGCTGGAAACCAGCATTTGCCCTCAAGGTGAGCAGCCAGGGTTGCAGACATCAGGGACAGCAGGAGCCTCTGCTAATGGTTGTCCATGTTCTGTGAGTGACTTTGTCTGAGTTATATTGAGGGAACAGACTTAGAACCCAGTCCAAGAGAAGTGTGTGTGATGCAAGAGAAGCCAGGGTCAGGACACCAACATGGGCAGCTCGAGGCTGGGATTGGGGTTTAAGACAGGCTCCCAATCCCAAGCTAACGGCTACCTTTCTGCAGCTGCAGCTCAGGGAAGGGTAGTGTCCCAGCTGCAGGCTGTGGGGTCCTGGCTCAGGGCATCTCGCATGCGTGCATGTTTACCCAGATCCCAGGGTGGCAGCGGAGGCCGCAGCTGTGACGAAGGAGGTGGGGCCAGAAGCATGTGGGTTCTGAGAAGGGCACCAAGTGGGCCAGTGTGTGATCTGGTGTTCAGTGGACACCATTCCTTCATTACAGTGGTTTTTACCCTTTGTCACTGGCTGAGATTTGGGTTCAAGTGTTCTTTCCCCAAATTGTGTGGCTGTTGTAAAGAATCCCTCATTGAAGTAGAGGGTCACTTTTTAAACGTGAAACTTGAATGATAAGTCTCCAAAGGCCTAGGGCCGTCAACGTGAAGCCAGTGAAGCAGTTGTTTGCAGTGGGGCCCTTGTCTTCACTGCTGCCCAGCCAGTGTGTCCGGTTACACCAAAGCCAGGAGGCCGGTTGGACACATTTACGGCCATTTTATGAATGCTCGTGTGAAGGCGTACCTTTTTCCCTTGTCACCTGTATAAAAATAAAATTATCATATGGTACATCTAGTTCTAGATCCTTGAGGAATCGCCATACTGTTTTCCATAATGGTTGAACTAGTTTACAATCCCACCAACAGTGTAAAAGTGTTCCTATTTCTCCACATCCTCTCCAGCACCTGTTGTTTCCTGACTTTTTAATGATTGCCATTCTAACTGGTGTGAGATGGTATCTCATTGTGGTTTTGATTTGCATTTCTCTGATGGCCAGTGATGATGAGCATTTTTTCATGTGTCTGTTGGCTGTATGAATGTCTTCTTTTGAGAAATGTCTGTTCATATCCTTTGCCCACTTTTTGATGGGGTTGTTTGTTTTTTTCTTGTAAATTTGTTTGAGTTCTTTGTAGGTTCTGGATATTAGCCCTTTGTCAGATGAGTAGATTGCAAAAATTTTCTCCCATTCTGTAGGTTGCCTGTTCACTCTGATGGTAGTTTCTTTTGCTGTGCAGAAGCTCTTTAGTTTAATGAGATCCCATTTGTCAATTTTGGCTTTTGCTGCCGTTGCTTTTGGTGTTTTAGACATGAAGTCTTTGCCCATGCCTATGTCCTGAATGGTACTACCTAGGTTTTCCTCTAGGATTTTTATGGTATTAGGTCTAACATTTAAGTCTCTAATCCATCTTGAATTAATTTTCGTATAAGGAGTAAGGAAAGGATCCAGTTTCAGCTTTCTACTTACGGCTAGCCAATTTTCCCAGCACCATTTATTAAATAGGGAATCCTTTCCCCATTTCTTGTTTCTCTCAGGTTTGTCAAAGATCAAATGGCTGTAGATGTGTGGTATTATTTCTGAGGACTCTGTTCTGTTCCATTGGTCTATATCTCTGTTTTGGTACCAGTACCATGCTGTTTTGGTTACTGTAGCCTTGTAGTATAGTTTGAAGCCATCCCATTACTGGGTATATGCCCAAAGGATTATAAATTATGCTGCTATAAAGACACATGCACACGTATGTTTATTGCAGCACTATTCACAATAGCAAAGACTTGGAATCAACCCAAATGTCCATCAGTGACAGATTGGATTAAGAAAATGTGGCACATATACACCATGGAATACTATGCAGCCATAAAAAAGGATGAGTTTGAGTCCTTTGTAGGGACTTGGATGCAGCTGGAATCCATCATTCTTAGCAAACTATCACAAGAACAGAAAACCAAACACCGCATGTTCTCACTCATAGGTGGGAACTGAACAATGAGATCACTCGGACTCAGGAAGGGGAACATCACACACCGGGGCCTATCATGGGGAGGGGGGAGGGGGGAGGGATTGCATTGGGAGTTATACCTGATGTAAATGACGAGTTGATGGGTGCAGCACAGCAACATGGCACAAGTATACATATGTAACAAACCTGCACGTTATGCACATGTACCCTACAACTTAAAGTATAATAATAATAAATAAATTTTAAAAAAATAAATAAAAAATAAAATAAAAAAATAAAAAAATAAAATTATCTTTCTTTTGTCTATAAGCAAGTTGCTAATTGTGTGAGTAGAACGGATCACCATCGGAATGGGACATAGTCCAGCAGAACATAAACGCCACAAAGGCTAAAATGCCACCACTTCATGAAGCATTTGCAAGGTGACTTAGCGGCCCAGTGAGTTTCACCTGTTGGACAAAGCTGTGTGCGACGTGGCTGATACGGTGGAAACTTCACTAGCTTTTCTTCATGGCTCCGAGTCTAAACAGTGAGATTTCGGGAATGTTTGCAGTTTTACCCCATGGAAGAAATTCTAGTTTCTCTCTCTTTCTCACACACACACAAACACACATACACACAGAGCAGAGGTTTGAACATCTTCGTCTATACATCTAGGATGCAACAGGTTTGGCACATAATTTAGCTCTTTGAAGAAGACATATTTGAGTTAATGGAGATCAAGAAAACGCTGTCTTCTCCCTAACACTCACGTGGCATGTGGGAGGATGAGCTCACACAGGGGGATGAGCTCACACAGGGGGATGAGCTCACACAGGGCGGCAGCGATTGTTGCATCCTCTCGGTGAGACTGACCAGCGTCAGCACAAACACAGCGTTTGGTGCAGGATTCAAGACACCAGGCATGACAAAAATCGTCCCCTTATCCACAAGCAGGGAGCTCATCAAAAGTCCCCAAGCAGCGTCCAGGCTTTGCAGGGCAGGGAAGCAGGGTGGGGCCGGGCAGGACCGAGGGCCTTATTGATGTGTGGAGTCTCAGGCTGGAATCCTGCTCCATGGGTCTTTGTGTGTGCAGGAAGCACATATAGCCAAGTTGGCAGTGCCTGGTTGTGTGTGTGTGTGTGTGCGTGCATTTGTTAGAACTTTGACCCTCATCAGTTCCAACAAGAGAGGGTGACAAGATGACTAAGGCCCATCAGTGTTGGCAAAACAAGTTTTTCTGACTCTCACCAGAAGAATTCCACACCCTTGTTGAACCCTGTTTCCTTGGATGGGGTACATTTAGTCAATAAATGATTACAGCGGGCTCAGTTCCCCACTGATCTGTAATTTCCAATCCGCTGATTGGTCTGTGAAGTGTTCAGCTGTAAGTGCATATGGGCGGGGGGTGGGGGGATGAAGAAGTCTTTCTTCATCAAGCTGTGATGTCCCTACAGTGTGTCAGTGTCTCTTTACCTTCAGGTCTCTGCACAGATGGGCTTTCTTGCTGCTGCTCGCATGCCAGGGTTTGGGATTGACTGGCTAATCCGCTGCTTGGTATATGTTCTGTGCAAGGTTTTTCTTTTCTGCAGAGCTGAGAATCACCGTGTAAAGTCTAATTTCCCTTTTGTACACAGGGATGAGTAGGTCTGAGTGCTGGAATGGCCCATCAGTCACTTTAGTACTGGCGACCTGCTGTGAGCTCACAGGACGGCCGGTGTGGCCACTGATGCTCACCTGCCCTTGGCCACACCACGGATGGAGAACCTGGCGAGTCCGTGTCGCCTGGAATGTGAGCGCCAGCCTGCAGCTTGCAAACATGGCACTGTCGGCCTGGCCGTCTCTGGCTTCTGAGTGCTGGGGTCCTGGGGTCCTGGCCTTATCGCTTCTCCTTCCCTCTCCTGCTCCCCACGCAGCCCCTGCTGACTGTGGACTGAGAGCAGCTGGGCAGAGCATGGGGCTGTGTTGCAGGGTCAGCCTTTGTGAGGCTCCCGGGTCAGCAACGTACAGAATTCCAGATGTGGGACTGAGATTCCTGAAGGATTGGCCGGTCTGATTCTCCTGCTGCTTTCCGGGGAGGGGCAGCTCATGGGAAAAGGGAGATAATTAACATACTGTGAAGGGCTAAAGGGGTCCCTTTTACATTATGTGCGTTCTAACACCGTTTTTAAAAGTTTAGGTAGAAATCAAGTGTTCACACTGCCCTGCCTTCTAAGGCAGCACGAGCTCGTCCCTCATTGGCAACAGGGGAGGCCGACCTGATGATTGTAGACAAATGTGTATCAATTATGTTCCAGAGTTGCTTCAATAGATGTTGATCATATCTTCTTGGATTCCTAAAACAAAACCCCACATGGGCAGTGTTAGATCCTCCCTTCTCTGTCCAGGATCCGAGACGCTAAGTCTCAGGCCGAAGCCAATCCCACAAAACCATCCCTGGGAGCAGCCGTTCCGTCCTCTCTGGCTTAGTGTGCACCAGGATCCTGCTGTGCCCTCATGGAGCTCCCACTTGCTATCTGGACAAACTCGATTCTGACACACACTGCCAGCACCACCACCAGAGGCCAGGACACAGAGCCAAGCATTTATTTTTACATATATACTTTTTGAGACAGGGTCTCACTCTGTCGGCCAGGCTGGAGTGTGATGGTGTAATCACAGCTCACTGCAGCCTTGACTTTCTCTGGCTCAGGCAGTCCTCCTGCCTCCGTCTCCTGAGTAGCTGAGACTACAGGTGCTTGCCACTATGCCCGGCTAATTTTTGTGTTTTTGTAGAGACAGTCTTGCTTTGTTGTCCAGGGTGGTCTCAAACTCCTGGGCTCATGTGATCCTCCTACCTCGGCCTCCCAAAGTGCTGGGGCTACAGGCATGAGCCACTGCACCTGGCCCAAGCTGTGCATTTATTATAGGCTTAAGATATATTTGTTGAAGGGAAGAATAGCAGAGAAAAAGGCTATGATGGTGAGGAGGGCTGGAGAATTCTTTTTCCTGATGGGACTCAAGGCATTCTGGGTTGCCGGCAAGGGTAATGAAAGATGCCACAAGCACCACAGCTGGCTCTCTGTGCAGCTGACACAGCCCGTTTCCCTGAGCTCCAGCTGCTCTGGAGCTGGTGCCTGAGAGAAACAGGTCCACATTTCAGCTCTTGTGTGGCCCTGGAGTCAGTCCTGTTTTCATGCGCCCGTGACTACGACTTCCACAAATCTCTCAGGCTCCCTCTAAACTGAAGTACTGTTGGGAAATAACTTATACACATTTGTCTGCAGTAAACAGGTTGGCCTTATACGTTGCAGATATGGGAATCTTAAAAGGCAGGAATGGTATGAGCACCTTGTTTTTATCTAAACTTTAAAAAATTGTGGCATGATACACATACTGTAAAAGTTAACATTTTAACCATCTTTAAGGGTACTGTTCAGTGGTGTTAAGTACATTCACATCATTGTGTAGCCACCACCACCACCCAGGACCTTTTCATCCTCCCAAACCGAAACTCTGTTCCCATTAAACCCTCACTCTCCGTTCCTCTCCCCCAGCTCCTGGTACCCACAGTTCTACTTCCTGTCTCTGTGAATCTGACTACCTAAGCCCTTCATAGGAGTACATGTTTGTCTCTTTGTGACAAGCTTATTTTATTCAGCAAAATGTCCTTAGGGTTCATCCACATTGCAGCAGGCGTTGGGATTTCCCTCATGTATTTATGGGCCACAATCTGTTGATCTACTCATCACCAATGGACGCTTGGGCTGCTTCCCCACCAGGGCTGTCGTGAACGATGCTACTAAGGATGTGGTGTGACAATCTCTCTCCAAGACCCTGCATTCAATTCTTCAGGCATCTACGGAGAAGTGCAATTAATGGATCATATAATAGTTCTAGATTTAATTTTTTGAGGAACTGCCATACTGTATAGAATAATGTTAAGTCCATTATGTTGTGACAAGTATATATTAAATAATAATATACCTTTGAAAATTAAGATACATTTAATGTTAGAAGGTTTTCAGATCTGATTTACTGATGTGGTCAATACATTCATAACAGCCAGAATAATCTATTGTGATATTGGCATCAGCAAGTTAGAGAAGGCTGTCACAGCAGCAGGACATTGCCCCGTAGACATTGTGCATGTGATATGGAGACCCTAACTTGGATACGTTCCTGTTGCTATTTTAAAGAGATGCTAAGATCTCATCCAGTGAGCATATGAGAATCGGGGGGAGTGAAGAGATGGCCTGGCTGCAGATATGTGAGCCGACGGAGAAGGATAAAGGAAAATACACTTTTGAGATTTTTGATGGCAAAGATAACCATCAACGCTCCCTCGACCTGTCTGGACAAGGTAAGAGAATTCTTCTTTAGCATTTAATAATCTCTATTTAGAAATCCATTTAGATGCTGAAGGGAGGGAATACGATATGAATACAGGAGACAATATGAATTTACGATTTTCATTTAGAGAAAATGAAAAAATCACTTTATTCATTCTTTCAGTATATCAGTTTTCATGAACCAGATTCACTGGTAGAATATTTGAGTGAATAAATAAAATCTGAACACTGAAATGGTTACTAACATAAGAACTATTTCCTTACAGCTTTTGATGAAGCATTTGCAGAATTCCAGCAACTCAAGTAAGATTTGTGTATTTGGTTACTATGATATCATCCTGGGGGCAGTTGAGTCCCAGTCAATTTGGCTGCATGTGGGAATCTGTATGGAAGCCTGGGTGGCCCAAAGAAAGAGCCATTCCTGGGACAGAAGTGGCAATTTAAGCAATGCAGTATGTGGAGGGGTGGGCATTCTCCTAAACCAGAAATGCGTTTATCAACGGACTGTCCAGGGTCATCGGAACCCCGGATGAATTTCGAAAATCATTATTGTAAGAGTTGAAGAAAGAGGAAAGAAACACGCAAAGCAGCTTAACAGTCAAAGACAGGTTTATTTTGGAGAATAGACCTGAGTGGTGCTTCTGGCAGATTTCGGTCAGAAGCACTTTCTCTTACAGACTAAGGGTATTTAAAGGTTCTGGTTCAGGCTAAGAATGTTTCTGTGTGAAGGAGAGTTTTTTTGTGGGGTTGGAATGCCTCTGGTTGGAGGGGAGGTTATCTAAGGGTTGGAATGTTTTTGATTGGAGGGTAGGTTATCCCAAGGTTGGTATGTTTTTCGTTGGAGGTGTCATTTGTGGTTTATGGTCATGCTGACGTTAGCCTTTAAGCTGATGTTTTTGAGCTGGACTTAGGCGATTTCTAATCAAGGAAAACTTAAAATGGCGATGCTAGTCCAAGATGGTGATGCTGCTGCTGTCAATTATCATCAGTCTGCACATTACACAGAGCAACTTTTTAAGGAAAATTCAGGGGGTTTTCAAATGCACGATCGAGTTTTCGCACATCCAAAGCTGACCACAGTCCTTGGCCTGTGCTAGCTTATTTAATAAACATTTGTTGATTGGGTACAGGGATGAGCAAGATAGATCAGAAACTGACAAGTTCCAAAAATATCTCAAGTCTCTGGTGAATTTGTGGAAAAAAAAAAAATCTCTTCAACCTGTGAACTGGAATGCTAAACTTTTCTGTGGGTTTTAGCATCTGGATAATAGGGCATTTTCCACCTCAAAATGGGCAGTGGGAACCATCAGGAAAAAGCGATGATATCCATGCTGGGATCCTGTGATCTGAACGTGTTCCTCTAAGAGAATGCAGACGTATTTCCTTCTTTCTTTTGCTCTCATCGCTAGTGAGTCTCTCAGCTGTACATTTTGTTGGAAGTACTTTCTCATACTCTCTTTTTGTTCTCTCCTCTCTGTCCCCTTTAACTTTTAGAGCTGCTGCTTTTGCAGAGAAGAGTAAGTACCTGTTAGATTGTAACCAGGATGGTAAATTGTTTTGGGTGGGGCAAAAAGGTCTATATTTTAGAGTACCAACTTTGTGTATTAAATAATAACCAGCAACCCCCCACCCTGATGTAACAATGCTAGCAACACTGCACCCTGTCCTGGAGCCCCACGTCCTGCACTACTGGTCCCTGCACTGCTTTTGGCCTTAGCCCCGTCACCCCTCGGGCCCCCACTTTCACTCCTGTCCTCCGTCTTCCCTTGCAGAATCTGCAGCCCAGACACCCAGGGCCCTTTCACTTTTCTTTCCCTTCCCTTCCATTCCCTTCTCTCCCCTCCCCTCCCCTCCCCCTCCCCCTCCCTTCCCCCTCCCTTCCCCCTCCCTTCCCCCTTCCCTCCCCTCCCCTCCCCTCCCCGCCCCCTCCCCTCCCCCTCCCTTCCCCTCCCCCTCCCTTCCCCCTCCCCTCCCCTCCCCTCCCCTTCCCTCCCCTCCCCTCTGCTCCCCTCCTCTCCCCCTCCCCTCCCCTCCTCTCCCCCTCCCCTTCCCTCCCCTCCCCTCCCCTTCCCTCCCCTCCCCTCCCCTTCCCTCCCCTCCCCTCCCCTCCCCTCTGCTCCCCTCCTCTCCCCCTCCCCTCCCCTCCTCTCCCCCTCCCCTCCCCTCCTCTCCCCCTCCCCTCCCCTTCTCTCCCCCTCCCCTCCCCTTCCCTCCCCCTCCCCTCCCCTCCCCTCCCCTCCCCTCTCTTCCCTTTGCTTCCCCTCCATTCGCCTCCCCTCCCCTCCCCTCCCTTCCCTGTCCCTGTCCCTTTTTCTCTTCTCTTCTCTCTTTTTCTTTTTTTTTTTTGACAGAGCCTTGCTCTATCACCCAGGCTGGAGTGCAGTGGCGTGATCTCGGCTCGCTGCAACCTCTGCCTCCTGGGTTCAAGCGATTCTCTTGCCTCAGCTTCCTGAGTAGCTGAGATTACAGGCACCTGCCATCATGCCTGGCTAGTTTTTGTAGTTTTAGTAGAGACAGGGTTTCACCATGTTGGCCAGGCTGGTCTCTAACTCCTGACCTCAGATGATCTGCCCACCTCGGCCTCCCAAAATGTTGGGATTACAGGCGTGAGCCACCACGCATGGCCAGGAACCCTTCACTTTCTGCCCAACTCGGACAGACGCAGCTCTCCAGGCTTTCAGTCCTTGGTGAATTCTTCACCCTTCAAGACCGGCCCCTATCTCACATTTCCTCTGGAGTGTTTCACCCCCGGCCCCTTCACAGAGTCTATTATCTCCTCACCTACCTTCCCTTGGCTTTGGTTTATCCCTCAACTGTCAACATATAAATCTTTTTCTTTGGTGCTCTCTCTCCTGGGCATAAACTCCTCCCCATGTTCACCTTGGTACCCACTGCTGCTTACACGGCCCCCGCTCGGCGGGAACGCTCCACAGGTGTTTTCCCAACTGAGGCGCTTTCCCTTTCCCATTGCAGATCGTGGCAGGTTGATTGGCGGCTTGCCTGATGTGGTGACCATCATGGAAGGGAAGGTGAGGATTCTAAACTCGGCCAGGGTGGGGTGTCAGCGCGGTGCAGTGCACGCAGCCCCTCCTCTTGGGGCAGAGCAGAGGGAACCCAGCGAGGGGCTTCTGTGTCCTCACTCAGCCTGCAGGGAACCCAGAATCCCCCCCACTTTCCTGCCCCTCCTCGACGGCCTGGGATAACCCCTGTATTCTCCAAGGAAGGAATCGCGTAACATTCTGAATCCACAAACCTGTGGTCACAGGAACACATCGTGCCACTTGGGCACCTCAAGGCAGGTGCTGTGGCTATGGGTGTTTCTAGGCCCTCAGGGTCTGCCGGGGTCTGGTGCCACATGCCCCTGTGGCCATTCACCCAGAGGAGCAAGTGCAGGACGAGGCGGCCACACCCGCCGTGGCCTGCCTGCCTGTGTGAAGGTGCAGGCCCCCTCTTCCCATGTGAGAGAACACAGCTTTTACTACACGGAAGAAGAAAATCGCTGCTCCCACTCTCAAGGTCACTGTGGAACACATGGTGGAAGCCGCTTACTGGAGTGTAATTTGTTGCCTGTCAGGAGAATTATTGATATCTAATTGATACTTCTCTGGTTGCTTCAGTGGGTCTAACTCAACGTCACAGGGACAGAGATACTTGAGAGAATTTTATTAGGCCAGAAGACAAAAGTGTATAGACTTTTTCTTTAGCAGTTAAAGGAAAAGCCTAGAGAGCCTTGAGATGTCATCTTAGGATGTAATTGAGAAATTAGCAATCGTTTCACTTTATCCTAGGCTGAAAGCATATTTTAACTAAGCTTCAAGAATGCATTTTTTTTTGCCTCCGGTTTACCAGTTATAAGACAATATATTCATGGGGTCCGCCAGAGGAACTGGTAAGAGGGACCCATACGTCTAAATAGATAGGAATTTGGGAGCAGGCTGGATATATCTACTATAAAACATAGAGCTTAATTAAATTACTTTCAAATTAGTTAATTGACTTAGGCTATGGGTAAAAGCTGAGAATAAATAGGACATGTGCTCACTGATTTTTTTATGAGCTCCCCTGTGACACAGTGAACCTGTTCCCTACTGTCCTCTGGCTGCTCTGTCTAGAGTGGTGCTTATGTACATAAAGCCTTGTTGCTAAACAAACAATTGAAGGACCAGTACGTGTCACTGAGTGTGACCTGGAGCACACCGTCTGAGGCGGTGATAGGACTTTCCCTTTTCTAACTCTTCCTTCTCCACCAACCTCTTCCTTCCGAAGACCTTGAATCTCACCTGCACGGTGTTTGGAAACCCCGACCCCGAAGTGGTTTGGTTCAAGAACGACCAGGACATCGAGCTCAGCGAGCACTTCTCGGTGAAGGTGGAGCAGGCCAAGTACGTCAGCATGACCATCAAAGGCGTGACCTCTGAGGACTCGGGCAAGTACAGCATCAACGTGAAGAACAAGTATGGCGGGGAGAAGATCGATGTGACGGTGAGCGTGTACAAACACGGGGAGAAGATCCCGGACGTGGCCCCACCCCAGCAAGCCAAACCCAAGCTCATCCCGGCGTCTGCCTCGGCGCCAGGCCAGTGAAGGCGTTTTCCCGGCCTGGAGAGGGGAAAATATGCTTGGCAGAGACAGGAGTGCTGTGTGTTTGTTCCAGAGGAGCAGCCGGCGTCCGGTGGCGTCCTGTGTGGGCCGGTAGTTGATCACACATTGTGCTTTTGATTTTTGCGTTTGGTGATGATTATACCCGTCTAAGGGAGAAAGCTAACATTTTCCACAAGACAGAACAACATGTTTACACGAGGGTAGACGGCAGGCACCTGACAGAGAGGGGGTTGGCAGATTACACACTAGCATTTGCACGGGTGTGGGCACATGGGCGTGGCACCCGGACGTGTGGAGCATGTGGCGGTCTGTGTGAAGCCGCCGAGAAGCTGCCGTGCTGCTCTTTGGGAGCTGCGGGATCTAGCAGCTCTGAAATCTTGGCTGTGGAGCCTTTGAAGCATGTGTTACCTGGTTAAGCTTGTTTTTTCTTGCTTTAGGCAAATAAAACTTTAAAAATCACCTTGTTGTGGTTTTCCTGTACCAAATCACACCTACCTGCACCTGCTCACCCTCCTGGCTTGTTTAATTATGGGGTATCATGCACTTTCATGGCTGGTGGGGTGCAGACAGCGCACTCACACTCCAGAGGGCAGGGCATGATGAATCACACCTCCAAAGCCCCTCCGACCTGCGGGGCGGGGCTGCCAGCCCCAAGTGGCACCCAAGACAGCACCAGTCTTAAGAAGTGTGCGTTTTGTGCAAGGCTTAGAAAGGTCACCTAGTGATTATACCACAGGGAAAACAAAATGCATAGATGGCTCTGTTCTTTTTTAGTGTGCTAATGAATTAGGAAGGGATATCAAAAGAAAAAAGGCACTCATTTGGAATGATCACTGTAGTAGCCATGGAGGAAAAATAAAAACTTGGCGGCCTACACAAGGCCTCTTGGTGAAGTTAAAAAACATGTTTAGGAGGAACATACCCTCTCTTTGAACTTTTTCTTCCTTTGGAAAGAGGCTGAAATTCTTCTGGCATAAAAATCCCATTTCAATATTTTAGTTTTATTGTTGCTTTATAACAGGAAAAGCTTTGATAATTAAGAATGTTTTACCTTTCTGTCTCATTAAGGGCAATCCAAATTTTACGAGATTTTGTTATATTTTTCTAAGGTAATAATACAAATCCTGAGAATTAAATATGTCCCCAATAACATAAAGCTGGCTGAGCTGGTTTCCATGGCAGTAAAGTGAGTGTCAGCAAGAATTTTATTTTTATTATTTCTCCCTTCTCTGTCAAGCAGGTGAACTTTAGCGGAGTTTGTTCTTACTGCCTGGTGGAGCCGCATTTTCCAAAGCGGCTTGGCGAGGGTAGGCACAGACAGACTTGTCTCCATTTGACCTTGATTCAGGTAAACAGATTTTGTTTATTTTCCAGTTTAAACAGTCGTTTTTGTTTAGCAATTGTGGTTCATGGGAAAGAATTCAAATGGTTGTGAATTTCTTAAAGCCATATATACTATTTTTAATAGATCCCCTTTTTGAGCAGTTTTAGGTTCACAGCAAAGTTAAAGGGAAGGTAGAGATCTCCACTCCAGCCCCTGCCCCAACCACAGCTTCCCCCACGACCAACACCTCCCACCAGAGGGGTGTGCTTGTTACACCCACTGCACTCACACTGACACATCACCATCGCCACGGGGCAGAGTTTACCCTGGGCTTGCTCTTCGTGCTTGCTACAATCGCTGCACCCACACTGAAGCCTCACCACTGTGGGGGGCTGGAGTTTACCCCGGGCTCACTCCTGGCGCTTGTTACAACCACTGCACACACACTGAAGCCTCACCACTGCGGGGGGCTGGAGTTTCCCCCGGGCTCGCTCCTGGCGCTGTCGGCTCTGTGGGTTTGGTTGGGTGATCAGGACTCATGTCCACCACTGTTGCATCATGCACAGTCTTTTCTCTGCCCTAAAAATCTTCCCTTCAACCCCTGAGCATTTTACTGCCTCCATAATTTTGAGTTATAATATTTTTTAAACAAGTTATTTTTTTTTAATGAATAGTCTCAGACATGCAGCGAAGTGTCTTTACAACAGTGCAGAGAGCCCCAGTGGACTCCACACAGTCTTCCTGTTGTTCACTTCTCGTGTCCCCGTGGGGTGAGACGATGGCCTCACCTCCAGGCGGCCTTTGGACCTTGCTGGGTTTCCCCAGCGCCCTCTCTCTGTCCCAGGACCCATTGAGGACACCAGATGCATTTGCTGGTCACGTCTCCCAGCCCCTCCAGCCTGTGACGGTTTCTGTCTGTCCTTGCCTTTCATGACCTTACTGGCTTGGAGGAGGCTTGCTGGGTATCTGGTAGGATGTTCCCCAGTTGAGGTCCCCAGTCCATGGAAGACGATCTTCCCGTGATGAGATTGGGGGTGTGTGATTTTGGGAAGAGGAGTCACATGACACCATGGCGCCCGACATCCACTAACCTTCATCACTGGCTCAGGTGATGTCTGCGTGCTGTCTCCCATGAAATGCCTTTTTTTTCCTCTTCTCCTTCTATTCCTTGGGATCCTGTCTCAGCCCAGGCCACCCTCAAAGAAGGAAGAGTGTGGAATCACGTTCACCTCTCGGAGCAGGAGCATCTACCTCTGTTATTTATAATTCTGCAAGAAAGATTGTCTCCTCTCCCGATTTATTTATTTATCCCGTCATTTACTGATACCTGCATGGACTCTTGTGCTCTGTTTCATCTCTGAGATGTGACCCATGCTCCGCCGTGCGTTTTCCTTTCTTCCCTCCCTCCCTCCCTCCTTTCTTTTTCTTTCTTTCCTTTTTTTTTTCCCCTTGAGACAGAGTCTCCCTTCGTTACTTTTTACGAGCCGCCACCGCGCCCGGCTAGTTTTTTGTATTTTTTTTTTTTTTTTTTAGTAGAGACGGGGTTTCACCGTATTAGCCAGGATGGTCTCGATCTCCTGACCTCGTGACCCGCCCGCCTCGGCCTCTCAAAGTGC
Organism: Macaca fascicularis; assembly: GCF_037993035.2. Taxonomy (NCBI): domain Eukaryota; kingdom Metazoa; phylum Chordata; class Mammalia; order Primates; family Cercopithecidae; genus Macaca; species Macaca fascicularis. Next base: position 2,275,024 of record NC_088382.1, read on the forward strand.
TGGGATTACAGGCGTGAGCCACCGCGCCCGGCCCCTTTCGTCGCTTGTTAAGAATCCGTGCATGTGGCAGCGGAGGCAGCAAAGGCTCAGCACGGGGAGGGCGGTGGTCGGAGTTCGTCGCTTGAGTCGTTTCATTTGACGGCTGTGAGGATGACACCGGGAGGGTACAGAGTCCTTTGCCGAGGTCTTGATTCTGTGAAAAAAAAAAAATTAACTTTTCCTAGAGCCATTTGGAAATACATTTCATACGTCGTCGGCGTCACACTTCTCTGTCTTAGTTGTTTCCCAGGAACAAGGAGCAGAGCGTTGCCTTGTGTTTTCACAGCACAGCTCTCAATGTTGAGGGACCGACCATCACACAGCAGCGCCATCTGTAATCCGTAGGCTAACCTCGCCAGTCATCCCGACAGCGTCCCTGGAGGGGTCCCCCAGCTGGAGTTCAGGATGCAGTTTGGGCTCACGTGTTGGGTTTAGTTGCCACAGCTTGCTTTCTCTGGAAGACCCTTCTTTGTCATTAGTCAGGTGGGTAATTTTGGAGCGCGCAGGCCAGTGGTTCCACAGAGCAGTTCTCCTTCCGGGGCCTGCCGAGGGCTCCTCCTGACTCCATCAGGGCTGCGTATCCTGGGGGTGTGACTGTATCCCGGGTGTGTGACCGCACGTGTACTCTGAGAGCTCAGTTACAGAAAGAATGAGTTTGGCATTCACATGATTATGAAATGTGGGGCTTGGGTGTGGAAGTGAGGCTTTTTAAATAAATCAAGTATCTGCTAAAAATGTCTATCAGTTCAACAACTTCTGTGGCCACCTCTTGAGAATCGTTAGATAAAAGTTGCTGACACCCAGCTGAAGAAGTGATCTTCCTGGGAGATGCTGAGCCCAAGAGAGTAAAAGTTGTATCTGTGGGAGTGTAAATAGTGGAAATTTGACTCAGCATGGAAAAAAAAAAAACCCAATAGTTCATCAAACTAACAATGTTAGGAGTCGTTGGCTTCCAAAACGGAGGCGAGGGCTAACAAGAGTGAGACAAACAGTTTTTGCAGACTAACTCATTCCTGCTTATTTCCTGGAGAGTCTGCTAGTGTGTTCAGCTCATGTGAGAAACAGAAGGATTTTGCTTTTTACAAAAGAAAGTAAGACTGCCCGTAGACTAATTTTTAGGCTTGATTTTAGCCAAAGGCAGAGAAGTGATCATATCCCATTTTTAAGAAATAATTTTGAAGCCAATTAATTCATTTCAACTCTAGCTTCTCAGGCCTCGCCAGAATGAAACTGTGTAAGATTAGAAAATGAGCCCAAGATCCCTTACTGGGAACCACATTTTTTTCCCAAGCCTCAGAAGGGCATGTTGGAGGAAGTGCTGCTTTGTGCAGAGAGAGAGAGACCCAGGAACAGACACCATTTATTTTGTAGGATTAAGTAGACCTCATTTTACGTTAAATGGATATGGAACAGGGAGATGTAGTGCAGATAAACGAAGAGGCATTTATACCATTTATTTAAAAATTGGCTTCTTTCTGAAGGATTCACACAAGGTTTCTTTACTGTACAAACATTAAGCCAAGACCTGTTCCTTATACTGTATCACAACTGCACTTCCATTTTCGGAAAAGGAGGATCATTCTATATGTGTTTCGATGGCTGAGAGTGAAAATACACACCACAGACAGGGCTTGCATGGAACACGCCAGCCTCACTCCATGGGTGACTAATATGTGGCTGACGGCAGGGCATGCATTTTTTTTCTTTTTCTTTCTTTTTTTTTTTTTTTGTGAGATGGTGTCTCACTCTGTTGCCCAGGCTGGAGTGCAATGGCATGATTGATCTCGGCTCACTGCAACCTGAGCCTCCCGGGTTCAAGCCTTCTCCTCCCAGGTAGCTGGGACTATAGGCGCCCACCACCACGCCTGACTGATTTTTATATTTTTAGTAGAGACGGGGTTTTGCTATGCTTGCCAGGCTGGTCTTGAACTCCTGACCTCGAGTGATCTGCCTGCCTCAGCCTTCCAAAGTGCTGGGATTAGAGACATGAACCACCATGCCTGGTCAAGCGTGTATTTTTTTTTCCCCCACAAAACCTTTAACCCAAGAGTACAGTGGGAGTCATCATGGGAACTTTAAAGACTTAGAAAATTAGAAACCATAAGCAGATTTAGGAATTAAATTTCAAAAAAGTACACTTACAGTAATGATGACATTCAACAAAAGAACAGATGCATACTTGTGCATATTTTTTTTTTTTTCTTAGACAAAATCTCACTCTGTCACCGAGGCTGGAGTACAGTTGTACAATCTCAGCTCACTGCAAACTTTGTCTCCCAGGTTCAAGTGATTCTCCTGCCTCAGCCTCCCAAATAGCTGGGATTACAGGCATCTACCACCATGCCTGGCTAATTTTTGTATTTTTAGTAGAGACAGGGTTTCACCATGTTAGCCAGGATGGTCTCAAACTCCTGACCTCAAGTGATCCACCTGCCTCAGCCTCCCCAAGTGCCGGGATTACTGGTGTGAGCCACCTCACGCATCCAATTTTAGGCCATTCTTTACCATTCCTCTTTGTGCGTGTGTGTCTACATGATTATTTTTTAATATTTTTAATTGACAAATAATAACTGTAGCATATATTTACAGGGTGTGCTGTGAAGTTTTGCTATATGTTTACCATGTGGAGTGACTAATGGGCTAATTCACACATCCATCACCTCACATACTAGCCATTTCTTTTTGTGGTGAAAACATTGACATTCTGCTCTTTCCGCAATTTTGAAATATACAATGCATTATTATCTATGATACTGGCCATTCCGTGCAATCAATCTCTAAGCTTATCCCTCCTGTCCTACTGAAACTTTGTACACTGTGACCGTCATCTCTCCTTTCTCCATCCAGCCCTCACCCCAGCCTCCAGTAACCGCCATTTAACCACCATTCTACCCTCTACTTGTATGAGTCTGACTTCTTTAGATTCCACATATGAATGAGAAGATGTGGTCTTTGTCTTCCTCAGCCTGATTTATTTCACCTAGCGGAATGTCTTCCAGCTTATCCATGTTACCACAAAGGACAGGAGTTCTTCTTTTTTTAAGACTCACTTTGGTATTCCATTTCTACATTTCCATTATCTTCTCATCCTTTGATAGACACTGAGGTTGATTTTCTGTCTGGGGTACTGTGAACAGCGCTGCATGAACACGGGGGTGCAGGTTCTCTTCCACACACTCATTTCATTTCCGTTGGGTACGTAGCCAGAAGCGGGATGGCTGGGTCGTATGGTAATTCTATTTGTAGTGTTTTGAGGAATTTCCACACTGCTCTTCAGGATGGCTGTATTAATTTACATCCCCACTGACAAAGCACAAGGGGTTCCTCCTCTGCACACCCTCACCAACACGTGGCGCCTCTTTTCAACAACAGCGTCTGAACAGGTGTGTGTGAGTGACAGCGCATTATGGTTTTAATTTGCATTTCCCTGATGATTAGTGATGTTGAGCATTTTATTCTGATTGGCCATTCCGATATCTTCTTTTGAGATATGTCTGCTCAGAGCCTTTGCCCCAGTTTTTAATTGAGTTATTTCTTTTATTGTGACTGAGGTGTTTGAGTTCCTTATGTATTTTTGGATAATAGTCCCTTGTCAGATAAATGGTTTGCAAATATTTTCTTTTCTTTTTCTTTCTTTCTTTCTTTCTTTTTTTTTTTTTATTTATTGAGACAGAGTCTCACTCTGTCGACCAGGCTGGAGTACAGTGGCATGATCTTGTCTCACTGCAACCTCCACCTCCCAGGTTCAAGTGATTCTCCTGCCTCAGTCTCCCGAGTAGCTGGGACTACAGGCACCTGCCACCACGCTCGGCTAAATTTTGTATTTTTAGTAGAGATGGGATTTCATCATATTGGCCAGGCTGGTCTTCAACTCCTGACCTCAGGTGATCCACCTGCCTCGGCCTCTTGTTCTGTTGTTTCCATTGCTGTGCAGAAGCTTTTCCGTTTGATGTAATCTCATTTGTTTATTTTTGCTTTTGTTGCCTATACTTTTGGGGTCATATCCAAAAACATCTTTGCCTGGACCAGTGTCATGGAGCTTTCCCCTGTTTTCTTTTAGGAGCTTCACAGTTTCAGGTCTTACATTGAAGTCTTTAATCTATTTTGAGTTGATTTTTGCATATGGTGTCTGATAACAGCCAATTTCACCCTGTGCCTGTGGAGATCCAGTTTCCCCAACACCGTTGATTGAGGACACTGTCTCTTCTCCATTGTGTGTTCTTGGCACCTTTGTCAAAAACCATCAACCACACGTGTGCGGGTGTGTTTTGGGGCTCCCTCTCCTGTTTCACTGTTTACCATTTATCTTCATGGAAGTTTATATGTGGAGTCTGGGTCTCTCCTCCTGTCCCACTTGTATGTGGTCTTACCGATGTTGAGGGACTGTTCTGTCCTTAGGCTTCCTCTTCACATCCTTTTTAAAATGAGGCTGTGGGAAAGTTGGGCTTGTTCCTCATTGCTTTCAAAATTGTTTTGTACCCCTAGGAGTAGAAAGTTGACTTCTGCATACATTGCTGGCCATAATTAACACAACCGTCAAAGTATGTATCTCCATCACAAACGTCTAGATAAAACTGTAGATGACATTTGTGATTCCCACATAAAGTAAATCACCAACACCGAGGTTTACCTTTGTCTATCGGGGCACACGCGCACCACAGCACACAGGAGGTGACTCAGTGTGGAGCCCTCGGCTTGCAGTCAACTCCAGCCGATAGCCCTGGTGCTGAGATGCCCCTACTGGCCGCTCCGGCTCGCTCTCAAGCACTGTGTGGCCTGGGGCAGGTGGGCTGGACATTGGCCAATCACACAGACCTCTGCGCTTTCTTCTGAGACTCTCGGGCTGAAAGCACGGGCCACTTGGGGTGGGTTTTTTTGTTGTTGTTGCTGTTTTGTTTTTTGATTTTTTTGACAGAGTCTTACTCTGTCGCCCAGGCTGGAGTGTTTGATCTTGGCTCACTGCAACCTCTGCCTCCTGGGTTCAAGCGATTCTTCTGCCTCAGCTTCCCAAGTCGCTGGGATTACAGGGGCCTGCCCCCACACCTGGCTCATTTTCTGTATTTTTAGTAGAGATAGGGTTTCACCATGTTGGCCAGGCTGGTCTCGAACTCCTGACCTCTGGTGATCCACCTGCCCAGGGCTCCCATAGTGCTGGGAAAACAGGCATGAGGGTGTTTTAAAAACACATTTGCTTCGCTTAGATCACCTTTGATGCCCACCTTGTTAGGAAAGGAACTGTGTATAAAAGCCCTTCCGAGGCCGGTTCGCAGTGGCTTGGAGTTTCGAGCTCAACTGAGGGTGGCGTTTTATGGGAGAGCTCTCAGTGGTTTCTCTGTGTCTTCATACAATTTGCCCAGACCCCTTCCTGTGGATGCTGCCTCTCACCCGGTTGCTCTTTCTGCGCCCCTTGGGAGTCATGCAGTGAGGCAATCGTGCCCTGAAATGCTGTCATTCTCAGCCTTTAAAACATTCTTATGAGTAAATTCAGTGAACCTGGAGAAAAGTCCTCCCACCTGCTTCCCTCTGCTGCAGGCCCTGTGAAGCCTCTAGATGTCACTGGGAGAACAGACACGGAGCGCCTGCCCCACCGCCAAGCCAGATCCGTCTTTCTGATGCAAACACATCACTTAGTGAATGGAAGATTATTAAAGGCATTATACTTACCCCAGTGACAAGGACAGACAGGTCCAGCAAATTACAGTTTCCAGGAAATAGCAGGTCATTTTGAAGGCAATAATATAGCTTCTTAATCTGCACATGATACACATTAGGAGGGATAAAACATATCTTTTGAGATATTACAAGGCTCTTATTACACCAGTGAAGTCATAAAAATGTGTGATCTATCTATACATTAAGTTTGGGTATGAATTTTAAATATTCCATGTTTCAAAGAGGCATGTCAAAGGGAGCAGGCTCACTCATTTTTCAAAGCAGTAAATTACAGCATTGAAATACTTCGCATTAAGCATATGATGCTGCAAAGCTATCACAGGGCAAGGCAGGACCTGAGTCAGGAGTTTCTGGGTCTTCAGGGAGCTGTGTTCACCCCGGTATCCTGATCTGCCCTTGAACATTTTCTCCGTGGTGGTTCTGCCTCTCAATTTTCAAAAAGACTTTCTCATGTTTGGGATAAAGCAGTGGCTGGGAGCCATTAGAAACTTCTCTCATCCTTTGTTTTGTAGAGGCTAAACGTGGTCAACACTGGTGGTCTTTATTTTTTAAATTGCCTTTTTGAGCTGCAGTTAAATAATGAATGGAAAGAAAGATTGCATATAATAGTCTCATTTTTCACTGGCTTAAAAATAGATGAATGTTCTACTTAGACATCATTTTACCTGTAGGATCATGACCATATTTTTTAAACAAAGCAGGCATATTTAAAAGGTATATTGAAGGGAATAATAAAAGGGAATATTAGAAAGGTACATTAAAATGAAAATTAAAATAGACAATCCCAAACTGATTGAACTTTATGACACCAAAAGAAACACCCAGCTCCCCCCCACCCCCTGTGCTTCTTTAATTCCTTGTGTCCACTCTGGTTCATCATTCACATTCATTCGTATCTGCTTTTGTGTTACTAAGATGTGAGTCTACTTCCCAGGAACACAAACATCACTTCTTTTAATATATTGCTGACAAAAAACAGTGAACCTCAAGTGCACCAGGAAGAACACAGAATCCAGCTTTGGTCCTGGCTCTGTTGGAGCCTGGGCTGTGCACCTGATAGGGTTCACCTTTGTGTCCCCACCCAAATCTCATCTTGAATTGTCACCCCAGAATGCCTATAGTCCCCACGTGTCAAGAGAGGGACCAGGTGGAGGTGATTGAATCATGGGGTTGGTTTCCCCCATGCCGTTCTCCTGATAGTGAGTTCTCACGAGATCTGATGGTTTTGCAAGGGGCTCTTCCCCCTTCACTCGGCACTTCTCCTTCCTGCCGCCTTGTGAAGAAGGCACCTTGCTTCCCCTTCACCTTCTGCCATGATTGTAACTTTCCTGAGGCCTCCCAAGACATGCTGAACTGTGAGGCAGTGAAACCTCTTTCTTTATAAATTACCCAGTCTCAGGCAGTCCTCATAGCAGTACGAAAACAGACTAATACTGCACCCTTGGACAAATTGCTTTTCTTTTTCTGTGCCTGTTTTCTTCTCTGTAAAAGTCGGGTCAGCAGTTCTCAAATCGAGCTCCATTCACGTGCCCAAGGGGACTTTGCTTTCCCCCGCTGTGGCCCCCATCTCCCAGTCACACCCCCCAGTCACACCCCTTGGTCACACTCCCCAGTCACACCCCCCGGTCACACCCCTTGGTCACAGGCTTGGGTTTCGTCTTTTATGTTGCTCTTTCCCACAAGAATCCTCTCCCAAAGGTTCTTGGGTCTTTGTTTTTCAGGTAGAATCATATAGTTCAAAGGTTTTCTAAGCTACTTCTCGGATCTAAAATTTTAAGGCATTATAATTTCTGTCTTTCTCATTTTGATTACTAGCAAATTCAAAATCTCTGCTCCTAACCTTTAGATGTGCTGAGGGCTGAAGGCAGCTGTGCCCATCAGGTGAGTGTCTGGGAATAAACACACCCCTTGCCCTTGGCCTTCTGCACTGACCACTCATGGCTCCTTGTCCAAGTCAGTTTGCAGAAATCTCAAGTCTGTTAGAGATCTTCTCTTGGTTCAGTGATAGCAGAGGCTGCACCATCAATTCAGACACGTGGCTGTAACAGCAGCCCTCACCATTTGTCTGTTTCCTCTTCATTCCCATATCCTAGTCAAACCATTAACAACGTTTAAAGAAACAGATCACCATACTAATGAGGATGGCAGGTCTCCAAGCCCCCACTCAGCGAGAAACTAAGAATCAGGTGGTGTTTGAGCAAGTTAATCCTGATACTGCAGGACTCACCTGCAACTGGCAGAAATCGGGCCCAGACAGGAGGGAGCGGCACCCAGGACCCAGCCCAGGTGAGCTCGCTAATGAGGCAGAGAGTGCCTCCCAGGCAGGTGCTGAGGAAGTGCCAGACTGGATGTCAGGACAGTGGGGACAGCAACAGCGTGTAGACCTAGGAGCAAAATAAGACTAAATCTTCTGGAGCTCTGGCACCAGCGACCTCAGAGCTCCCTGGTGGCACAGAAGGGAGCCTGGGTCCAGCACCGACCTTCTTGCTCTTTGACTCGGAAAGGGATTGTATGCTGGTTGTGGTAGCCTCAGCCAGGCTGCAGCCTGCCAGAGGGACAGGAGCCCAGGGACATGCTTCAGCAGGTGGGCGTGGCCAGCTCCACCAGGTGGGCGTGGCCAGCTCCACCAGGTGGGTGTGGTCAGCTCCACCAGGTGGGTGGGGCCTGCATCAGCAGAGCCTGCTCCAGACGTGGGCACCTTCCAACCCCACGTCCAGGCTGCCGTTTGCTGTCACACAGTGGCTGTTTTCAGTATGGCTTCAGTTCTTTTGCCCCAATAGAGGAAAACTTGCAGGTATGTGTTTCCATGTTTTTTCTTTTAAAGATTAAAACAAAGAAAAAAACCCAAGTCCTTCTATTTATCTGTCAACTAGGCTACCTGAGTACAAGGAGGCTTTTATTTTTATATTTGCTTATTCATTTTGAGACAGAGTCTCCCTCTGTCGCCCAGGCTGGAGTGCAGTGGCTCAGTCTGGGCTCCCTGCAATCTCTGCCTCTCAGGCTCAAGCGATCCTCATGCCTCAGCCTCCAGAGTAGCTGGGATTGCAGGCACGCACCACCGTGCCCGGCTAGTTCTTGTATTTTTAGTAGAGATGGGGTTTCACCATGTTGCCCAGGCTGGTCTCTCCTGGGCTGAAGCTATCTGCTGGCCTCGACCTCCCAAGGTGCTGGGATTACAGGTGTTAGTCACTGTGCCCGGCCATAAGCAAGCTTTTAAAAAATGTTCCATGTCTACACCATTGCTACCTGCTTTACAGTGTTTTGAGAAAATACGTCCTGCCTCTATCCAGCAGTGACACCATTCATTCATTCCATCGCTCATTCCCCGAGCATTTGAGACCACCCAGTCCTGGGCTCCACTGCCTCTTAGTGCCGTCAGTGCACAGAATAGCTGCTCACTAGGGGATAGAATCAAGCAGTCCGTCAGTGGGTGGACACTGCATTTATTACAGCAAGAGTTCACGTTATTGACGGATCTACACAATGCTGGTACAATCTTACTTTCTTTGGGCCCTTTACCGTGAAGTGTGAGATAACTTAGTTTGGCACTAACGTAAATTTTGTTTAGAATTATCCATGAGCAAAAGATTTACTGAGCAAAAGAGTGAACGTGAACAAGGTCATAGAAGAAATGTTTACACTCACTAACTCTGTTTTCTGGTAAACTTGCAGCACGATTGCAAACATGTGGCAATTAACGCACGGAATCCTTGGTATTTATGTGCCGTGGTGCCATGAGGGCAGCACACCTGTGTTCTTCACAGCTGCACCTTTGCTCTGAGAGTCCTGCCTGGCCCACAACAGGTGCTTCACCAATATTACCTAAAGTGTAAACAAATCAAAGCAAATCACATCAGAGCCTCTGCTAGATTTGTTCTTATTAGTCCACCTGGCAGGACTAGAGACATTTGAGGAAATATCTAGTTAAAAATAACCTGTGAATCAGCCCTGATACATATTAAAGCAAACATGACTGCATATATTATAATTTATCAACCCAGATGAGCTTATTCTCTCTGTATATATAGCCAAATCAAGAACAACTGTGCCACTTTGTAAATTTTAAAGGATAATTTTGGAAATTTTTGCTGGGGTACTCTCTTCTCTTTATTTTTCTTCCCTCCATTTCTCCTTCTCTCCCTTCTGTGCTTGCTATGCATTGATCTATCTTAGTTTTATAGTTTTATAATTAAAAATTTAAAACACTTAGAACACTTCAGAAAAACATGTGACAGGGAAACACACAGGCACATGTGCACACACTTAAATATTCGAGGTCGTGAAATCTGGACGCCCATCCTTTCCCTCTCTTCCACTCCAGAGTTTACCACTGTCTTGTTTGAAGTTGGTACATAACATTCTCTTGCCTCTTTTTTCCCTCCCTCCCTCCCTCCCTCCCTCCCTCCCTCCCTCCCTCCCTTCCTTCCTTCCTTCCTTCCTTCCTTCCTTCCTTCCTTCCTTCCTTCCTTCATTCCTCCCTCCCTCCCTCCCTCCCTCCTTCCCTCCTTCCTTCCTTCCAGATTCTCGCCGTGTTGCCCAGGCTGGAGTGCAGTGGTGAGATTTTGGCTCACTGTAACCTCCATCTCCTGGGTTTAAGCAATACTCCCGCCTCATTCTCCTGAGTAGCTGGGATTACAGGCGCCTGCCACCACGCCCTACTAATTTTTGTATTTTTAGTACAGATGGGGTTTGTCTGTACAACTGCCAAGTTGGCCAGGCTGGTCTCGAACTCCTGACCTCAGGTGATCTGCCCACCTCGGCCTCCCAAAGTGCTGGGATTACAGGCGTGAGCCACCACGCCCAGCCCTCTTTTTATTTATCTGCCTAAGTAGTTCTATATTTTTCTACTGAGAAATAATTAGGTTGTTTCTAATTTTGATACCGTAAGTAGAATTCAATAGATGTCTTTATTAATACGTCTTTGTGAATATTTATGAGAGTTTGTCAACGTGGAACTGCTGCGTGGAAGAAATGATGCACCAGCTTCAGCAGGGACTGGAAGAAATGATGCACCAGCTTCAGCAGGGACTGGAAGAAATGATGCACCAGCTTCAGCAGGGACTGGAAGAAATGATGCACCAGCTTCAGCAGGGATTGCCGAATTGCTCTCTGGAAAGGCTATGAGGGCTCACCTGGGGCCCCTGTGTCGCTCTGTGTGCACACAGAGGTCTCTGCGTTCTTGAACACAGCGGACGCATGTGACTCGGCTGACGACTCTGGGATGGCGTTGTCCTTGTCATTGTTTCACTCCGTCATCACGGCTAATGATGTCTGATTTGCTTTGCTTTTCTATGTCGATGACCATCTTGCCTGTAAGTAACAATTTCCTTTCCTTCTTTACGATTCTCATGAGTTTTATTTTTCGTGTTACATTCTCAGGTTAAACGTCCAGTGCGATAGCCGAGAGGACAGAGCATTGCAGCAAGCACCCCTGGTGGGTGTTTCTGACGTTTGGCTAGAGTGAGGCTCCTGGTAAGCTTTTGGTGATTCCACTTGTTAGGATAATTGAGTTCCTTCCTGCTCCTAGTGGCTGAGTTGCTTGTGTTCATTTAAAAGTGACAAATAGTTGTTAAATTTCTTCAATATTTTATCAGAGCTACTGCAATACTTATCTTCCTATTTTCTCTTTTAGTCTGGTTAATGTATTAAATTATATTCATGAATACTTTATTGTTAAACCATTGGGCTCACGATGTGTGTATAAATAAACGTTGCCGACATATTTGCAAATGTTTTATTGGAAATGTTTGCATTTATCTTTCCTGTAATTAAAGTTCTACCATTTCTGGTTTGGGTATCGATCATGGATTATGTCTGCCTTGAAAGTTTGGTGGAAATCACTTGTAATGTGATCTAGAGCTTTTGTGGTTTGCTTTCATAAAAGGTTATAGGACTAGTTATTTTTATTTATTTTGAGACAATTGTATATTTTAAAAATGATCATTTTGTATAGGTTTATCCAACTCATTACAATTGTCTGCCAGATTGTATGGAATAAGTCTATTTAGATTTGTAAGAAGGCTTAGTGTCTTCCACAGCAGCCGCCCCATTTTGCGTTCCCACAGCGGTGGGTGAGATCTCCTGTTGCTCCACATCCCCGCCAGCAGTGGAGGTTGCCAGGGTCTGGACTTTGGCCCCATTCTAATTGGCGTGTGATGCTGACCTGTCCTTTATGGCCCTAGGATCCTGTGCTCGTCTGTTAGCACATATCGGTCGGCCACATAGCCCAGTGAGCCTGGCCCAGCAGACATTCTCAGCTCTTCCTGCCCTAACCTTCTCTCCTGCGACTGAGGACTTCACGGTCTTTCAAGAATTACAAAAGAAGCAAACAAAAACCAAACCACTGAAGTAACAGTATTTCTAGCTGTTTGTAGGAGGAATTTGTCTACACTATCCTTGTCTGCCATTTTCCTCAAAGGGGAAGCATCGGGAATGTTTATGGGAAAGGGCCGTGTGAATGTGTCTTTCAGTAAGTAATGGTTTTTTGAAGGATGAGGCAGAGGCGTCTTTATTCATACGTCCAGATTCCTTCATGGGTGATGTGGTACTTGCAGCAGTCGAGTTAATTCTGTTTTCTAGGCTGCAGACATGGTTACGAGTAGTAATGTCTGGCATGTGTGTTCTTTAACCCTGATACGTGTCTAAGACGCTCCCCAAAGATGAGCATCAGTTTCCGTATGGAGCTTACTTTTTAAGCTATCAAAGTGTACGTTATTGAACTACAGGATTCTGCTTGTTAGGTAATTTCCCTTCTACAGTGACAATGCTGTCATTCGAAGGGTTATCTGTTCCCTGGAGCTGTGCCATTTCTGAAGGGAGAGCTGCGTTTTCTAAGGGGACATGAGACGGAGCAGCATGGAAGACCTGAGAGGAGAGACCTCTGTGATCTTCCCACTTCTTTTTGCCATTCTGCATCTTTTCTGTACTTTGTACGTTACCCCCGCTCCCCTCAACTCAGTTCAGGAGAGGTTCTGGGGACCTGTCCGATGTTAAGCCCCGCTCCCCTCAACTCAGTTCAGGAGAGGTTCTGGGGACCTGTCCGATGTTATCCCCTGCTCCCCTCAACTCAGTTCAGGAGAGGTTCTGGGGACCTGTCCGGTGTTATCCCCTGCTCCCCTCAACTCAGTTTGGGAGAGGTTCTGGGGACCTGTCTGAGCATCCTCTGTGCCTCAGGGTGGCAGGATCAAAGCCCCTGGGAGGGGTCAGTCAGACCAGGAGAACCTGGCTGTCAGCTCACTTTTGGTTCCTCATGTAACTGCCACAGAACCACGTGTCTTTGGAATGCCGTCTGCCAAATTTTACTGGGTTTCTCGCCTGAAAAGATCCCTATTTAGAGGACAACACGAAGAAGCTGAAAAGTCTTAGAATTCAAATCGATCTCTACCTGTCCCACTTATCTCATTCATGTCCTGCCCACATGTTGGGCTGGAGAAGATTTATGGTTTTCCTACATGTGCTTTTCCCCCATGTTTTGAATCTATTTTCCTGAGGTTTCACTTCTATCGCCTTTTTTTTTTTTCCCCCGGGAACATACTTCTTTTTGATTTTTATGTTGAAGCCAACTAGCAGCTTTTCTAAGATGATGTTGTCTCAAGTTAATCTGATAACGAAAATGGGTTTTTTCCCAAAAATTGTAATCATGGATTCCATTGAGGTCTATCAATATGCTAACACAGACATTGCTTTCTTTACAAATGGCCATTTAAAACGTAATTATTCACCCTAAAAACCAGGACATGGTGACCATATGAGGGGATGGATATGTTAATTGGCTTGAGCATGGTAATTACCTCACAGAGTACATGCATATAAAATGTAAAGTTGTTCACCTTAAATATATATGATTTTTATTTTTCAATGATACAATTATACTTCAACAAAGCTGGAAAAATAAGATTTGGTTACTATAACCTCAGCATCAATGTTTCTACCCAATTCATGTGAAGAACACATGATCCCTTAGAAACGTGGGGCACTAACTTTCTCCCTAGTACTGTTCATTTTTCTTCTATCCTATTTTCCCTTTATCTGTTTTCTTGTTTACTTTCACATAATTTTTGAAATAATAGGTGCTCTTGTGTATATATATATATTCCATTAAGTGCATCTATTTCAAAAATTGTATAAATATAATTTTATATATTTATAAAAATATATATTATTAATCATATAAAATATATATTTATTATATAAATATATGTTACATATAATATTTGGCTAAATCTTATTATAGTTTGTGAAGATAGAAAATAAAGACCCAATGATAATCCCACAAATGAACTAGATCAGCTGGTCCCAAGTATCTACTGGATAATGGTGCTGACCTGGTGGATGAAAGGTGTTGTATTAGTCCTTTCTCACACTGCTCTCAAAAAATGCCCCAAACTGGGTAATTGATAAAGAAAAGAGGTTTAATTGGCTTATGGTTCCTCAGGCTGTACAGGAAGCATGGCTGGGGAGGCCTCAGGAAACTTGCAATCATGGTGGAAGGCGAAGGGGAAGCAGGCAAGTCCTACATGGCTGGAGCAGGAGGAAGAGAGTGAAGGCGGGGGAGGATGCTACACACTTTTAAACTACCAGCTGCTCTGAGAACTCATTATCACAAGAACAGCAAGGAAAAATCCACCCTGGTGATTCAGTCACCTCCCACCAGGCCCCTCTTCCAACATTAGGGATTACAATTCGATATGAGATTTGGGTGGGGACATTAATACTTAATGTAGCAGACAGAAACTGTATCTTAGTGTATCTCAATGATATTACTCAGTAATTGATAGGAAGTTTGAGCTAAATGATCCATCTCCGAGGGAACTGGAGGGTGTGGTCCTCCAGGGATCCATTGAGTTTTCTGCTCCCTTGAACACTTTTATTCTCGTTGATTTTTGTTGAAAGTGATTCTCAATCAACATGTCATTTGCCTTCAATTCAGACTCAAATATTCCCCTTAGGTGGCTTTAATTTGTGAGTTCATTATTTACTGTGGAGCTTTAGAAAACAGAAATGCCTTGATATTCAGCCATCTTTCCTCAAATATTTTTGTGACACACATTAAGCACCAAAATGGCATTAACTGAACAGAATTCTATAAATATACAGTCATTTGATCAGCAAGTTGCTTCCCAGAAGTTGTTGCTGTCATATCTGTCATATGTATATTTATTCCAAGAAGAGATCCTGTTATTATAAAATTGTGTAAAAGTAAACAAGACAACTGAGATAAAGGGAAAATACAGAAGAAAAATGAACATTACTAGGGAGAAAGTTAGTGCCCCTTTTATCTGTCTAAAGGATCATGTGTTCTTCACTGGAATTGGGTAGAAACATTGATG
Source organism: Macaca fascicularis (assembly GCF_037993035.2). Taxonomy (NCBI): domain Eukaryota; kingdom Metazoa; phylum Chordata; class Mammalia; order Primates; family Cercopithecidae; genus Macaca; species Macaca fascicularis. The sequence goes on from NC_088382.1 coordinate 2,290,065, forward strand.
CTGAGGTTGTAGTAATCTTATTTTTCCAGCTCTGTTGAGGTATAATTGAAATATAAAAATTGTATATATTTAAGGTTTTGACCATAATAGGTGGTATTTCCCTTAACCTGATTCAAGATTTGCACTCAAGTCAGCTTGTCTTTATTTTCAGTGAAAATTCACTCTTGCCTTGGCAAGGAAGAAATATGATTTAGGTACCCAGCACAAAACAATAATGTAAGTCAGGGAAGTTGGATCTGTGAGAAAACAAAACTTTTCAGTGAAAGCATGTGGATATTCACGTTGACAAGGCTGGCTTTGATCTGGTTGGCTTTGTGACCAGGGCTGCGGGCCCCTTTCGTTGGCCTCGGGCTCCTTACTGTACATTGGGGCTGATGTCACCTTTTCCTCCGATTTCCAGGAGGAATGTATGAGATTGCGTTTGTGAAATACTTAACTCGGGGCATGTCACATGATAGGATCCCATAAACATTGCTTTTAAATCATTATCCTGATTGGAGTATCAGATATTCTGTATGTTAGAAGAAACAAGTCACTAGTTGCTAAAAGTGAATTGAAACTTGAGAACTGAAATATTTAGATATAGTTATACTTTTATTTTAGATTCAGGGTATTTGGTTGATGCTTACTACAAGTTTACCTGGGTGTGTGATTGAACTTGCTCCCGTGAAAATAGGAGCAAGAAAGGGAAGAAATGGAAGGAAAGGGTAGGCCAACCAGAGAGGACCTCCTTTGCTCATGGGAGGTGATGTCCAGCGGTCAGCAGAGCAGAGGGACTCCCGGGAGGGGCTGCACCACTGACAGGCTGGCCATGGAAGCCTTAAGTCACCTCTGTGGTTGGCGTTCATGACTCCATGAGATGGGACCTGTTCTCCCATTCCAACTCTGAGAAACTGGAAGTGGATCAGTTGCATGTCCAGGCACTTCTCTGGGAAAGTGTGTGCTTCCTTGAGCAGGCCTGGGGTTCACCTTGCTCAGTCTCCCATCAGCTTCCTTTTACACAAACACAAAGCCAACTCCATATCACTCGTGTGAGGACTGAAAATGAGGCCACATATCCTCATATCCTTTAACCACAAAACCACCTCCATGCCATAGGAATGGGTTATTGCAGACATTTGCATCGAGGTTGGATAACTTTTTAAAATTAATGCAAATAAAATATATTTCCTTACATGGTACTCTTAACACTGATTTGCTGACCATAGAAATAGAAGAAAAATAATAAATAGTGTTTCTTTTGGTAGACTCTAGTGAAGGGGATTCTCAACAGAACACCTATTACTAACCTGGGAACAAATTAAACCTAAGGGTTATGGAAATCTTTTTCATGGCTACTTTTTTTTTTTTTAACCAGGAAAAGAAAGATTTAAGATAACACTCTTCCCAGATATGAGTAAGCTGAAGATAAAGCCTTAAATATTTTCTTGCCCAACAGGAAAAAAAAAGATCAGCTGAATCTTGTCTTTTTTTATACTAAAGAGATACTATTGCCGAAGAAGCATATGAGGGTTTAGTGCAGTCCTTGGCACACTGTAGGCATCACCTAAATGTTTGCTGGTGTAGGACCACCTGTCTTATCAGAAAGAAAGCAAAAACAAACAACAGCATCAACAACAAACCACACAGACAGACAAAAATGCTGCTTAGAGGCCCCTAATTCCACTAATGGAAAAATGCGGCAGGAGGAAAGGTGTCGGGAGAGTTACAGAATGAGGCTGCTGGCTTTACCTCCTCCCATCGGTGCACTAAATAAGCATCTACATGTGGAACATTTCCTCTGGGAGAATTCAGAAACTGGCTGAGACACTCCTACACCATGGGTCACTGAGAAAACATCTGTGTCAAAACACGTAGGAAAAGATGAGCCATATCCAGGCACAAGTCCCTCCCCAAGCCCTGCGCAATATAATCAAAAAGGAACCCCCAGCTCCCAACTACTCCTGAGGAGTGAAAGGCTTCAACTACAGATATGGTGCTCCAGCTTTTATGGTTCTCCTGGAGGCTTTGTTTTGTAAGTCACCTAGCTCTAAAAGCAAAAGGGACTGGGCGTTTGTGAGCATTCCTAGACTACAGAGAGCAAAGAGGTGGTTTTAAGGGAGCATTTTGAGGACTTTTCAGTGACAACTCACCCCAGAATTAGTGCAGAGAAGAGACTAAAATGCACGGCTCCCATTTCCTTCCTGGGAGGGGCTTTTCTGCACATACCTGAGGGTCAGGCTTTCACTAGCCTGCATCTGAGAGTCTACAGGGCAGATAAACAAGAGGGGGTGAAGGAGCCTGAACAGGAATTGGTGAACTTTTACATTTTCTTCCCTGGCTCATTCTGGTAATAAATCCAGATTCTCCCTGGAAGTTTCTTCTTTTTTTTTTTTTTTCCACAGATTTGTTATCCCAACTTTTACGCTCCCACCTGAGGAACTGCCTCCTAAATTGCCTAGCTTTGGAAGCAAAAGGTACCTGGAATTCACAAGTCTCCCTAGATCACAGAGAACAATTGTGTCAGTTTTAAACAGGTGTGCAAGTGTGTCCAGTGGCTACACCACCTAGGATCAGAGTGTGTGGTCTGAATGAGTGTGCAGCCATTTGCCACAGATCCTCTCCCAGGCTTAATTCAGAATAAGTGGGAGATAAACTCCAGCTCTCAGCTTCTCCCTGAGGATCAAAAGTACTGGAGCACACATCTACCACTCCAGCTTTCCCAGCTGTGTCTTGAGGGACCAGCTTCTTTCCTGACTATTGTGGGGTTGACAGGATGTTGCCCACGCCAATCTCATAAGGGCCATTATGAGCAAACAGAGCAGCTAGACAAGCACAGAGTTGTGAAAGGCACCTAGAATCTCTGATCAGGCTGATTGGTGAGGTCCATTTTCTACAGAAGGCCATTCTGACAAGAATGGGAGAGGTAGTTGTCTTACCCAATGCGCAGAAACCAACATGGAGAGTTGAGGAAAATAAAGAGACAGGGAATTATGTTCCAAATAAAAGAACAAGATATATTTTTAGAAACTGACCCTTATGAAATGGAGATAAGTGATTTGCCCAATAGGGAATTTGAAATAACAGTGATAAAAATGCTAACTGGGGTCAGGAGGGCAATGCATGCACAAAGTGAGAATTTCAACAAAGAGAAAATATTGAAAAGTGCTAAACAGAAATCATAGAGCTAAACAACTGAACTAATATATTCGATAGAGGGCTTCAATAGCAAATGATATCAATCAGAAGAGAGAATCAGCAAACTTGAAGAGAGTGCATTGGAAATCAATCTGAGGAGGGAAAATTAATAAAGAATAAGAGTGGAGATAGCTTAAGGGACCTGTGGGACACCATCAAGTGGATGCACACATTACTGGAGTTCAAGAAGGAGAAGAGAACAGGGCAGGAAGCTGATTCATGAAAATAATGGCTGAACACTTCTGAGACATGGAGAAAGAAAGAGAAACCTCAATCTGAGAAGTCAAACAGCAAGTCAGATGAATACAAAGAGATCCACACTGACACACATTATAATCAAATTGCCAATAGAGGGGGAGAATTTTCAAAGTAGTGGGAAAAAGTGACTTGGTGTGTACAAAGGAACTCTCATAAGACTATAAGGAGAAACTTTGCAGGCTAGAAGTTAGTGTGATGATATAGCCAAACTGATGAAAGAAAAAAATACCTTCTGATCAAGAATAGTACGCTCAGCAATTCTGCCATTCAAAAATGAAAGATAGATAAAGATTTTCTCAGATAAACAAAAGCTAAGAAAGCTTATCACCACTAGACCTGCCTTATAAGAATAGCTTATAGGAGTGGTATAAATTAACACTTTGCAATATTTTAATATTTTTGTTGTTTGGGTGCCATCCAATGTGAAGGCAAGGACAAAGTCTAGAGGTCTTGGAACCAGAAAGTCTTGAGTTTCAAAGACGGCAGCAATGTCAGGTATGAGCCAGTGACTCTCATTTTCTCATCTGCAGGATGGTAAAATTAGCCACTCCAGAGTTTGCCAAGATTGTTTGCTATGCCCAAGAGGTGGAACTTGATGGTTGTGTGAGTAATCTAAGTAAAATGAGGACTTTCCAAGGAAAGGAGGGACTTAGACTCTTATTTACATACATAATAATGTTTGAGCAAAATTATCAATGCATGACAAAGATGTGGTTGTTGCCTAATATTACTTGCAAGGTCAAAGGGATGAAAGAATACATCAAGTACTATCATATCTAATCAAAGACAGAAAAATCCCACCAGGGTAGCAGAGATCTGGGCTAAGTCTCAGCAAGTTTATTTATATTCCCTTCAATGCATTTGGTATCTAGAATAAGAAAAATATTCATGAAAGTGCTTTGTCAAAGTTATGGTATTATTTACATGTCAATTATAACAATTTAATTCATAGTTCCATTGAACAGGTCACTTTTTTGTCAAGTTTCTACAATTTAGTAAACGTTTGCACATTATTTGAGAACAGTGGGTTTTTGTGTTATTTTCTGAGTACCTACACTCATTGAGGACCTCTAAGGCTATGCAGTGCCTTGTCCCTGGGAACTGGCTGTAATCATGGGCAGATGCAGTATATTTTGGCATTCTGAGGAATTTCTGCACCTGCCTGTTTAGGATCTAGCCCTGTCACAAAGCCATCCACCATCACCTGGCCATGGCAAGATCTCTCTTTGTTGAATCATTGTTTCTTCTTTTAAATATTTAATGTGTGTGTGTATGTTTTCCATATAAATTTGGTATTTATTATATGCACTGAAACATCACTATTCGTAAAAGGGTCTATGGGATAAGAAACTTTATGTGTTTTTGTTCTTGATTTTAAATAGCTTTCAGAATCTTTTCTTCTGGTTACTTCATATCCCACCTGGCAGAACATTTTAGGATTATGAGTTTAATTAAAACACAGTGCAACACCATATACTGCCTGGAACAATTAACCTAATCAGTTTCACAATTGATACTTTATAATTATCTCTCTCATGTTTATAACAGTCTTTCTGAAAGGCTACTTTATCTTATTTCTTTAACATGAGACCTGATGAGACCCAATTTGCAAGGGCTTATTTGGTCGAGGAGTTAAAAACAAGTAAAACATCCTTTCAGGTGAGAAAAGGAAATTCTAAAACTGTAAAACACGAGCTGAACACAAGCATTAGAATGTCCAGCACGCATGGCGACTGAAACATTAATTTTCAGTGGAGTGAGGTCTGGTTTGTCCTGTACACAGGCACAGCAACTTGAAGACAGGTGCTTATGTCAAAATTAGCCAAAACTGCAAAGAAATTCACTGCATGCTCTCAGTTCCTCCCACAGCATGCAGACAGTGCCACTTCCTGGATAAGCCACATGTAGTTTTCTGATCTCTCCCTCCCACAGTCTCAGTGAAAAGTGCTCTCCTGAGCCCAGAGCTTCATTGTCCCCAACAGAAATTTCAGGAAGCAGACATTTGCAAAACTCCCTTGAAGCTGGGACTTCCCCACCATTATTTTCCCCTTGCCTTTTCCTTCTAGTGGCCCAGGGAACTGCGGGGGTGGGGGGGTGGGGAAGGGAGGCCAGTGGTCTCCTCCTTTTGCTGACCTCCTGAGACTGGTTAACCCACCATCCCCTCCCCAACCAGGGGACAACCTGCAGCCTTTCTTCTTCCTTCCTCCTCCAGTCACGGGCTTACATGGTGTCCTGCTTTGGAACAGGTGTTTATAGCGTCAATTATTTGCCTCATTTGACCTTATCCACCATGTTGCTGTTTGAGGCATTTTATCATTTATTCCTCATAACAAAGCCCGTCTCTCTGGTTGGGAGGCAGATATGTGAAAAATCAAGGAGGTAACATGCTAAGAGGGGTGTCACAGCAGAGGTACAGAGTAGAGCCTCAGAAGCAAGGATGTAGGGGCGGTAACCTCGAGGCAGGCTGGCAGGGGAGACCCACCAGCCATTTACTTTGATGTGTTCTGTGAACAGTGACGTGGTTTGCATGAAAAGGGGAAAGGGTAACTAGAAGAGGGGAAATGTTGGCGCAGGTTTAGTATTTAGGAAATGCATTTAAATTTACACAAAGGATACAGTTATCCCCACATAATAAAAGGTTGGCTTTTGTGAGGCAAAGTGAACATTAGAACTTGGTTCATTTTTCCACGGTTGGCCCAAGGCTTCTTTCAGCAAACAAGCAGATGCTCTCCAGAAAGTTTCCCTGACCTATCGTTCATTCATTCACCTGCTGTTTTCCCAAATCAGAGGGCCAGTAGCTTCCCTACTGTCTCCAATGGTTACTGGAACATCTCGTATCTTATTTTTAGTAGGATGGTAGGAAAATTGTTATATAGTGATCTTGTGAAGAGAGAATATCCTCAATTATTCTATTTGGTAGGCAGGATTTATTTGTTTCTGGGTAGAGTGGACTCTTTCTAGGATCGCCTAAAACATTTTTGTCTGTCTCCATGTCATCAACATCTCATTGGCTGGTGGAGTGAAATAAATTCAAGTTCATTGATTGCTGCTCTAATCGGCTGATTTTATTTAAGTTCCAAATACTGAGAGTTCAGTACAAAATATTCAATCCCTGTTTGCTCCAACCACAATGTGTTTCAGTGATGAAAATGATCTAAGCCGATTATTTACTCATGACAGTGTCGTGATCAGTGCCAGAGCCCTGACGTAAAATGATCTCGCTTCTCTCTAACTTCGCTTCCTTAGGGTGAGACAGTGGCTCTTCTGCAGTCTGACTTCGCTTCCTTATTTGTGAGGTTGAGGCAGTAGCTCTTCCACAGGGTTGATTATGAGATTAAATAACTATCTTGCCCACCTTCACCGAGGAAAGTTGGGGCAGGTGTGATGTGGAACCTGATGGCTATCCAACAGGGTCTTTGAATGGCATGGACCTCACCAGTTGTGGATTTTCAAACTTCATCAATTTCAGATTTAATGGGTACTTTGTTTTACATCCTCAGACTGAACTCTGCTTCAAACATTTCTGGGAAATTGTGACTTACCCTACTGGTGGAGTGTCATCTTCATTCCATTTTTAATAGGCAGAAATTTTTTCTCCAAAGGCAGATACTGATTTCTTTTAAATTCAGTTCCTTAAGCATAATTTTGTCAGCTTCTTTACCTGCTGCGAAAAGTCCTTTCCTAGGCCAGGTGCGGTGGCTCACACCTGTAATCCCGGCACTTTGGGAGGCTGAGGCAGGAGGATCACTCCAGCTCAGGAGTTTAAGCTCTGCCTGAGCAAAATAGCAAGATCCTATCTTAGAAAAAATACTTTAGAACAGTATTTTTGATTCTGAAGGTGATGTTTGTGTTCTTGAAAATGTTAGTGGTTGTGAGAGATGAGCCTTTGTGTAGTGCTGTCATTGTGTCTGTTTCTCAGAGCGCGAGGGTGATAGAGCTTTGTCTCCAGAACAGCGATGGTCCTGGTTGTGAGGGATAATGAAGAACTGCTGAGTGTTGGACGTTTTGTGCCGACAGGTGGCAGTGACCAAGAGAGGAAAGGGTGTGGCTGACGACTTTAGCTGGAAATTGTGCAACTGGCAGAAAGGATCCTTGCACACAGCAGGTGTCCTGCCCAGTTCCAACGGAGATAACACACCCGTCAGTGTTCTTTCCCAATGACATTTATATTTATATGTCTTATGAAACTCAATAGTCTATAAATACTCCTAAATTTGGGAGTAATGTTTTTAGAACTCGAGTTCTCTAACACTCCAGCCTATGAGGGACTCCCTGCTTGGCCTCAGAACTCCGAGATAATCATCGTTTTAAAACCAAAAGCCTCTTCCTCCTGTGTCGTTTTTGCAACTCAGTATAATTGTTGTTCCTTAAATTAAGAATAATTTTGTCAGCTGCTTTATCTGCGTAACAGCTGCTTTCCTAGGCCAGGTGCGGTGACTCACCCCTGTAATCCCGGCACTTTGGGAGGCTGAGGCACGAGGCTCAGGAGTTTAAGCTCAGCCTGAGCAAAATAGCAAGATCATATCTTAGAAAAAATACTTAGTTTAGAACAATATTTAAAATCAAGTTTTATTCATGGAATCTGTGTCAAAGTATGTGAAAGTGGAGAAAAGAGAAAAAGAAGGCAGCGAGAAGTGTGTGTATGTTCATCATTATTAGAGTCCATGTTTTATTTCATGCACATTGAATTTGCCCTGTAGATTTCATTAGTTTTCAGTATTTACACATACAGCACCTATTTCTACATTATTAATATATTTTGTTTAAAAATCTCCTGTACTTTATTTAAATTTACCATTGATTATATCTACTATGCCGACAAATATTAAATCATTTGATAGAAACAGCTAATGAGTGTGCTATAATATTCTACTATAAATTAAAATTAATGTACCATTATCAATGTACCGAAAGTTGTAGATGTTTAGCTTATATTGTGGAGAGTGGGTTAAAAACCATCCCGGTCACTCTCTGCTCCGCCTCCAATCTCAGATGCCATATTCGTGTTCCTGTCTTCCAAATGCAAGGCTGGTATATCACGAAGGTGTCCATTGAGGAGTCTTACAATAGATCAGAAAGTAGGCTTTTGGCTCATCCTGATTCACATGAGTCTTGTTGAAATCTTAGTTCTTGGTTTAAACAGATGTTAACATGTGAGACATCCTGGGTGTGAGGACTTGACATTGTCTCCCTTATATCCCCAGCAGCAGCGTGGTATAACTACTGAACATGTGTTAGGAATTAATGAATTAACTTCCTTTTACTTCAGCATGAAGCAAACCAATAATTGAGCCTCTATAAATTTCCATATGCTTATGTGTTTCACAGCATTTTATAGGGAAATTTTAAGGACACATTACATGTCAGCCTCATATTTGCTTTACATTTATTTGCATGTCTAATGCTTCATTTAACATTTCTTTTTATAGAACATATGTGTTGACATTTTTTAACATTTTTAGGACATTGAGAGTAGTAAGTGCTTATTGTAAAAAAAAAAATTTGGAGAGTGATAAAAATTAATTTTCTGCTTAATTTTATTCCAACTCTCTCTCTTGTACTCTCTTCCTCAACTCTCAAACTTGGTAACCAATGGTAAAATTTGGTTTATTTTTTTTCAACTTAGGTGTGGATGATTAATAACATCTTAAATATTCTATTATCTATCATCTATCTAATCTACTATCTATCCATCTATCCATTGTCCATCCATCCATCCATCTATTCATCCATCCATTCATCTATCTATCTACTATCTATCATCTATCTATCTATATCAGCTATAATCTATTATTCAACCGCCCAGTCAGTCAATCTGTGCTCTCCCTCATTTCAAAACTGTTTAGAGGAAAATTTACAAATGATGTATGTAGTACAGTAACATAAGGCATAGGAAAGTTAAGTCAAAGAGAAAACGAAGATGGACAGTTAAGTAAAAAACTGAGCACACAGAAGCAAGTGCCCTGGTGAGATCCTACACAGTGACTAACGATGAAAACAGATTTGCTTCTGAGCTCGGTAGCATCCAAAGACAATACAGGACATGAGCAGGTATGAAGGAAAAGCTGAAGGGGTCCTGTGTGCTGAGTGCTTGGATGGTTTGGGGAGTGCAACAAAAGGAAAAGTAGGTTTGATCTTGGCAAACTCAGAATATGTTTAATTAAAATTTTTTTAAAAACCAGTAAAACCGGTGGACTGGATTCCCTTGAACCACAATCCCGGTGTCCAAAAGTACGTATTGAATGAAATGTCAGCTCCAGAAGCATGAAATAAAAGTGAAAAGTGACATATTTTCCACAGCTCATTTGATGTGGTGTTAGTGCTAGCAGTTCTTTTAGCTGTTTTGCAAATACTTGTTAACGTCCTCTTTGTTCTTATATATAATCTTTTTAGGTTTAAAATCAAGTTTTATTCATGGAACACCTTGTGCTTAATCTTTGTACGTCATCCACAGGTGCCACAGGGACATCTGTGCAAAAATGCATGGCTACAGTGCACGTTGGCAGGCAGGCTATGTGCAAAAATGCATGGCTACAGTGCACGTCGGCAGGCAGGCTATGGCAGTGGTGCTGGAGGCTTATTACCCGGGTGTCACGGTTAATGATGTCCCCACAGTGCTGAACAGAAAGGATTTCATACCCCACATGTGCGGGGTGAAATATCACAAAACCAAACCCCACCAAACAAACTCAAGCTCTCAAAGTGCACAGCTCGGCAAAATCTACACGCATCACGTACATCCTCAAGGTTGGTGATGATTCAACTGACTTTGAGAAAGATTTGAAGCCTTTGATGAAACACATATCCAGGAAAGGAAGAGTGTGTGTCTCTTGGCACCACAGTGGCTGCTACCCCCATGGGTTATGACTGGTGTGACTTCAAAACTGCAGCAGATTATCTGGAGGGACGTCCCTCTCTCTACCTCCGCTTTGAGGGTTTTCTCACCCTCTGAAATGCTCAAGATTCCCACAGGCTGCGGGAATCCAAGGAAACCCTCCTGACCCCCGCATGTGCTGGGGAGACCATTGTGATGAGCACAAGCCACAGGTTTCTGCTTCCCTCAGTTCATAATGGGCCAGGGCTGGGAACCCTGGAAACCCCATCTTCCTGATGGAGAGCCTGCAAGAGCTGCCATGGATGGGGAACCTCGATGTCCTTGCTGCCACCTTGGCCAGCTTCCCTCCTGGATCCTGTAGGTACAATGTTTCTTGTTGACTTCTTTATGCTAAGGCAGCTCCTGCTGGACCCAGGGCTGCCTGAACACTGACCCACATCCGCCATTCCTTTCCCTCTGAGCCCGGGAATCTACACCCTTCTTCCCTTTTAACCCCCTGACACAAAGGGTCTGAGTACATGGACTTTCTGTTTTGGGTGCATTGGTTTTAAATGGAATTTAATATTCAGTGATTCATGTGAGTTCCCTCCAAGGAGACTCCCTTAGTGATCTCTATGGTGCTGCCTTTCCTCTTTTTGGGGGACGGAGCAAGGTTATACCCTCAATGGTCCTAGCACCTTTCCTGCTAGCAAACCCTGTCTCTGAGAGCAGCTGTGCCCTGGGATCCAGGCAGGAGCTGCCTTGGTCTCTGCCCTGGCTCTCCCAGGCTCTCCTATGACCCACATGATGAGGGATCAGCAGGGCCAGGGGATGTGCCTGGGCCCTGAAACTCCCTGATGAATTGGATCTGGTTCTGGGGATTCTGGGCCTCTTCTTGGGTTCCTTGGTTAAAGGACACATCTGTTTACTAGTGTACACCCAGAAGGCACCTGCTGGCAGGGATGGGCAGGTGGCTGGAGCTTGGATGTTCCTCTGTGGGCATTGACACAGGGGCTGGGTGAGGCCACATGCCTGCGCCCTGCAGGAAGGCACCACTTTCAGGGGCGGAGTACGAGGACACAGACAGCTCTCAGGGAAAATATGGGATATCTGAACATTATGAAAGTATGGTTTTAAAGGGCAGGAGTTTCTAGATCATTCTGCTTCACTGCTCCTTAACTTGATTTTAACTTTAAAATATTTACTAATATGACTTGTGTATCTCCATGTCTACCCTTGCCCAACTTTGCACGTTTTATGAGAGGGTATACAGAACCATGCAAATCACTCATTTCCCGAAACACATCTGTGGTATACTTTGTAATCTGGCCAGGCGTGAAGGAATTAATTGGCTGCAAGCTTTGGGCCAAGTGAAAAGAGCTAGGATTTAGTGTTCATCCACCTATCGCGGGGAACAGACCCAACTGCTGAGGATGGAAAAATGTCAAGCCAGGCAGGCAAAATTTAGTAAACCAGAAATGATGGTCTCAAATGACAGGTGGGATTCCAGGAAGCACTTAGTGTCGGAAATGTCTCACGGGGTTTCCCAACAGGCAAACTGGGAACAAGGGCTACTGAGAGATGCATCAGGTAGGGGATCATAATAGACAAACTGGCCAGGAGATATCAGCACCCCAGCCCCAGAATCCCAGTACAAGAATTCCTGGTGGGGCGGGGGGAGGGGGGCCGCTGGTGGAAGTTGAGAGAGCAGTCATAAAGAAACTCAAGTGCAGAGAATAATATGTGACTCACCTGCAGAACTTGATGGTGGTGTGGGAGCAACCTAAGAACAAAACCATGACCATTTACTACATCTGGGCCACAAGGACTTGGGAGTACTCCCAACCAAGAGCGATTCCCTGAGCGTGGACCTGGCTTCCCCATCTCACCTGGGATGTGAATGGTTCCAGAACCTAAGCACACATCTGGATGAGAATGGTTTTTATTTTGGAGAGAGCAGCATTTTCAGGGCAGGGAGAACAGGCAAGTTAATGATTTCTAACACGGTGACTAAACTGAAATTTGGGAACAAGTTTATCTTCTGAAATTGAAATTGCTGAAAAATCAGCCACAAGAATGAGATCAACCATGAGCAAGGGTGAGATGACATGCAAGGCAACACCAAGAGACCAAGAGACCAGAATAATGTGTCAGAAAGAGATGACTAGAATATAATGAAAGGTCATCTATCAATTCAGTTGATTTGAACCTTGTTGAGCGACCGACTTTTTTGAAGAATGAAAAAAGAATAGTAAACATCCTTTACTGAGGCTCTAATATTCAAAAGGAACTGGGAATGGAAGCTAGATAATGCAAGGTCCTGCCCCTGAAGAAGCTGTAGACAGACACCTTCTCACCTGGAGGACATTTGCTAGGCAGAAAATGGAAGACACTATACAGAAATGCACATATCTCAGTGTGATTCAGTCAACAACCACCTGGCTTGTCATCCAGTCATTCCACAGTGTTGGAATGTGTCAATGACAATAAGAAAAAACAAAACAAAAATATTTAGACACATAGGAGCCAGGAAGCCACCTGACAAAGTCAGCTCTGGGAAAGCAGGGCTTTGCTTCACAGAAGTTGTTGATGGTCACTAGGGTTAGGGTGAACAGCAACTTCATTAATGTCAATTGGCAGGGCCACAAATGCAGGTGACTGATTGCCCTGTGCTGTAAACACAGCCACATACAGATAAAGCCACACTTCTGGTGTAAGCAGAGACAAACAAAAGGGAAGAAAGGTATTTGGATAAATAATGATCTTGGCTAAGGGAGCATTACTTCTTTCATGCCATTATAGCTTATTCCTCTTGAATGTTCTGCACTTCTCTTACTCCAGCCCCAACTCTAAAATGCTCCTTCTTCATTAAACTGAAGAGTGAAAATGCGCTGTTATTTGGCAATTAGACAGTAACAACGTGGCTAGTCAAGTGAAGTCTTGAAGATCAAAGTGCCCATAAGGAACATACATCCCACCAAAGCAGAAATCTGAGCTCTAAGCTCCTTTTCTCAAGATGTGTGGAAGGCATTTGTAAGCCAGGATAACATGTATGTGTGGTGGGGGAGAATTTTGGCCACCTGATCTTCATGCACCCTTGCACCTGCAATCGTGTATGGAAGAAAGCTTTGCACCTTGGTATTTACTTCTGAAAGGCAGATCCCTGTTCTAGGGTCAGAATTAGGATAAGAAGAAGGCATTTAGAAAATGGATGAAAATAAATATAAAAGGTCCAGTAGAGATTGATGACAGAATTCTCCAGAATTTTGCAATAATAGCTATTTAAAAATAGACAAGTTTTACTAAGATAAAAGAATTACCAATCTATAATTCCACCTCTTCCACCAATTATGTCACAATTAATGTTATTGTTGAATCCATAATGTACAGTCATCTGTGTTTTTATGGGAACTGTAACATGTATGTGTTCTGTGCTTCCAACTATTTTTTTCACATCGCAATATTGTGTATACACTTTTCTATCTTTCTACAGATGTAACAATCATGCATGTAATAGAATGAGCCAGGCTACTCCATGTGCCATAATTTATATTGCCTTTCTTCTGCCATTGGAAATTCGTTTTCAGTTAGTTTTTTGAAAACTTACTTTTTGCTCTGAACACTTAGGATTTTGACAGAGTAACAGGGATAGTCTGGTAATTTTCACTTATTTAAATAGAAATTTCTATTATTTAATTACTAGCAAAATTTATTTGCAAAATAACTAGTCCAGGTGGTAGCAATAGTTTACAGTATGTAGATTAAAAAATAATTTTGACTTTCATTTTCAATTCAGAGGGTATCTGTGCAGTTTGTTACATGGGTATATGCATGATGCTGAGGTCTGGAGTACAATTCAACTTGTCACCCAGGAAGTGAGCATAGTAACCAACAGTTAGTTTTTTCAACCCTTGCTCCCTTCCTTCCCTCCACCATCTAGTAGTCCCCAGTGTCTGTTATTTCCATCTTTATATCCATGGGTACCTGATGTATAGCTCCCTTACAAATGAGAATGTGTTATTTGGTTTTCTGTTCCTGCATTAATTCACTTAGGATAATAGCCTCCATCTGCATCCATGTGGCTGCAAAGAACATGATTTCTTCAATTTTTAGTGCTGTGTAGTATTCTGTGGTATACATGCACCACATTTTCTTTATCCAGTCCACCATTGGTAGGCACCAAGTTTGACTCTAGGTCTTTGGTATCGTGAATTGTGCTGCGATGCACATAAGAGTGCATGTATCCTTTTGGTAGAATTATTTTTTTTTTATGAATGTATACTCAGCAGTGAGATTGCTGGGTTAAATGCTAGTTCAATTCTTACTTCTTTGAGAAATTTCCAAACTGCTTTCCACCATGGCAGAACTAATTTACATTCCCAACACTGATGTGTAAGCGTTCCCTTTTCTCTGCCAGCATCTTTTTATTTTATTTTATTTTTTTACTTTTTAATAATAGCCATTCTGATGTGAGATGGTATCTTATGGTTTTGATTTGCATTTTTTTCTGATGATTAGTGATGTGGAGCATTTTGTTCATATTCTTGTTGGCTGCTTGTATGTCTTCTTTTAAGAAGTGTCTGTTTCTGTCCTTTTGATACTTTTTAATGGGGCTGTTATATTTGCTTGTCGATTTGTTACATAGGGCCTATGTATATGTAGGTCATCTTTGGTGAGCTGCTTGTGTTTTTGTCATTTGTTTATTTGGAAATATACTGTGAATGTGATTGTAATTTGGGCTTTTATGAACATTAAAAAATTTTAATAGCTCCCTGTAACAAACTCTGGAATCTTGGGAAGTTTACTTAGCAACTCCTTAGCTTCAATTTTCTCGCTGAAGATGACAGTAGTACTTATTACATAGGTTGCTGAGAGAAATAGTAAGAAAGTTAATATCTAGTGTTTAAGAGCACCTGGCATAGGATTTGATGATGAAGATAGTGATAATGGTCATGGCGGTGATGATGATGACAGTAATGAAAATGATGATGGTTATGAGAATGGTGATGATGATGTTGGTAGTGGTGATGGTGATGGTGCTGATGGTGATGTTGGTGATGGAGATAATGGTGATGATGATAATGATGGTGATGGTGGTGGTGATGGTGATGATGATAATGATGGTGATGATGTGGCTGGGATGTAATATGGTGGTGCTGGTGGTGATGATTATTATAATGGTGATGATCATGGTGATGATACTGATGATGTTGATGGTGAAGGTGATGATGATGGTGATGATGATAATAATGGTGGTGATGTGGTTGGGGTGTGATATGGTGGTGATGACGGTGATTATTATAATAATGGTGATAATGGTGATGATGGTGATGATAATGATAGTGTTGATGGTGAAGGTGATGATGGTGGTGGTGATGATGATGACAGTGATGATGGTGGTGCTGATGATGGTGATAATTATGATGATAATGATGGTGATGATGATAATGATGGTGGTGATGTGGTTGGGGTGTGACAATGGTGGTGATGACAGTGATGATTATAATAATGGTGATAATGGTGATGATGGTGATGATAATGATAGTGTTGATGGTGAAGGTGATGATGATGACAGTGATGATGGTGGTGCTGATGATGGTGATGATGATGCTGGTGATGGTAATGGGAGTGATGATGGTGATGATGGTGGTGATAATAATGGTGGTGATGATGGTGATGATGATGGTGATGGTAGTGATGGTAATGGTGATGATGGTGGTGATGATAATGGTGGTGATGGTGATGATGGTGATGATGATGATGATGATGGTAATGGTGATGATGGTGGTGGTGATGATAATGGTGGTGATGGTGATGGTGGTGATGATAATGGTGGTGATGATGGTGATGATGATGATGCTGGTGATGGTAGTGATGATGGTAATGGTGATGATGGTGGTGATGATAATGGTGGTGATGATGGTGATGATGATAGTGATGGTAGTGATGGTGGTAATGGTGATGATGGTGGTGATGATAATGGTGGTGATGGTGATGATAATGATGGTGATGATAATGGTGGTGATGATGGTGATGATGATGATGCTGGTGATGGTAGTGATGATGGTAATGGTGATGATGGTGGTGATGATAATGGTGGTGATGATGGTGATGATGATGGTGATGGTAGTGATGATGGTAATGGTGATGATGGTGGTGATGGTGATGATAATGATGGTGATGATGATGATGATGATGATGGTAATGGTGATGATGGTGGTGATGATGGTGGTGATGATAATGGTGGTGATGGTGATGATGGTGGTGATGATAATGGTGGTGATGATGGTGATGATGATGATGCTGGTGATGGTAGTGATGATGGTAATGGTGATGATGGTGGTGATGATAATGGTGGTGCTGGTGATGATGATGATAGTGATGATGATGATGATGGTGATGATAATGGTGGTGATGATGGTGATGATGATGATGCTGGTGATGGTAGTGATGCTGGTGATGGTAGTGATGATGGTAATGGTGATGATGGTGGTGATGATAATGGTGGTGATGATGATGGTGATGATGATGATGGTGATGATGGTGATGATAATGGTGGTGATGATGGTGATGATGATGATGCTGGTGATGGTAGTGATGATGGTAATGGTGATGATGGTGGTGATGATAATGGTGGTGCTGGTGATGATGATGATAGTGATGATGATGATGATGGTGATGATAATGGTGGTGATGATGGTGATGATGATGATGCTGGTGATGGTAGTGATGCTGGTGATGGTAGTGATGATGGTAATGGTGATGATGGTGGTGATGATAATGGTGGTGATGATGATGGTGATGATGATGATGGTGATGATGGTGATGATAATGGTGGTGATGATGGTGATGATGATGATGCTGGTGATGGTAGTGATGATGGTAATGGTGATGATGATGTTGATGATAATGGTGGTAATGGTGATGACTATGACAATGATGTACCTCCCAGGTTGATGATAACAATGATGCTACCTGTGGGATTGAGTCCTGGAATTTTTTTAACACCAGGGAGTGATGGAGAACAGAAGACATATTCTCTAGAAGTAAAAACGAAAGGTGTCTACGTGATTCAAAACAGGAATGTTCTTTTCCTGTATCAGCAGGAGCTGTGAGGAGCCTGCTCCTAGGGATATTATGTGGGGTACATGGAGAATGGTAGGCAAAGCTGCCCACAAGGATAGAATCTTCTCTAGCAACTGATTTCCTGTGACTTTTTATTGTGGAAGAATCAATATTTTATTTAAAAGAACTGGCAATGTCAATACATTCTGACACACCAACAGATAAAAACAATCATCAGGGTTGTAAGTAATTAGCTTATTGTAACATGCTTTATGCAATTAACATTCTCTTGGGGAAGACAAAGCACATTTGATCACATTATGGTTAACCTTTTCTTATTCCATTTATCAATCCACACTGTAAACAGATGGGCTTGGCTCGATTTAACCTTGCTCAGTTTTACAGTCTCAAGGAGAATTTCTGTATATTTATTTCCCTGTTAAGGGATTTTCCCCCTTAGTAGTGTTTAATTTACTTCCTTGCAGCGTGAATTTAAATTACATCCCTTCGGCTAAAGGGATATTTCCATAAACAATATTGCATACTTTCAGCACACCCTTGCTATGCGAATCCTGTCAGAAGTACGAGTGGTAAGTGCTGTTCATCAGATTCAAGACTCAAGGAAAGGCTAGATTATTTTTTGGCTCTGTGTGGATGAAGGATGTTGTTTTCTAAAATGTGGTTGGGATGTAATATATAGCTGCTATATGGCATGGTACAGCTTATTGTTTTAGGCTAGAAGTATCAGGAGCACAAATCTCTCCACTGATCAGTATTTAGGAGGGTTCTGACAGTGACTCTTTGGGAGCGACAGGAGAAATATCAATTTCCCCCTGAGCACGCCTCATAGCTTCTCTTGCTCCCTGGGACATTCCTTCTACAGTGGGAGGGAAGAGAGAGAAGGGGAGGGAAATTACGGCATGAGGGATATTTCTTTCCCTCCTTCACACTCTTTCCACTTCTCTTAAAAGGTATTCTGGGAGCTGTCCTCTTTACCTCCATGTATATTCATTTCTTTATACCAACAACGCTCAGGAAGAATCGTCATTTACAAATAAACACCCTTTGCAGGAGGCTAAGGTGGCAGGAGAGACATTCCACTTCTATGACTCCCCCACCCACTTTGTGTCCTTTCTCTTCACTCACGTGTCTCCCATTTGTAGAAAATCCAGGCAGAGCGTTTTCTGTACTGTCTGTGAAAGCTGATCCTTGCTGCAGTGTCTCAGTAAGTAGCTATTGATTGAACCTGGTGTTTCACAGGCCAGGGTTTGTTTTGTTTTGTTTTTTGTTTTGTGTGTGTGTGTGTGTGTGTGTGTGTGTGTGTGTGTGTTTATGCTTGACTTGTGCGTTTCTCAGCACTCAACTTACCTTTTCTGAAAAATCCAAACAAAAACACATACGGAGCTCTTTCATGGAATGCTGAGGAGTGCCTGATAAAATGAATTAAGTGAAATACTTACCTGGGTTGCCCCTTTTTTGTGGACAAATAACAATATCTAAAAATTAGTCTCTTCATCAAGCTGCTTGCTTGGTAGTCTTTGATATAAACTGGGAGCATTTTCATATTAGATGCAAAAACGTGAAGTTCCGTCTTTGTAGCGATCTTGTTCCACCTGGTGAATAATGAAAGTGCCTCATTTCATGTTGCTTTCTAAGTACATGAAGACTTTAAATGCTGCTGGTGTGTCTCCACAGATTAATATACTGAATTAAAAAACAGAATGAAATGATTAAAATGCTACTAAAATGATCTATAAATCACTCGTTTTAAGAAAGGGCAGCACGCATAGTACATTATCCTTAGCACATAAGTGGGAATAATTATTCTCACTCCAGTTAAAGCTTGAGTTATATGTATATTAGTAGTTGCAATCTGATATCTTGGTGTTTTTTTTAAAAGAGACAACAAAAGGCAGGACAAGTCATGGGAAAGAAGTGTCACTTCAGGACACTGCTTTACTTACAGGTCATTACGATAAGGAAGATCTAATACCCTGGGGTGAGCTCCCAGAGGACTACTACGTAACATACGGCAGCTACACCTGGGCAGTTTTGATCTTGATCCTCCAGCGCGTGGTATGGCCGTCCATTGCAGTGAAGATTTAACAGCTAAGGAAGAATCCTTGAATTCTCTGGAGCGACAGGAGTTTCATTGGCTGCTCGTCATGGTTTTCCACATGCTTTTTCACGCATGGCAGAGTGGTCTTTGAGCAGTATCTCTGTGGAACCCAGAAAGTCCTAGATTCATAAGGAACCCAGAGATTGTCTAATGCAGTTGCTTAATTTTCCAGGAGTGCAGTGGAGCAGCAAGTTGGGATCTTTGCCCAAGATGGTGCAGGAGCTGGAAAGCAGGTGCTGTGGCCTGGGGCCAGAGGAGGAGGAAGGCAGAGTGGGGCCAGCTGGGGAATTGGAGCTGCAGCGTCTGGGATCCGTGTGCGTTTTGAACAGGCACTTATATCTCTGAACCTCAATTTCTCAGTGGTAACACGAGGTTCAATAATTGCTTCGATAAAGATTAGTTCTCTTTCTTTATACTTGCCTTTTCTCAGGGATGTAGTGGTTGCTCTAGGTCATGGAAGACACCTTAATTCTCTGTTCCTGGGTGCCCATTTTCTGGCTGAGGTCACTGGTGAGGCTCTATGACAGTCCCGGGAACACTCTGGAATCTGCCCATCACTTCTGACTGCTGGACACCCTTGGCCTGGGCTCCGTTCTCATTCCTCTAGGGACGGGACAGCTTGTCACAGATCATGCCCACCACAGGCATGGCATAAATACAGAGGCAGATGGGCCACTGGGGACAGGGGGCTGGAGAGGAGGTGAGGAGGGAGCAAATGAAGGGTGCTTGAGGGCAGAGTGAGAGCAGAGTGAAGAGGGCAGTGTGGTGAGCCAGTGTGGTACAAGCACCTGCAGAGGGGTGAGCAGTGTGGCACGAGCACCTGCGGAGGGTTGGACGCCCTCATTGAAGACCATCTGTGCATTGGTCTGGAGAGCCCCTCCTATGGAAGCTGAGTGCAGAGCCACAGGGCTGGAGACACAACCAGGGCTTCGTCTGCTTTCGCCCAGTGCTGCCTGACTGGCTGTCTCGTTTCAGCTGCTGTCTGTAGGTGGTGATGCCCAGACCTGCATCTGCGGGTGTTCTCTGTCTGCTGGAAAAGGCTACTTACCAGATGTCCTCCTTGTGTCAGAGCTGAGTGATGATGGGCAAATTCTCAGAGGGAAGCAATTCACTCCAAGGGCAAGAGTGCTCACCTCGAGTCAGAGTCCGTGTATCTCCCTGGGGTTGCAGGTTCACGCCCTGGTATTCTGGTTGTAGCCTAGATATAGACCTCATGTGTGTGGTTTTTTTTTTAATAACACATTTTTTTTCATGATTTTGCAAGCATAAAGTACTCATGGAAGGATAATTTAAAAACACAAACAATGGAAAGATATATAAAAGCCCATACAATGTAATTAGTGCCAAAATTAACAGGGCACAGAGAGGGCTTAAGCACAAGCCTGGCTCATTGTCATGGCCAATAATAGTTAAAATTTACTGAGAAATTGCTACAGTTTTACACAGTTGGTTTTTCTAAGTCTGACAGCTCTTGATTTGAAGAGTATCAGGAAATACTTGATGATAGCCACGTTTATTGGTTTATTATATTATATATATATTTTTGAATATACATAGAAATAGATACACATACACACACACACACATATATAATTGTCTTAGCCTTGTCATGCATTTATTTGTTTGTGTTTATAGACTGCCTCTGAAACGAGAGCTCCTATAATTCATAACTGAGGCTACATTTTGCATCTGGGGACTGTGTTTATTTTTCCCAGGGCTCACGCATACCCACAGTGCTGCGTGAATGCTGTGCTTGGGAAGGGGGCTCCCTGATTTGCTGTGAGTCATATGTGGGAGGTAATGTCAATTGAGGCAGTCGTGGCAAGTGGAGAGTTCTTCAGTAATGTTGATTGAGGTAGCCATAGCGAGTGGCCCTGTGATGGGACTTGGAGATCAAAGCACATGGTTCAGACTCCATTTCTGCTTCTGACAAATGGTGCCACCTGCCAGAGCCATTTCATCCCCATCTTTGTAGAGTGTTGTGTGTAATGGGGCAGCTCATGGACTTCCCAGAGGCTCATGTGCAGCTGGATGTGTGAAAATGCTTAATAAATTAAAAAGATGCCATGTGTAATACAAGATGTGCATATATTATAGATAGTTTTCTGTGTAAATATCACAGGAAAATGTTACAAAGTTCTGCTCCATGACTTCATAATGAGTAGAAGGTGATTTTTTACATTAAAAATGGTAGGTGACATGTTCAAAAGGCAGGTTCATGCCGTGCCTACAGCCTGCCCTCACAGCGGTGGAAACACAAAGAGGTGGGGCCCGAGGCATCTGTCTTTCCTTCTAGAAGGTACAGGAAGCATCCCTCTTTCGTTCGAGAAGGTATGGGGGGCTGTTCCTCTCCTTGACTTCTGCTGCCTTTTCCACTGAGCCACACGTTGGCACCTGTTTCCACACTTTAGGGTCTGTTTCTTGGAACACACCCCCTTGTTACCAAATTCCAGATCAATTAGGATATGCCTGCCCGTAAGGAACCAGGTAACAAAACCTACCATTGCTTAAAAATAGAGTTTCATTTTCTCACATCTCAAGGGGTTTGCTGACGAAACCAAAACTGAAACAACAATGCCAACAATTTAGAAATGCTCCTTAACGAGGAAGACGTGGAGGTCTTGAACATACCGCTTATCGTTTTAGAGCTTAGCAAGGCGATCTAAGGTTTGTTATTCTAAACGTCACCAGAATCAGGGGTTTGGCCACTAATATCTAACTTGCTTTAAAGAAAAGATAAATGGAACAGTGCTTAAACTAATCTATATCGTGTAGAACAATTGTTGTTAAAAGTACCATGTAACTGTAATATCGACACTTTATAAGATAGTCTACTTTGATTTTCAGTTGAGAGACGTAAAATTCTGAATAAAAATTTATGTACATAGAATATAATACAATGTTAAAGACATAATACACTAACTCCTGTTGTGGCTTATTTCAAGAGTCAAAAGGACGTTTATTTTCAGGAGGTCTGCTGATGTACTGCACACATTAATAAGTTAAGAGAAAAAATCAAATAACCACATCATTACATGCTAAAACTGCACCTGGTAGAATACAGCAGGCAGTCCTAAAACACCTCTCTGTGTATTAGGAATACAAGAAGGTTAGATAGATAGGGCAGAAAATACTGCTAAAACAAGCAATATAATCGAAGCAGCGAAACACTTGAAAAGTGTCAATTAAAATCACGAATTAGATGGATCATTTTGTGATTAATATACAAGAAGTTTCTAAAAATAGAAGTAAGAATAAAGTGAATCAAACCAAATTAATATGAGGCAAAAGACATTACACTCTCTGCCTTTGCTGATTTTATAATTGCTGATGGGGAATACTCAAGAGATTCGTTAAGAAGAAACTAGAATTAAAAATATGTCTTAAATATACAGAAGTCTGTAGCATTTCTTTAAACTCACTAAGCATCCAAGATGAACAGGGGAAAGACCCCGTTCCACTTACACTCGTACTAGCCCTCAGGTCTAGTGATAGAAGGACAGACACAGCCTGGCCTTCCTACAGAAAATTTAAAACACTTTTTGAAAACCACAGCAAAAGTGTCTGACAGAATAGAAAGATGTTCCAGATTCTAGCAAGGGAAGACACTGTGTCATGCCTTCTTCTCCAATCCCCGTAGGCTTCGTTCAGTTCAAAATTAAATCCTATCAAAACTCTCTGGATTTGAAAAATCAATAATCCGAAATTGCTGAGAAAGAGTTAAAATGGGAATAGCTGAAGTAGGGAGGGGGATTGTGCCTGACAAGAACACACTGCAGAACCAGCACGATCAGGTCGATATTGCCTGGGTGGGAGAAGAAACAAACTGACCAGCGAAGTAAACTGTGAGCCACCAAACAAAGCCCACGATATCAGGAGAGGATTCCCAGCTGCACGAACGACCTGCAGGGACGCGCGGTCGGTGCCACGTTCCCCTGTGACGTTAGGAGAAGGCACTCCAGTCCCCGGAGAGTCACCTCACATGCTACCTGATCACGTCACTTCTGTAGCAAATCCTAGGTGCTAATATGTGTTAATATGTAAGAGCATATTTTACTTTCAGGGGTGTTAGTCTGCTATGCTTGTCATAATCAAATACACGGTGGGTGGCTTGAACAACTGATATTTATTTCCTCGTAGTTCTAGAGGCTGGAAGTCCCAGAGCAAGGTGTGGCAGGGCTGGTTTCTCCCGAGGCCTCTCTCCTGGGCGTGCAGATGGCCACCCTCTCACAGTGTCCTCACGTGGGCCTCCTGGTGCCCATCCCTGGCGTCTCCTCCTCTTCTGAATAGTACAGCAGCTCCACTGGATCAGGGTCCCAATTAGGGAGTCAATATATGAATTTCAGCCAGGTATGGTGGCTTATGACTGTCATCCCAACCCTTTGAGAAGCTGAGGTAGGAGGACTGCTTGAGCCAAGGAGTTTGAGACCAGCCTGAGCAACATGGTGAAATCTTGTCTTTACCAAAAAACAAAAAACCCCACAAAACCCCAAAATTAGCCCAGTGTGGTTTGTGCACCTGTAGTCCCAGCTACTCAGGAGGCTGAGGTGGGAGGATTACTTGAACCTTGGAGGCTGAGGCTGCACCGTGACTATAGAAAAAGATGCAACTACACAAAGAGGAAAGGAAGGAGGTTGGGCAAGAGGCGTGACGGCCACTTCAGGCCCAGACACGCAGCGGGTGAGGGAGGGCTACCGTGTGCTGAGATGTAGGTGTTGTCAAAGTCCCAGCTTTTATTTTAAATGCTGGACTGGTAAATTATGGAAAAACAACTAACCGAACACTGAAGTAAATAAACATGAGTGTCATTCATAAAATAAAGATGAGAATCTTTTATGAAGATGTTATCATCCAACATTGCGCTCCTAAGATGTAAAAAAATTCCCCAACGACTCTTCTACTTAGAGATTTGAGATGCTGTTTTAGTCAAGACCAGATGCTTAAAGTTACATAGAAAGGTGACAAAAATTTCAATAAAGTCAACAGACAAGTGATAGATATGGAAAAATATACTTGCGAATTTAT
The DNA here is from genome assembly GCF_037993035.2 of Macaca fascicularis. Classification (NCBI taxonomy): domain Eukaryota; kingdom Metazoa; phylum Chordata; class Mammalia; order Primates; family Cercopithecidae; genus Macaca; species Macaca fascicularis. The sequence continues at coordinate 2,314,523 of NC_088382.1, forward strand.
GTCCTATACAGGGAGTTCTTACAAATTAAAAGAAAAAGGCAAATAACAAATAGAAAAATAAGCACAGGTTATGACTCAGCAGGTCATAGAAGAACAGTGAAAATGACCATTGAACATATGAATAAATGTTTAAAACTACAAGGAGACTGGAAATTTCCAATTAAAATAGCAATGAGGTATTACTGGTATCCATCACACTGGTAAAAATTTTAAACAGCAGTAACACTTATTACTGCCAATCAGGGCTACATGGAAAACAGGGCACAGATACAGTGTTGCCAGAAATAGAAACTGTTACAACATGTTTTTTAGAATAGGATGCCAAATTCTATGCAAATTAAATATACCTATGCCCTGTCACCTAGCAACCCACTTCAGACACTATCCCGCAGAAACACCAGTACCATAAAAGTCTCCATGAACAAGATTGTTCTAGTAACACTGTTCAGAGTGACCCAAAGAACTCCCGGAGACAGTGAAAGCTCCTCAGTAAGTGTAAAGACATCTTGTGATACTATGCAGCCTTAAAACATGTATCTGATTTATGCCAATTAATTCAGTGAGGTTTCCACACAGTGCTGTTGAGTGAATAAGAAGAAGATAAAAGACCTCATTTTTTGTAAAGCAAACATTGACCACAGCACTTTATACAAATGTTATATAAAAGTAGATGCATGCATATATGGAAGCACGTTCATATGTATTTTATATTAATATGGAGGAAATTATGGATGGATACACACCAGGTTGTTTTGAGTTTACCGGAGGAGCTGGTTGTATTTGTGCCGTGGGTGGGGGTGACAGTGGATGCCAGTGGGTGTAGGATTTAGAGGGGGAAAGAGGAGGCAAGCAAAAAAAAATGTATGGAAAAATACAGCACTCATCAATATAAAATCACGTATGTGCCAATGTGAGTGTACACAGAAACTTGAGGATAAAAAGATAAGGTTGTGTATGATAAACTGTTAAAAGGAAAACAAATTTGCTACATAGCAATTAAAGTACAACTGGATGTTGTTAAAATAACAAAGGGAAAAGCCCATATACCTGCATATATTTGGAAGAATGTTCTAGGTCTGATGTCACAAGGATTGGTTATGATTCATCCTCCGAATCCATCCTTCAGGAATTATGTAGCGTAACAGTTTCTCAGACTGCAAACAAGCAAAGAAAGGTGAGCAAAACCAGAGCATTATGAAGAGGAAAATAAAACTATTTTTAGAAACATGTCTATACCAAGTTAGCCATGGGCATCGTGACTCCAGGAGTGAAGATGACTGCCTCTGCATTTTATTTTTATTTTTATTTTTATTTTTATTTTTTGAGACAGAGTCTTGCTCTGTCACCCAGGTTGGAGTGCAGTGGTGCGATCTCGGCTCACTGCAAGCTCTGCCTCCTGGGTTCAAGCAAGTTTTGTGCCTCAGCCTTACGAGTAGCTGGGATTACAGTCGCCCGCCACCACATCCTGCTGATTTTTTATTTTGTATTTTTAGTAGAGACAGGGTTTCACCATGTTGGCCAGGTTGGTCTCGAACTCATGACCTCAAGTGATCTTCCTGCCTCAGCCTCCCAATGTGCTGGGATTACAGGCATGAGCCACCGTGCCTGGCCCCTCTGCATCTTTTATCGATATGTTTATCTTTTCTCTTTTGTTTATTATTTTCCATCATGAATATGCGTATGTTTAAGCTCAATCACAATACACTTGCTTAAATGCATCCACTCCTTTGATATTTATGCTCTTTTTTGGAGCATGGAGCTGAGGACAGTGTGCGAGAAAAATCACACTGCATGATTCATAGGTGGGACAGATTATAGCCTCACAAATCACACCCTGTGACAGGTAGGCCATCATTGCAACCACATTTGAACAGCATCACATCTGTTATTTACAGAAATAACAATAAATTACGTATCAAAATTTTAAAAAAATATTCTCAATGGTACCACTTCCTTTCATATTTATAGCCTATTTTTGCAATGAAATATTGAAGTAGTATATTGGGAAGCTAGGTTGACGGAGAAAATGAAGTTTTTTTTTTTTTTTGAATCCAACTAAAAAAATGGATTGAGCCCCCACTGTGGGCTAGACCCATGCTGTGTGCTGTAAGAAATATACTTAAAATACGAAATGTTCTCCAAATTAGATTGTGAGGTTCTTAAGGATAGGACCAAAGACAGCCAGACATTCTCGATTGCCCAGTTTTAGAAAGATGAAGTCATTTTCCACGTGGAGGGCAGTGAAAGACAGGAGCGAAGTTATCAAGCGTCGTCCTCGCTTCTGCTGAGCTGTGGCTGATGCCCTGGCCACGGACCCCTCAGCCGCTGTGTGTGCGCCCCTCAGCGGGTGTGGCTGACTCCAGCGGCAGGCCTGCTCCTCGGCCCTTGTGCCTAGAGACGACAAGTAAGAATGGGTCTCCCCTTGTCAGTCATCGCTTTCACTGTGCCACTGCTTTACAGAAAGCCGTCCGGCATATGCAGTGGAAGACCACGGACCCCCTCGTCCTGCTCTTTAGGGCCAATCCATCTTCACTGTGCAAGGCAACGTTCCTTCCGGGTGACTCAGACGAAGTCCAAAGGCCTGGGTTCCAGCTTCCCACGTTCTCATTCTTATCTGCTGCTATGTCTGCCTTTAAGCTGTTTATGCACCATCCCTAGCAGTTTTTAAAATTGAATCTGGGTAAGATTTGTGAAATGAAGCAATGGGGTAATGGTGTCTGGCATCTTCTATGCACAAAATAAAAGTGCTTGGAATGGAAGGCTTGGTGTCTTCCTCCTTTCCTTTTTCAGAGGGTGCAATCTTCCAACTCGGAGAGATGGACAGATTTGCTGTCATCGTCCTCTCGGAGCTTTTCCTCTTCAAAACACTTCACAAGCAGGGTGGGCCCTTCTGTGCCCCTCTTCCCGTTCCCTTGATGTTTAGCCGGTGTGTGTGTCGTCTGTGCTGTAGGGGCCTGTCTTTCCTTAGAATTTGGGCTAGTGTGTTGCCCTGAAACCTCAACTCTCCTCTGATTCAAGCAAGTTGCAATTTTATAGTTTTCCAGCTTTATTCTTTTTGTTTGAGAAGGAGTAATGTTCCTTCCGGCTTTCTGCACCCTGGGTAGAAGCCGGAAGCTCCTCAAACAGCAGACTTGCATGCCCGTAGGTGATGTCTGCAACGCGCCACACCCAATCAAAGAGACGTCGTTGGGTGATTTGAATCTAGCTGGAAGGTCAATGCTCTTTTCAATGTAATGCCAAAGAAAATTCACGCTTATTTGTTCTGTAGAAAAAAGTGACATCATAATATTTTTATTTTTAAATTTACTTGTATGTGCATGCCTGCCAAAAATGTTCACCCATCATTTGCATAAGTAAATCAATTTGTATTTAATATTAGAGTTTAAGACTCACGTTTCAGAAATACAGTTTTTATTAACTGAATTCAAAGTATCTCATTTATGCCTTTTATTTTATATTGCAGTCTCTCTTCGGATTTTCCATTCCTGTGATCTTGCCCTTGGACTTGGTCTCTCTCAGAGACCTCAGAAATTGAGCTCTCACAGTTAATTAGAGAAAGACATAAGTTTGGATGTTTATGATAAAATAGACATGTCTAGGAGACCTGGCCTCAGCATTATATTTTCCTGCCCTGTCTGCAGATGGCCAGATGTTCAGGTTGTTAATTCATCGTGTGCTGTTGCTGAAGTGCTGAGATGCCTGATTGCCTTATTGGTGCCGCGCAGAGAACGTTAGCACGGAGGTTTGCAGAGGCTCACAATCTAATTTGGAGAACATTTCGTATTTTAAGTGTATTTCTTACAGCACACAGCATGGCTCTAGCCCACAGTGGGGGCTCAATCCATTTTTTTAGTTGGATTCAAAAAAGGGGTGGGTGCCCTGGCGTTTCTTTCACTTCAGACCAAGGTTGCTCTCCCTCTCTCTCATGCTTTAATTGATTAAGAGGCTTTTGTAGGTTCTGCAGTGTTTCCTGGTGTTTTCAATTTCAGGGTAATCCTCGATTGGAGGTACACAGACAAGGCCTGCTTGGGCCAATCCCCCAAAGATGGGCTTGTGGAGCCGTGAAGGCTGTCGGCGGGGACACTGGGCTTGCTGAAGAGAGCGAAAGGTATTTTCGTGCAGGTGGGAACAGCTCAGCACCAGCATCATGAATGAGAAATTACAGCTGTGCAAACATGAAGCTTACATGTCACCAGCGAGTCTGAAAACACAGACCCACCTTGTGTTTTTCTTTTCACTTCACCTTAAAGGTGGGTCACCAGCGAGTCTGAAAACACAGACCCACCTTGTGTTTTCTTTTCATCTCACCTTAAAGGTGGGTCACCAGCGAGTCTGAAAACACAGACCCACCTTGTTTTCTTTTCACCTCACCTTAAAGGTGGGATGAAAGAAGTCTCGGGTTAGTTGAAAGTGCTCAAGGCTCAGAATTTTTTTCCTTTGTTTATTGGTAAATTGCTTTTCCTTTCATCAACTTGTCGTTTCACACATTTTGGAATAAAAGGAACTTACGACCACTTGAAATGTACCAGGCACTAGACACGATAAGACATTTAATTTTCCCGGTGACCCGTGGCCTGGTGTTATTGTTATTGTCATTCTATGGAGGAGGAAACTGAGTCCTAAAGACGCCTGTCCACCCCTCCTCAGCACGCTGTGTGTCGGTGAGGCCTGCATCGTGCAGGTCGCATCTGATCAGCGGGGCATCCTCAACGTGTGGGTCAGTGTGGTGACCTAGGCCGTGTCCCGGGGCCCAGATCCCTCCAGACTACAATGACACTGTCCGAAATGGTTGTCACTGCTGAGTACTTGGGGCACAGCTGGTCTACACTGAGAGGTACGTGAGAATATACAGTATTTTTAAAATAATGATCGCACATTGGAATGATATCTTAGGTATACTGAGCTCAATGAACTGTATCATGAGAATTCATCTGACTTGTTCCTTTTTAAAATGTGGCTCCTGGAGAAGTTAAAATGAGACCTATGGCTCACATCGCATTTCTGTTGCACTGCTCAGGTCAGCGTTAAAGAGGGCTGGACGGGGGTGGGGGGTAGCCCTGAGGCAAAGCTGCGAATGAACTCCGCTGTGCGTTCCGGGGGAACACGGCGTTTCTCATCCCCTCTCCTGTTTGGAATGGGAAAGGACTCACCAACCCCTTTGGTGGTCACAGACCACATACCTGCAGCGTTATTATCTCTACAGGAGCCACGGTTGGGCTGCTGCTACCTGGTCACACCTGTGGTGGTCTGCAGTCCTTCTGGATCCAGCTGGTCCCAGCGAGTCCAGTGGGATGGGACAGCGACCACCACCCTGCACCCTTCAGGTCAAGGGTCCAAAATCTACAGCCTGTAGGGCCAAGTCCAGCCTCTGCCTGTTTTGGTAAATGGGGTTCTGTTTGAGCCCAGCCTAGCACATTCATTTACCATATCCCGTGGTTGCTTTCACACATCGAAGGCGGCACTTGTGATCTGCAACACCTGAAGCATTTACTGTCTGTGCCTGAACAAAACGTGTTTGCCGACCTCTGCTCTGGGTCTTTGTGCAGGTGCCTCAGCCCCACTCCCCCAGCTCCTGGGAATGGGATACTGTTGTTGGTTTGATGAGCTGGCCAGGAGCTGGCATGGGCAGGAGGTCGTTTCAGAACATTCCTGTTCAGCCTCTCCACGGTGGCAGCAGGGCCCCCACGTAGCGGTTTCTGCACTACAAGGATCTTGATCCCATAGGCTGGGATCTGGGTGTGCAGGCCCTGGGGACCTGCTGTGAGCTGGAATTCTGCTAGCGTTTTTCTTATCACCCAGCCCTCGGAGGCGCTTCCGTCCTCCCTGGTTTAACAGGGGCCACGATCATGTTTCCACCTTCCGAGGTCAGCTCAGACCCTGCAGCCAGCAGTCCCGTGTCTGCGTGAGCCTCTCTTGCTCCAGTGAGCTCCCCCTCAGTGCCCGGCCGTGGGCAGCTCTGAGGGAAAGTCTCAGCACACACTCGCCCTGGGGTGGCCGGGTTCTCCTGGTTTCCACTTCAGCACATTCGATTGGTGTCTTGTATGTTGAAGAAATCACTTAGCATCTCTGAGACGCCGATTCCTTACTCTGTGACGGGAACGAAGACTCTCTTCTCCCCTGCCTCACAGGACTCCTGGGGAATCAGCAGCCCTAGTGCCTAGGACATCAGGTCAGTCAGTGCCGACCTCAGCGACACAATGCTACTCAACATGAATTTTCAAAACCGAAACCTACGAATGAGCAACGATTTTATCTGGCAACGCACATTCATGTTCTCCTTTGACGAAGGGCTGAGTGGACTTTCAGAGCCAGTGAGCTTTTCCCGGTCAGGTTGTGTGCCCAGACTGAGCATGAACTGGCTTTCCAGCTTTCATGCTTCCTCCTGCTCTAATAACATTGCTTGCAGGTCGAACATCCACTGGCAATTTCAGCAGGTGTGACCTCAATTTCCAAGCAACCATGTCTGTTCTGGCGGCGGGCATCACCGCACAACACTTTTGCTTGGCGGCTCTGAGGACAGAAGTTACAGCCCGGCCCTGGGGTTTCCTGCCTCGTGGTAACATGAAAATCACCTTGTCAATCAGGCTACCTTTTTCCTTTTTGAAATGGGATTATAACACTATCACATTACCCTGGGAAGCAAGATAATTGTGCTTCTCCCGACGTATGCCTAAATACTCGGTAGCCCTTGAACAGTAGAATTTTTTTTTTGTTCTCATAAATGTATCAAATATGAATAAGGGAGGAGGCTCTGCCAGGCCCCTACTACGTCACTGAATACTCTTTTTATGCTCTTCATCACCCCTCAGCATTGTCTGAAGTCACCGTTCTCATGTATTAGATCTGTAATATGTTACCCTGAACACATTCATCTCTTCTTTGATTTAAACTGAAACAATTTTGAGTAATAAACGTGGCGATTTAGCTAATTCAATTCTAATCCTAACCATAGAGAAACTGGGGTCTCTAGTTCCTTTGATATAATTCTGACTAACAGAGGGAATTTCTGACAAGTTGATGAAAACGTTGACGGATTTCTTTGGTTCTCTCAATCTACCCTTTGGCTCGTTAAAACAAGGCCGAGCTAACAGGTAATTTGCTTAGTGATACGGAGGTTTCAAAGGCTGCCATGGAAGCATAACAGCAACTATGTCATACATTTTGGAAACTATCTAAATTCCCACCTAAAACTTGGATGGCCAATGTGAACGGAGTGTCTGCCGTGGGCTGGCTCCAGGTGAGCTCAGCTGCAGGTGGAAAATCGTCTTTCTGCATGTCTGACCTGCCCTGCATCTGACTGGTGGGTTTGTTAGGCAGGGGGCCTGAATCTCCTGGTGGTGGGGAGGTCAGGCATCCTGCTGCCGTGCTGCTTAACCCCAGAGCACAGAGGTGACAGCGATGATGTCAGTGGGGTTAGGTTTTCAGAGCAAGAAACTCTGCAGGTGTCTTGCAGGGGTTGTTGGGGGGTGGCTGGCATAGGAGGGAAGGCACAGGGGATTCCTTAACAAGAGCTGCTTGTTCTTGAAACAAAGGTGGTCTTACCGGGGTATCTACAGCCACACACCACGGTAGCTGAAGCTGACCTCTGTTGCTATGGACTCATCCTACTGCAAAGGCAGATCAGATCATCCTACTGCAAAGGCAGATCGGACTCAGATGCTGGGTCCCTACTAACTAGTTACACAGCCTTGGCCTCAGAAGCCAAAACGACCTTGGGGTTAACTCTTCTGATGTTTCCAGGGAGTAGAAGAGGGGTCCCTGAGGAAGGAGCTCCCTGTGCAGCTGTTGGGCTGAGGGCCCTGAGTCCCTAAGCCATGCTCTCCTGAGTGGGGCAGTGCATGTTCCTAACTCTGCTGCTTGGAATCCAAGGACGCCTCTCCAACCACGAGTGTGGGCTCCCTCGGCCGGTCTCAGTTCTCCCTTCTTCCAAAGGGCAATGGCGGGCTCTGCACAGACATGCTTTTCTACACACGTGGCTGATGGGGCAGGTGAGGAATGTGAACCACCTAAGACAGTAACCTCAACAGGTTTAGAACTGAACATTTTATTTAGATGTCGGGATTGCTTCTGGCCATGAAGGGGGATTAAAGTCTGCTTTGTGCTGATAAACAAATGTACATTTAACCCCAGAGTGGCCGTGAGACACCTGACTGAGCTTTGCCGCGTGGATTTTTTCAAAACTTCATGAACGCACAGGCACTTTTGGGATAACACTGCAGACCACGAGGATCGCACCCTCCCCTCGTTTGGCAGATTAATGAGGCTACCTGGATTTGGGTCTCTCTAGAGTCGCACATATGTTATAATTTTTCATCTAGCATTACACGTTGCAACATTATAATTGGTAAATACCAACTTGAATATCAAGTCTGACTTAAGGCCATGGAATTCCCCCATCACCTAGAAAAATTGCCATGTTCTATGACTGCAGCCACCTCTGTGGAATAGTGCGAGGGGTGATAGAATTATCCTCCCTGCTTGTAAATAGCTTTTTTTTTTATTGGTCTACAAACATGCCTGAGGCTCTTGTTATGGGAGAGTCTTTTCCTTCAGAGGTGGCATTTTTCTGGCCTCCTTAGCTTGAGCCTGTTTCCTCCTGGATGCCTGTTGCTGACCCCAGCTGCCCTGGTCTAACACAGCTTCCAGGATCAGAGCTGGACACAGAGGCTAATAGGACGGAGAAAGGACACTGTGAGGTCCCAGCAAAGACAGCCCTTGAGAGCTTCCTAGAGGTTCATTTCCTGATGGGGATGGTGGCTACATTACTGTGTTCATTTGGCAATAATTCATAGAGTTTTGTATATACATAATATATATGTATATGTATATGTGTATGTGTGTATGTGTGTGTATATATATAGCTTGTCCACTTTCCATGCGTGTGTTATTTATTTAAAAGACTTTACGTATAGAGTAGTTTTAGTTTCACAGCAAACTTGAGCCCTCCTTCTCTACACACTCCCTGCCTCACTCAGGCACAGCCCCCGTTATCAACACCCTGCTTCTCTACACACTCCCTGCCTCACTCAGGCGCAGCCTCCCCATTACACTGACATGGCACACTGGCGGGCGTGTCTGATCAAAAGCTGCTTTTGCCCCAGGGGCCGAATTTTAGCTAGTCCTCCATCTGGTCCATTGTCCAAGCCCTACCTCTGGAGTCAAGTTCCACCTCCTACCTCACTCTTAGTGAAAATAATAATCGAATCATCTTGGAAAAAGAAATCTTCAAATGATCCAGTTACACTGTTTCTCACAGGCATGGGCTTGGGTGCCTAATAGTCTTGTAATAAGAGGGTTATTTTTCACACCTCGCTGAGACCTCCCGACCCACTGGTCCCTAATGGGTAATGGTGAGGACGTGGGGGAAGAACGTGGGTCCCAGGCTTCTCATCCCAACCTCATCACCAGCTAGTCATGTGAATTTGAGAAAACCCCAAATAATTTTATATCACCTTTGTCAGTCACGAGAAGAAAATTGTCATATGTAGTTCTATGTTTCATTGGATGTATGAAAAAGTCAAATGAGAAAATCACACAAACATGAAGTATAATATGCAAACAATCATGCAGATTAAATGATACAATGAGAGCTAATTAGGATCACCGTACCTGCACTAATGTCATGCTTCTGCTTCTGCTTCTGCTGCTGCTTCTTCTTCTTCTTCTTTTTTTTTTTTTTGAGATGGAGTCTCGCTGTATCGTCCAGGCTGGAGTGGCACAATCTCTGCTCACTGTAACCTCCGCCTCCCAGGTTCAGCCTCCCAAGTAGCTGGGTACTACAGGTGCATGCAATCTGAATCTCTTGACCTCATGATCTGCCCACCTCAGCCTCCCAAAGTGCTGGGATTACAGGTGTGACCACCGCATCTGGCCACTTCTGCTTCTTAAGAGTGGTCTTAGATGACAGTCATAGCACTCACCGGTTATTTTAAGGAGGAGAAGTTTAGAGGAGATAGAGAGACAGCTCTGGCCTGTCACTGTCTCCATCACCTTGGAAGTCCCTGGAATCCTTAATTTCTTCTCTGAGAAATGACAGGCTGCTTATGGGGTGCCTACATTCTTACTCAAGTTTCACAGTCTTAGTCAATCTTTTCAATCATGTGAGGTTCGAGTACGAAGGTGAGATCAAGTCACCAAATGCAATTATACTTTGAGTCAGAATTTGTTGGGGCCGAATTCATGTTCCTCTTGGGAGGAGGTCTCACTTTCTCTAAAAGAATTTAGGGTAAAGTAGTGACTTCCTTGCTTGCAATGTTATAAAATTATACTGAAACTATCAGGATAATGTCTGCTAGCTATTTATATGTGAGTCCTGTATTGGCATATGTTTTGGATTTTATGACTTACATTTATTATTGTGTGGAGCCAAGTAGGCCCACATTCAGCAGTGCTTGTAAGTTATGTCCACGACTGGGAAAAATTATTGCAAAGGTCCTGTGCTTGCCAGGATTTATGTGGATTAAGGAGTCCTCAGTCAGGTCGATGTCCACGAGCGGGGTGGTTAGACGAACGAACTGAAGTCATTCCAGAGCCAGGGGACTCAGACGTGCCTGTGGGCATGTGTGTGCCTGTACTGTCAACACGAAGGCCCGCGATGACCCAGGTTCCTGGGCTACTGTAAAGGGTTTTATCGAGCCTTTCAGGAGACCCCCAAAAGTCTCCTCCTGCCCTTCAACGCCTTCCTTGAGCCAGTTAGCTATGGGGCTGAACATCCCCGGGTGGTCAAGATAACCTGAGAGGAACCAAATCTCATCGTGTGTAACCAGGGTTTCTTCCTTCTCTTCAGGGACGTATGTCTTGGAGGAGTTCCCTATCAGTTTGTAGGACCAAGGATTTGATGAGAGACGTGGAAAGAGAATAGCTGATCAGATCCCGCTCCTCCTTCTAGAAGAATCCATGGAAGGCTCTCGAATGGCTGAATGTCAGGGGTGCTTCATCAGCCTCACTAAAGGCGGAGGAGGACAGGGGTCAAAGCTGGGCTCAGATGAAGCCTATGATGGTGGGGCAGAGCCCTGGGCTCCCTGCGGGGCACGGGGAGGCCTCTGAGGATGGCTGAACCTTGTGGGGAGGTGGGATTTCTACCCGATGGTGTCCCTGCTCCCCTGTAACAGTGTGTGGGAGGGAACCATAGCCGACTCCTTAGCTTTCCACTGGTAAAATGATCACTGACTTGCCCCGTGGGTGATAATTTAACTCGCACCTTAACCATTCAGTTCCCTGATGCCTTAAATCAGTGGTCCCCAACCTTTTTGGCACTAGGAACCCGTGCAAGACAATTTTTCCATGGACGGGGTGAGGGGATGGCTTCAGGATGACTCAAGTGCATTTACATGTACTGTGCACTTTATTTCTATTATTATTACATTGTAACAGATAATGAACTAATTACACCACTCACCATCCTGTGGAATCAGTGGGCGCCCGGAGTGAACTAATTACACAACTCACCATCCTGTGGAATCAGTGGGCGCCGGAGCCTGCTTTCCTTCATCTAGAGGGTCCCATCTCAGGCTGATGGGAGACAGCGCAGGTCATCAGGCATTAGTTAGATTCTCATAAGGAGCGTACCACCCAGATCCCTCGCACGCACAGTTCACAACAGGGTTCGAGCTCCGAGGAGAATCTAATGCAGCCACTGATGTGACAGGAGGCGGAGCTCAGGCGGTCCTGTGAGCAGTGGGGAGCAGCTGTAAATACAGATGAAGCTTCGCTGGCTCACTTGCTGGACTGCCACTCACCTCCTGCTGTGTGTCTGGGTTCCTAGCAGGTCATGGCCCGGGGGTTCAGGACCCCTGCTTTAAATGTCATCACCATTTAATTCCTTTAAAAACATCCATGAAGCATGGACTCGAGCCAGCTATTGTTTTGTTTGCTGGGGCCTAGGCCCATGAACAAGCCCCATCCCAGCCACTGAGGAAGGCAGTGCATTCGTGTCACCAGTGAGCACAGTGGCTTCCCGTGTGTGCACAGCTGACTGTGACAGAGCCTGGCACAGATGTGGAGAGGGGAGAAGTCCATCCCTCCAAGACACCCGGGAGGGCCTCCTGGAAGAGGGGTCCAGGGTGGCTCAGCCTCCAAATGGGTGGGAAGTTGAATTGGAGGGAGAATTGCTGTCTAGGATGAGAGCCTGAGCAAAGTCAAAGAATTGTGGAAAATTTTCCTGGAGATCATGGATAATTCGAGACTGAATTTTGTACCCCCCACCTGGTGGGCGTGAGCTGCTGGACGACCAGCTATTCTTAGTAGAAAACAAAATTCCCAGACAATATTGTCTATATTTCTCACAAAAGCCCTTGCGTTGTGAATGAAAATTATTATATCACACCTTAAATTGAGAACCATTTCAAATCCCTATTTGAAGTTTTACTTTACATCAAATTCTCATTAGACTGAAAGATCCCCGAGAGTGGGGAGACATTGTTTGCTTCTGTTCATAGAGGCTCTGTAGAGTCCCTGGAACTTGGCAAGTACTAACTGTGCTGACTGAATGGACGCACGTACATTATATGGCGTCTGGTGACTATCTCTGACTTTGAAGGGTGTCATGTTTTGTCTACCTTGAAAGGGTTGGGTTTGATCAGTACTTTCTCAGTTTACTCAGGGAGTCACTTACTCAGCACAGCCACCATGAATAGCAAAGATCAACTCTCCTTCCGAGATTTCCTGTCACTGAAGACAGCACAACGGGGGTGTGTTCATCCTGTTCATGGACTATTGACTGATTCCTCTTTTCTTTTTTTCTTTTCTTTTCTTCTTTTCTTTTCTTTTTCTCTTTTTCTTTTCTTTCTTTTCTTTTCTTTACTTTTTTTTTTTCCTTTTTTTTCTTTTTTCTTTTCTTTGAGACAGAGTCTTGCTCTGTCTCCAGGGCTGGAGTGCAGTGGTGCAATCTCATCTCACTGCAGTCTCCACCTCCCAGGTTCAAGCGATTCTCCGACCTCAGCCTCCCAAGTAGCTGGGACTACAGGCGCCCGCCACCACGCCCGGCTAATGTTTTGTATTTTTAGTAGAGACAGAGTTTCACCATGTTGGCCAGGCTGGTCTCGAACTCCCAACTTCAAGTGATCCGCCCACCTTGGCCTCCCAAAGTGCTGGGATTACAGGCATGAGCCACCACACCTGGCCCCTATTTCTGTTTTCTATAGTCAAGTATGCATTAAGTAATCCTGATGCACCCATGTGTCCTGAAAGCAGGTATTTATCCTGCTTGGTTAACTCGAGAGTAGCATAAGGTAGACACCACAGATCTGGTTCAGAGCAGCCACACGTATTCTCTGTTCCTACGTCAAAGACTTCACTGACTTCCCTTGGTCAACTAGAGCATAAATATGCTTTTTGCTAGTGACAACGGATGAACAGGAGGTCATCGGCTGAGCAGAAAGTATGGTGGGTGTGTTTCCTACCTGAGGCCCATGACTTTTATGTTTTTGAATTATTTACACTGTATTTCACCAATATGCCCTCTTATAGCCCCTTTTTACTTTAAGTACAGTAGTTGGGAAGCTAAGAGACTCAGAAGAAACAGAAATTAAAATAGATTTATATCAGGAGAAGCTGACAGTCTGGAGTTTGATAGTCGATAAAAACTTGAAAATTTCCCTCTTTTTATTTGGCCCTCGGGCATAAATTATTGATTGAGCTGACAGACTCAAGCTGATGTACTATGAGAGCATTTCATCAATAATATCTCCTTTGCTTATCCAGTAAGTAACCTCGGTATTAAATAGAGAGGGAAAAAAATCACTTGGTGAAGATATCCACTCCCAAATGGCAATAGATGGAAAAGGTTATAAATCCAGTTATGATTCAACTAAAGACTAATTGGACAACTTTCATAAGAACAGATGAGACTTCCTAGCAAGACAGACAATTGTTTGTGCCCTGTAATTCCAGACAGTCCTTCTGTCTGAGATGCTGAGAAAGGTCCTACTGAGTGAGGACCTGACACTAGAACCCTGCGCCCGGCAGGGAAGGGACCCCAGAGGATGAAGGACAGGGACTCAGGCTACTGACTTAGCTGTGGAATGACCTAATTCTCTAAAAAATGCAGATTTTATCATGCCATATACCCTGAATCTGTGACTATCTCTGTTCTATGTGATAGTGTAGATTCTAGATGCTAGAGAAGCAGCAAGTTGTTTAAACATTTTAAATAAAAAGATCAGGTAATGATATTAGGAGCCCTTTAAAATTGAGTTAGAAATGGGCTGGGCATGGTGGCTCTTGCCTATAATCCCAGCACTTTGGGAGGCTGAGGCGGGCTGATCATGAGGTCAGGAGATCGAGACCATCCTGGCTAATATGGTGAAACCCCGTCTCTACTAAAAATTCAAAAAAATTAGCCAGGCGTGGTGACGGGCGCCTGTAGTCCCAGCTACTCGGGAGGCTGAGGCAGGAGAATGGCGTGAACCTAGGACACAGAGCTTGCAGTGAGCTGAGATTGCACCACTGCACTCCAGCCTGGGCAACAGAGTGAGACTCCATCTCAAAATCAATCAATCAATCAATCAATCAATAAAAATTTAGATAGAAATGAACCGATTTGAATCATCAATGCAAAAAGATCTCCCAATTAATATATTGAAAAATAGTATCATATTGCAATTAGGGGTAATTATTTTCCCACTTAAATAGTTTTATTTTACTTTATTGCATAAAGTGAGGATAGTAAATCCTTTTAAATCTACATTTTAATGTCATTTAAGTACATAAAATGTACAGTTAAGTCCTCACAAGTGCTTTTAATGAATAAGAGATGATAAAGGCAACATGATTTTACAGGTCCAAAATGACTGAAGTTGTGATTTGTAATGTGGCATTCCCTCTGTTTTGTGTAAGGTCAACACCATTCTATTTTGAATAACAGAAACACTATTATTATTATTATCTTTATATGGCTCACCATGATTCTTGGTCCTTCTACCTTACTTTTTTCCTGTAGGTGATTACTTTTTGCCTGGGTGCAGTGGCTTACACCTGTAATCCCAGCACTTTGGGAGGCTGAGGCAGGCACATCACCTGAGGTCAGGAGTTTGAGAACGGCCTGGCCAATATGGTGAAACCCTGTCTCTACTACAAATACAAAAATTAGCTGGACGTGGTGGTGGTGGGCACCTGTAATCCCAGCTACTCAGGAGACTGAGGCAGGAGAATCGCTTGAACTGGGGAGGTGGAGGTTGCCATGAGCTGAGATAGCACCATTGCATTCTAGCCTGGGCAACAGAGTAAGACTCCGTCTAAAAAAAAAAAAAAGAAAATTTTTTAACTTTTAAGTTCAGGGGTACATGTGCAGGTTTGTTATATAGTCAAAATCATGTCATAAGAGTTTGTTGTATAGATTATTTCATCACCCACGTATTAAGCTTGCTACGCAATAATTATTTTTTTCTGCTACTCTACCTCCTTCCACCTTCCAACCTCCAGAGGGGAACAACCGACACTGGGGCCCATGGAGGGTGGAGGGCGGGAGGAGGGAGAGGATCAGAAAAAATAATGGGTACTAGGCTTAATACCTGGGTGCTGAAATAATCTGTACAACAAACTCCCTTGGTGTGAGTTTCCCTGTGAAACAAACCTGCACATGTACCCCTGACCTTAAAACTTAAATTAAAAAACCCAAAACAGCCACAACAGCAAACATTTCGAAAGTGAATATGAAGAGTTGAAGTTCTTGGCGCCTTTCCTCCGTGTGTACATGAGCCTGTGCAGAATTGCAGGGGTGATTTCCACGCCGTCCGCTTCAGTGTGTGAGGGCTGTGAGCGTTATCAGTTGTACCCAGAGACAACACTCTCACAGGAGGTATAACAGTGTCCCTTCCTATGAATAATATGTGTCTATTTCTTGACGCTTCCTCTACTCTTGGGCATTTGGGTTGTTCTTGGCGTTTTATCATAAACATGCTAAAGTAAATGTCCTTGGGTATCAATTTTGCATACTACTTTATGATATTAATATTTTCTCCTTCCTTCCTTCTTTCCTTCCTTCCTTCTTTTTTTCCTTTCTTTCCTTCCTTTCCTTCCTTCCTTTCCTTCCTTCCCTCCTTCCTTCCCTCCTTCCTTCCTTTCATCCTTTCTTTCTTTTCTTTCTTTCCTTACTTTCTTTCCTTTCCTTGCTTCCTTTCCTTCCTTCCCTTCTCTCTCCTTCCTTCCTTCCCTCCTTCCTTCCTTTCATCCTTTCTTTCTTTTCTTTCTTTCCTTACTTTCTTTTCCTTGCTTCCTTTCCTTCCTTCCCTTCTCTCTCCTTCCTTCCTTCCTTCCCTTCCTTCCTTCCTTCCTTCCTTCCTTCCTTCCTTCCTTCCTTCCTTCCTTCCTTCCTTCCTTCCTTCCTCTCTTTCTTTCTCTCTATCTCTCTCTCTTTCTCTCTCTCTTTCTTTCTTGACAGGGTCTCTCTCTGTTGCCCAGGCTGGAGTGCAGTGGTGTCATCTCAGCTCACTGAGACCTCTGCCTCCCAGGCTCCAGCAATGGAACTACAGGTACCACCATGCCCAACTAAGTTTTTGTATTTTTAGTAGAGACAGAGCCTTGTTATATTGCCCAGGCTGGTCTTGAACTCCTGGGCTCAAACGATCCACCTGCCTCAGCCTCCCACAGTGTGAGTCACAATGTCTGGCCAATATTAATATTTTCCCATAGAAGTGGACTCACTCTTTATACGTTCATGGTATTACCAGTGTGACAGTTGCATATGTGCACATATACCTTATGTATACGTAGGCATGTGTGCATCTTACTGGTTTTATTTTCGTCTTGTTGTGGGGTTTTCATAGGTTTAAACCCTTGCAGTGGAGGCGTTTGCATGCTCCATTGCAGGTAACCCTCCCAACAATCTTGTGAGGGAGGCGTCACCGTCACCGCTGTGCCAGGGAGAAACTTTGGCTGGATTCAGGCCCAGAGCCGGGGTGGCAGAGCTGGGGTTCAGGTGGGCATCCCCGCACACAGCCTGCTGCTGTTTTCTGGGCTGCTCTCCCAGCATGGTTAGGAGTCCTGGGCTGCTCACGCAACTGCACGGAGTGGCTCTGACTCCACGCAATAAACAAGGAGGCTCCGTGAAGCCCCCTTTTGTCCTAATACGAAGGGTTCGGCGACTTCTTGTAACAGTCCCATGCATGTGCTCTGTGCTCATGCTGCTGCTGCTGCTGATTTTGGAATCACTCTTTTTGCAGTTCACGTTTTGGAGACTTTTTATGCATCAGTTTGAAGGCTTTTATTTAATTTGAGAATCATCAGTGAGCTCATCAATTCTGGAAATGGAAACATCCCCAGTGTGCTTCATGGATAAAACCCTGTGACTCTGAACCCTGTCTCAGGACTTTGTGGATTTTAACATCACTCATCAGCTCCGGCTTGCTGTTTAAAGTTTATAAAAAAATCAATAAAAGGCATTTATTTAATTTGACATTAATGCACCAGCTGATCAATTATGGAAATGCAAACATTTCCAACATGTTTTATTGATAAGAATTTTAAGCAAATAAAAGCATCTCTTTGTATGTTTTTCATTGCAACACACTTGCATATTGCAATTAAGACTCTGCCAAGTCACACAGACAACACGCAATCTAAAAAGACATCTTTCCCACTCCTCCTTTCCGAGGAAGTTTGAAGAAGCCAGAAGTTAAAAACTGTTCATCTCTCACCAAGGCCTATTACCAGACACCGTCCCAGTTACCCTGGGTTCCGTGGACTCACTGGACATGGGGGCGAAGGATCCTGGGCATGCTCAGTCCTCCATGGTCAGTGCTGGCAGTGACCAGATTTCCTCCTGTGATGGTCGGGGGGCTTCATCATGAGCCGCACCTGAACAAGGAAGGTTCCCCATTGAGGGCAGTCCATTTTCCAGTGTCCCCAAGGACCACAGGTTGGGCATGGTTTGGTGGATGCCGGGCGTTAGGACAAGCCTTGGTCCAGTGTCCAGGGTTGGGCATGGTTTGGTGGAGGCTGGGGGTTAGGACAAGCCTTGGTTCAGTGTCCAGGGTTGCCACATGGGAAACAGACTCCCGGAGAGGTGGGGGAGTTTGGATTCTCGGGAGGCTTTTGTGTAACTGACTTTTGGACCACAAAGTTGAGTGTTTTAAACGGTGCTCTAGTTCGAGAACAGTGAGGAGTGGTTGTCTTGCTGAGGTTGATGTGATTAGGAAAGTTATATTGAAAGAAACAAGCAAAAGGAGAAAACGTTATTTGTGTGGGAGTAAAGTCCTGGAAAGTTCCCTGAAGTCATAGGTCTCATAGTACAGGAAGGAGCTGATCAGGACGTGTAACGGAAGCTTCATAAGGACACCACTGAAGGTCTGTGACAAGGTTGGCTAGGAAACAATGAAAGTCTGAAAGAAAAAGAGACATAAATGGCTTCTGTGGATTTCTCTTTCTTTTCCCCAGGGATTCAGTTGAGGCAAAGAGAAGTGGGTCCTTTCCCTAGGATGAAAAAAAACACCTTACAGAGAGTGAGCACCAAAGGTGGCTGTGGCTTTCCAGGCTGTGCATCTCCTGCCCACTGTCGTGACACTTGTGCAGGCAACAGGCCACGCTCCTTCCCCACTTCCGTGCTCTGCTCCAGAAACAAAGGGTGTTATGTGCTGACTCACAGATTCTAGAAAATCCACTTGCTTTCCGGGGAAGTGCTGGGAGTGGGGA
This sequence comes from Macaca fascicularis, assembly GCF_037993035.2. Taxonomy (NCBI): domain Eukaryota; kingdom Metazoa; phylum Chordata; class Mammalia; order Primates; family Cercopithecidae; genus Macaca; species Macaca fascicularis. The sequence continues at coordinate 2,333,150 of NC_088382.1, forward strand.
TACAGAGACGATGGTGTTTTTCCCACACCTGCCTGGGTTGCAGCTGGGATGGGCAGTGAGGCAGATTTGGGGGGACCCACTTCTGTTTTCTTCTTTTCTAAATAAAACAGGGGTTGGATTTGATAAAGTCTGACACTGCTTTCTACTCTGTGGCTTCCTAACTCTGTTGTTCATTTTCACAGACCATGACCTGGAACTTCTGAATGAAGCAACTGTGAATTTTCTTTTTTCTTTTTTTTTTTTTTTTGAGACGGAGTCTCACTCTGTCATCCAGGCTGGGGTGCAGTGGCACGATCTCGGCTCACTGCAAGCTCTGCCTCCCGGGTTCACGCCATTCTCCTGCTTCAGCCTCCCGAGTGGCTGGGGACTACAGGCGCCCACCACCACACCTGGCTAATGTTTTGTATTTTTAGTAGGGACAGGGTTTCACTGTGTTAGCCAGGATGGTCTCGATCTCCGGACCTCGTGATCCAATTGCCTCGGCCTCCCAAAGTGCTGGGATTACAGGTGTGAGCCACCGTGCCCAGCCCCCAACTGTGAATTTTCTAAACCGTTGGCGGCTGTTGTTATTGTTAAATAGTGGAGGCAGCTGGTGTAATCTTTTTCGATCCACACTCCATTCCCCCAAACCAGAACAACGTTAGGCATGGAAAAGGCACTCAGATGTTTGGCGGATGAGTGAGTGAGCTGAAGCCATCAGGGTCCTTTTTTTGTTGCAGGACAGCCTTCCTTATTGGCCTGCCGCTGGCTCTGCTGGTTTGGGTGATGAAGACCTTCCTACGTGTGAGTTTGGGAGCTGGCCAGGTGCCTTCTCCATGGCACATGGGGAAGGGCAGGCAACCTTTCTTCCACGAGAAAGCACGTTCTATAGATTATCACAGATTTTTATATAGTCTACATCTTGTGCAGCTGAATTGAGTCAGCCTGGGGTGGCAGAAATAATCATGGGGCCGGGAGGACTGGATGTCAGCATCAATGGTGACATTGATCCGTTGTGTGGTTTGGGGACATGTGCCTTGTGTCTCTGGGTCATGTCCTCTCCAGCTTTAACGTGAGGGGATTGGGTGACACAGTCTCTGAGTTTCCTGCCCACTCTAAAATTATGCCTTAATTCATTCTTGCACGTGAGGAAGAAATTCAGAGGTTATCAGGGACACACGTGGGGAAGTGAAGGCACCCGGCGTCGGCCGTGGCTTGGGACATCGCGTGGGCACAGCAGCAGCCTGAGAAGCGCGGGCGCCGGCATCTGGCAGGGGCTGCTCTGCAAGCTGTGGCTCCGGGTGGGGGAGGCAAAGCGCTCCCGGCTTCGTGGGCGATTCGGAACATCTGTGTCTTCTTCATGCTCCATTCCAGACGGGCCGCCATCTTGCTGAGTCATCACACACACGCACACGCACGCACACGCACACACGCAACGCACACGGGCGCACACCCGCACGCACACGCGCACACGCACGCACACGCACACACGCACGCACACGGGCGCACACCCGCACGCACACGCGCACACAGGCACACGCACTTTTCGCTGACTTGGGTGTGGGTTACAGGCTTCCTGTTCACATCTTCTTATTTGAGGGCCCAAGATCCTGTGGGTCCACACTCAGTCCTGCCGGTGCTCTGCCTCCGCCTTGCACCTGCCCAGGGGGCCTCTGAGCATTTGGAGGGGTGCATGCGAGGTGCCCTGTCCTGGGTAAAGCGGCCTTGGCTCTCTGGGCACCCACTGGATTCCAGCTGGTCTTGGCCGTGGTGTGGCTCGTCTGTCCTGGACTGGAGGTGTGCACAGCGGACCCCAGCCCAGGAAGGGGAGCCTATGGACTTGGCCATCTGCTTCCGCCTCCTAAGCGACCCGGCGACCTCTTTGTCCTGTGTTGTCTTCTTCGGGAATGGAGGGGAGCTGGCGGCAGGTGTCCTCATCCATGCAAAGCCACGGACAGTCGCGCCCCGACTCAAATCCATGCAAAGCTAGGGGCAGTCGCTCCCCGACTCAAATCCATGCAAAGCCATGTGCAGTTGGGTCCCATACCTTCTTGGAGAGGCGCAGGGGAGGAAGAAGGATCCTCTGTGTGTAGTCCACGCCTGGGACTAAAACAGGCAGAAATCTCACTGATGCCCGAGAAGTCAGATGCCAGGAATTGGTGTCCTGCGTGTTTTTCTTTGTATCGCATGGAGGTGTGGACTCAAGAGGAAGATGAGTCTCAAGCACGGTGTGTATGGGCGTGGACGAGCCCCCTGCGAATGAAATAGTTGTGCAATCGCAGAGCAAGGGAGGCAGGACCGTCAGGCCAAACATTTGTCCCTGCCAATTTTGGTTTCATGTTCCTCTAAAAGCCTTTGTCCCTATCCCAGGAGCCTATTTGAAAACTCCGTAAGTCACACGTAAGCTTGTGTTGCTGAGAAGGGCACCAAGACCAGCAAGTCTCCTTTATTCTTGCAACCAGCGTGTTCTGATCCACCCCATCAGGGTCCATGCTGAGCCTGGGGAAGACACAAAAATTCAATCGCTCCCTGCTCTGCCTTCGGGCTTCACGGAGGAGAATCGTGTCACAGTGTGATGATGAAAATGAGATGATGTGGGGATGCTTTTCTGAGTCAAATTGCATAACATCATATATTCAATTCGTGTCTAGTTTTCTCTGAACTAGGCTGTCCAGCAACAACACAAGGTCTGAGTTCCAGGGGCCTGGTGGGCAGGCCACATCCATGCATGTGGTGTGAGGGCCTTGAAGGTGCATCCACAGGACAGACACTCAGAATCATTTTACTCTGATTGATAAGGTACCCGGGAGGAACAGGGATTGCATCCGCCTGAGGCCAGGATTGTGAAGGGCTGAGTCCAGTGGGCAGCAAGTCTCACACCTCCCAGGAGGGACTGCAGGCCTGGGAATGATCGCTGTGTTCAGGGCACCATGCCACCTGCCTGGGCACGGAGGACAGAGCGCAGGTCCCGTGACTCCCATGTGTGATGACAGTATGTGTAAAATAACCCGGGCTGCTTCTCAGGTGCAGAGCTGATTTCACACAGCAGAGCATCTAATTTACCAAGTTCTCTGACGTATGGCATCATCGGTCTCCGCATGATTCCTGCGAGGGGCTGAAATTTGGATCCCTGACATTAACTGTTATTGAATAGGCTGTAAATGAACCTCATACTTCATTTATGCTTTTAATGTTTCCTTAGTTAGATTCTAAATGCATTTTGCTTTCTCCTGTGCTCTTCCCTGAGACCAGGAAAATTGCCTGCTTTCAATTCCCTGATAACTGAGTTTTCCCCATAATGAACTAACAAATATCTTCATTAGTGCTTCTCATTTCCACTTGTGGTTTGCTCAAAATTAAGCAATGCAGAGTATCTGCAGATGCTCCTTTCTAAGCATCTAACATAGAGACATATAGGAATCCAACTTCCATTTCCCTACAGATTATCTGATTACATAGGAGCAAATGCAGCCACTCTTAATGATCCATGCTAATGGGAGCAGGGGTGACTTGGGAAAATGAAATCCATTGAACTCAGAAGCTCTCTTCCCCCATTGATTTCAACCTTTCCACCCAGCCAGCGTTTGACAAGCACCACTAACAAGCAGTAGAATTGACTGGCTGATTCCATCTCTCCATCCTTTCAAACTCGTGCTAATGAGCAAGCAAATCACAAACAGGGAAAAGAGGGAAGAGGCAGGATGCTCGGAAAATCCCCCAACTGGAACAGTCCTTCTGCAGTCATTGCAACTGTGTGGACATGCACGAGCTGGATTTAAAATCTATTAGAAAGATTGGCACCAAAAGGGCTGCATTTGGGAGTGGCATTGGGATGAAGACAGCTTGCTTATTATTATTTTTCTTTCCATAAAATCTCTCATTACACGGCAAACACATCGTACAAAACTGGCCATATCTCAGCACCACTGTGTCTGGAAGTCTCATCCTTTAATGCCTTGTTTTGTCTGGTGATGAGGATTTTACTGTGCCTCTTGTTGAAATGTTTCTTCTGCCTGTGCTTCAGCAATATATATATACACACACACATATTTTTATATATATATACACACACACATATATATATATATTTTTTAGACGGAGTCTCGCTGGAGTGTAGTTGCACGATCTGAGCTCACTGCAACCTCTGCCTCCTGGGTTCACGCCATTCTCCTGCCTCAGCCTCCTGAGTAGCTGGGACCACAGGCGCCGCCACCACGCCTGGCTAATTTTTGTATTTTTAGTAGAGACGGGGTTTCACTGTGTTAGCCAGGATGGTCTCGATCTCCTGACCTCATGATCTGCCCACCTCGACCTCCCAAAGTGCAGGGATTACAGGCATGAGCCCCCGCGCCCGGTGCTTCTGCAATATTTTAATGTAGACTCCTTTCCTTCTAAGCCATGTACCCTAAATACACTTGGTTTTCAAAGCTCTGTATTTTCATCCTTGGCCTTTCGTTGTGAGTCTGTTTCAGTGCTGTGCTAACACTTCCATGTATCTTGTTTCAAGTTGAAGTAGGATTTAGCTCTGCTTTAAAACTTTAAATTTAAAAATAGTAGTGAGTTTTTCAATTTAAATTCAGATTTTCTTTTTCTGTGATTGGTGTGGTATGTGCTACGAGACAGAAATGAGTAAGAAGACAGTCATGATCGTCAAAAGCTATAAAGAGGAACAGAATAAATGCCAAGACAGAAGTGGGGTTATTGTTGAGGTTTTTTTTTTTTGTTTTTTTTGTTTTTTTTTTTTTTTGTTAGACTGAGTTTCGCTCTTGTTGCCCAGGCTGGAGTGCAGTGGTGCCATCTCGACTCACTGCAACCTCTGCCTCCCGGGTTCTGTTGGAACCGAACTGTCAATTCCTTTCTGGGCAGGGGTCGCCGCGAAGGATCACCGACACGAGATTCACAGCAGAGAGTTATTTATTACTAGCGCGCTAGGGTCCCAAGCTCTAAGTTGGCCCTGGGACCCTGACTGCTTGTTACAGGCTGTTTATATAGGCAAACACAAGTTCAAACACAGCTTAGGGCGTGAAATTCAAACAAAGCTTTAGGCGCGTGGTAATTGGGTCTGTCTATGGCCTGAGCAAGGTGTCTTGTTCTAATTGGTTAGAGCAGGACCTTATGAGGTTTTTTCCTGGAGTTGTTGATTCCGGGAACTTCGAGGCAGGGTGGGACCCCCGGAATTGGCAGGGTGGGACCCCATGAGGTTGTTTCCCGGAATTGGCAGGGTGGGACCCTATCAGGGTGGGACCCTATTGAGGCAGGGTGGGACCCTATCCAGAGCCACCTGGTGTTAATTTTTTTAAGTTCTTTTTTTATGAGGCCTAGTTTCTAAGTTTTATGCGGCCTAGTTTCAGTTCAAGCAATGCTCCTGCCTCAGCCTCTCAAGTGGCTGGGATTACAGGCATGCACCACCACACCCAGCTAATTTTTGTATTTTGAGTAGAGACAGGGTTTCACCATGTTGGTCAGGCTGGTCTCGAACTCCTGACTTTGGGTGATCTGCCCATCTCGGCCTCTCAAAGTGCTGGGATTGCAGGCGTGAGCCACCGCGCCCGGCCTATTGTTGAACTTCTGACTGCAGAAGCCAAAGGTCCTCACTTTATTTATTGGTCACACAGTACACTGCTAGGACCGTACTGAGTAATCACACATGCAATCTCATTTAGTTTCCACAGTAACCCGGGAAGCACATGACATTCAATCCCCATTTTATTGATAAGGCAAAGGCAGCTTTGAGAAGTTCAGTAACTTCCCCAGGGTCTCTTAGGTAGTAAATTCCGTAATCCGATTCCATAAAGGGCAATGACCCTCTGTACTATTATTTTTTCCTTCTCATTCAAATGTCATGAGAAGGATAGAAAGTGTGAGGGTAAAACCAGGTTTTCAAAAAAGGTTTAAAATATACTTTTCTACATGGGCGAGGCCTAAGCGCTCATGCAGACCGCTTAATGAGTCAGTCAAGAGGATGAGGACCAAGAGACAGGGTGAGGAAGGGGCTTTCATAGCAAGTTTCTTAAAAAGAAATATGGAGGCAGTGGCATGTCCAGGTGCAGGTGGGGTCTCCAGGTGCTGGCTCAGGTGCAGAGGACATGGAGCATTCCAAAGTGGATGACAAGGCATGGAGGGAGGCGACGCCTCCAAATGCTCCCATGTCCTCTGCACCTGAGCCACGTGCTGGAAAGGATGGAGAGAAGATGGAATCAGCCGGTCCATTTTGCCGCTTGTTACTGGTGCTTGTCAAATGCTTGCAGGGTGGAAAGATTGAAGTAAATGGGGGAAGAAAGCTCCTGAACTCAATGGATTTCATTTTCCCAAGTTATTTATATTCCCACTAGCATGAGTAATGGAGAGTGGCTGCATTTGTTCCTGCAAGGGCACTAATACAACTTTCTTATACCTTTAATAGCAGGTGGAGAGTTTAGAGTGTCTGCTTCTAAGAATCTAAGTGAGAAGGAGGGTCTTTTTTGTGATTAGTATGAGCCAAATAGTTCTAGTTGACTTAAGAATACGTTAATGTATCATCTTGATAAAATATTTAATTTGAAAGAAGAGAAATATGGCAACTAACTTTTGGCTAAAGTGGTGATCACGGAAGCGCATCTTGGAAATAATGATTTATACTAAAGTGTTTATTCCAGAAACTCAAAGATAAGTGTCAGGTTGGTTTTTGGATTATTCCGTATACTATCCTGGGTGTGATGAGGAGCACATCTAAAGAAATACAATAGATAAAGAAGAAAAGTGCAGGAATAAAGAGCTAAGGGCATGGGGAAGTTTCAAAATCATGGGACTACTGAACTGTAATTCAGAAGACACAGTCAAGTAAAACTACAAGTAGAAGCTCGGAGAAGAAAGCTGCTGTCTTCTCAGCTGCCGCGAAGTGAGGAGTCAGGGATGGGGAGTCAATGGACGTGTGAATGGCCGGCGTCTGTCACCTGGGTGGAGGTTCGCAGCATGTCTCTGGTGCTGCGTGTGGGGCTCTGCCCTCCACTTTCTCGAGCTGCGAGCCACAAGCAATGGCCCGTGCTGTGTAGCTCCTTCTCTAACCCGGAAGCTTTCGGAACGGAACTGTTCACCTACCGTTTTCATATGACGGGGATACATTGAAACGTTTTGGCTGACAGATGAATTAGTTCAATGTTGTAGTTTGCATAAAGAGCTTTCCTCCACTGTGTTCACGGAGAAGCATTGCTCTCACACGTTCCTCGTGGTGTTCGGTGTTTGCCTGTAAGACTCAAATTGCTCATGTGACTAAGCCCATGGGTTTCCAGGAGAAGGAAAAGCCTTATAACTAAGCAAGATGTCTCCAGGGTCTCAAGTCAGGGAGGCAGAGCAGGGGGTGCTTCCAAAGGCCTGAGGCACCCTTGGCTGCTGCATGGAACAATTGCTGGGGTGAAGCCAGTTTTCCTTTCTGCACAGTGGTCATTGGGGGCAATGAAGCCGGGTCATTGGGAGGAGATCTGGTCTTCCCTCTGTGTAAATGCTCCCGGCGATGAGACTTGACACTACACTCCTTTCAGTTGTTAGGCTTTTGTGTGCAGCTTGCATTTTCAAAGACTCATTGAAAAAAATAAAAGGCAATGGACTTTGAGTTCCTCCCTTCAGTGGTACTTAATGCAAATTATAACAACCTCACATATGCATCTGGAGGTTTACAGATGGAGAGCCACTGTTACTTGTCTCTACAAAATTATTTCTTTATCTAGGTCTGCTACTTTATCTGTAAATACATTTAAGAATGTTGGCTTGTATTGTTCTTCTTTTTTTTTTTTTAACAGTCTCGCTCTGTCGCCCAGTCACCCAGGCTGGAGTGCAGTGGTGAGATCTCCGCTCACTGCAGCCTCCGCCTCCCGGATTCAAGTGATTCTCCTGCTTCTATTGTTCTCGATTTAGCAGTTTCATTCACCCCCAAACTATAGAGTAAATGAATGTTTTCACACAATAGGCATTTAATGAGTGCCTGTTGTATTCACAGCACTGATTTGACTGATGTGTTGCTTTGTTTCCAAACAATAGTACATGGGCTTTGGACTCAAACTGATGTTCACCTCTTGGCTTGGCCCTAGTACGTAGTTTATGCTGGGCAGGTTATTTACTCTTGTAAGCCTCATTTTCCTCACCTGAAACAAAGCAAGTATAACAGTTGTGTAATGTATTAGTCCGTTCTCACACTGCCAGAAAGAACTACCTGAGACTGGGTAATTTATGAAGAAAAAAGTTTCAATTGATTCACAGTTCCACTTCAGAGCAGCCAGTATAAGCTTCACAGCCCAACAGTTTGCTGTGGGCTGTAATGCTTGTATTGGCTGTTCTGAAGTCAGGGGCATGTGCTATCTAAGTCAAGATTCAGGGGCATTTGGGGGGAAAAACTGTGTCATTTTAATATGCAAAAGTTGTTCACACCCAGGTTATGGAAAGATAGGAAAGAAAGCTAATGAATTTCATTCTGTGCGATGGTGTGGTAGCTTAGCCCTCTGGTCCAGGCTGCCTGTTCGTCAGCATTCTGCAGTGTGGGAGCTCTGATCCCAGCTGAGGCCACAATCACATGAGATGAGATTTTGAAAACTCACCATATTCCCTCCAGATCACACCACTGCTCATTTACCCCGCCCCCCACAGCCTGCAGGGGTGGCTGCATTTCAAATGACATTATTAAAACAACTAGACACCTAGTTAATTACTTTTATATTCAGTGTTCCCAGTACATGTTCTGGAATTAAACACATCCTGAGGCGGGCATTTTTTGCACCTGTAAATCAGGTGGATGTCTGGAGATGATTAGTTCTATTATGCTGCATTGTAGGTGGGAAGTAATTTGCTTCCTTTGTTGTTTTTGATCCATGTTTATCATTCTGTCCAAGTTGAAGTTATTTATCCAAGCAGTGCAAGCAAAGAAGTGGGAGGAAGGGAGATTAAAATAAGAAGGATGTTCCTTGCTTTAAAAATGCGGCACTGAGAAAACATCTCAGGAGATGAAGTGGGGCTGCAGAAAGCCTGGGAGGAGGAGGGGCGGATTAGAGCTCCTGGCTGGGGTGGGTGGAGAATTTAAAGTCTGTTTGGAAACTATGCGGGTTCTAAAAATGATCGTTAGCAGGCAATGGCGCTGAGAGGATAAGTAAAAAAACTACCCCCAAATAATCTTCACTTAGACCTGAAAACATCGCAGGCCCCCATAGGACAGGGCTTGGTTAAGATTTCGAATGTGAATTGAGGCATGCTTTTAAGATAGTCAACTTGGTAGCTTTAGAGATAAGATGGCAACAGGCTTTTTTTTTTTTTTTTTGGAGATGGAGTCTCACTCTGTTGCCCAGGCTGGAGTGGAGTGGCACGATCTCAGCTCACTGCAACCTCCACCTCCCGGGTTCAAGCGGTTCTCCTGCCTCAGTCTCCTGAGTAGCTGGGATTACAGGGACCTGCCACTAGGCCCAGCTAATTTTTGCATTTTTAGTAGAGATGGGGTTTCACTATGTTGGTGTTGGAACCGAACTGTCGATTCCTTCCTGGGCAGGGGTCGCCGCGAAGGATCACCGACACGAGATTCACAGCAGAGAGTTATTTATTACTAGCACGCTAGGGTCCCAAGCTCTAAGTTGGCCCTGGGACCCTGACTGCTTGTTACAGGCTGTTTATATAGGCAAACACAAGTTCAAACACAGCTTAGGGCGCGAAATTCAAACAAAGCTTTAGGCGCGTGGTAATTGGGTCTGTCTATGGCCTGAGCAAGGTGTCTTGTTCTAATTGGTTAGAGCAGGACCTTATGAGGTTTTTTCCTGGAGTTGTTGATTCCGGGAACTTCGAGGCAGGGTGGGACCCCCGGAATTGGCAGGGTGGGACCCCATGAGGTTGTTTCCCGGAATTGGCAGGGTGGGACCCTATCAGGGTGGGACCCTATTGAGGCAGGGTGGGACCCTATCCAGAGCCACCTGGTGTTAATTTTTTTTAAGTTCTTTTTTTTATGAGGCCTAGTTTCTAAGTTTTATGCGGCCTAGTTTCATTGGCCCCAGGTGATCTGCCTGCCTTGGCCTCCCAAAGTGCTGGGATTACAGGCATGAGCTACCACACCTGGCCAACGGGATTTGACTGAAGCAAAGATTGGAGATTCTGCCAGTTACAGTATCGGCCATATTCACATCCTTCTTCACAATGCAAATAACTAATAATCGTAGGCTATGTGTCTGCTGTGTTCTTTAAGAAATGACTAATGTTTCCTTTACTTATTCTTATGAAAACCATTCCAATTTGCTGATATTTAGTAACTTGTGAGGATTGGAGACAATATTGGTCAAACAACAGGACTTTGCCAGGTGCACAGTAGGTCTTGCTTGTTGCGGGGACCATCACCTCTGTCTGGGCTCCTTCAGAGGCAGTAACAAATGCAGTAGTGCTCACTCTTTCTTTCCTTCCTTCCTTCCTTCCTTCCTTCCTTCCTTCCTTCCTTCCTTCCTTCCTTCCTTCCTTCCTTCCTTCCTTCCTTCCTTCTGCCTGTGAAGTCTGCTTGAGATAAGTCACAAGCAGGCAAAGTCCATATTTATTCATTTCTATGTTTATAGTGTGTGACCCATGCCAGGCACTTGATACATGTTTTTGAATGAGTTAATGAGTAACTGATCCTAATTAATAGAAACAACCCCAGACACACACACACACACACAGTGTGTATATATGTGTATGCACATAATGTATATTATATAAATATATGTTATGTGTATATATTATGCACATTTGTGTATATGTATATATTACCCTGTGCAAGTCATGGTCAAGTAGCAAAGTATAGTGATTAAGAGTTTGGCTGTAGGCCGGGCGCGGTGGCTCAAGCCTGTAATCCCAGCACTTTGGGAGGCCGAGACGGGTGGATCACGAGGTCAGGAGATCGAGACCATCCTGGATAACATGGTGAAACCCCGTCTCTACTAAGAAATACAAAAAACTAGCCGGGTGAGGTGGCGGGCGCCTGTAGTCCCAGCTACTCAGGAGGCTGAGGCCGGAGAATGGCGTGAACCCGGGAGGCGGAGCTTGCAGTGAGCTGAGATCCGGCCACTGCACTCCAGCCTGGGCTACAGAGCGAGACTCCGTCTCAAAAAAAAAAAAAAAAAAGAGTTTGGCTGTAGAATTTGACAAACTGCTAATTCAATTCCTCATCTGTGGCTTTTTAACCCTGTTTCCTCCAACAAGTTACCTTAATACCAGCTGCTTTATTGTAAACAGGGGCAATAATTGTGTCTTGTTTATGGGACCACATCCACCTCCTAACAGCATGCTTATTTCCATATTTACCCATGTGCCTGTCTTTCATCTAACCTTCTAGCCTCTGAGCCCCGTGAAGGCAGGACTAGGTGTTTTATCACTGGCACTTAGAACAGAGTTAGGAACTTGGTCATTATTTGTGGAATAAAAGACCACATAAGGTTGTAGTCAGATAGCTAACGAAGTGCCTGATGTGTAGCAAACACTTATCTAATTAATGTTCAAATTTACTATTATCATGATTAAGAGGTACCATACATTTGGGATACAGAACAGTGTAGAGAAGCAGTTTTATAGATTTTATCACACATGGAAAGTTGAAGTAGGCTAAACTTCAACTGTGGATAAGGCTTGAATTAATAGATGAATGGGATTTGTTTATAATTAACATATTAATTGCTTTTATGTAAATCAGAACTTTTAAAGTGTTTGAAGAGCATTTGCTCTCTTACCTGGAAGTTTGGCCGTTGTTTCTGCCATCTTATAATTATTGTTAACTGAATTGCTAAGCAACCATTTTTTTTCTGTTAAAAATCCTCAGATATTTAAAGGAAAAGTTGACTGATGTTCTTTCAGTTCATCCACATTACGAAGACTGATTCAAGTTTAAGGAAAATTCTAAGTCAGAAAAAGAATTCAATTTTTAATTTTAGACAAGATTATTTCTGAAAAAAGCTCTCAGTTCTTAGGTGATATTACCAGTTACACTGTACTGTAATGCCTAGAGTTTAGACTTCAGACACTAATTCCTGGTGGGAGGAAGAGGGTGACAGCCCTTTAGGGGAAATGAATTATAACATCACTGAGTTTTTCATTAATTTTTAATGAGGCTTGTACATTTCACTCAGAGAGTTAAGCATCACCCAACTCTGGTAAATGTTAGTCCTCTTACAGGTCATTTAATCACTTGAGTTTTAAGAGCAGGTTATTATTTTTCATTGTGTGCGCTGAAAAATATCTTCTATATAGGGAACAATTAAAAGAGTAGGACTATATTAATTATTTGGCTGCTTAAAAATGACTCAATTATAATAACAATTTGCTACATGATATATCACACATAGATCCTACTTTTATTAAAAAACGAGTTACTCCAGCAATTGTGTGATGGAACTAACCTGTTTATGTTTGAGCTGAACATCTTCGGGGGTTTGTTGTTTTGTGCATTTTCTCTGATTCATTTTCTTCTCTTAACTGACCTTTTACAACCTGTTTCCTAGATTTCATATTAACTGGTGATGAATCTGAACCATTTGGTTGATAGGGTAAGCAATTTCTTTAATATACTGAGGACATAAAAGAGACAATAGAAGTTTTATGTATTTTTAATTCAAAAATTATTCTACAGTACAAAGTCCCTTCCAGGCACCAGTCCTGGAAAAGGCACACTCAGCTTGTGAGGAGGCTGTGTCCGTGCCAGTGGGGCTAAAGATAGGTTCTGGTAGTTTCCTAGAACAGCTGTGTGGCAGGCATCGTTCCCAGCTCTGATTTTATTAGGATAAAACTCCCAGGTTTCTGTTGCTGAAAAGTGCTGGAAAAGTCCTGAGGCCTCTCACACCGGCCTCTCCGGTGCCTTTCCTGCAGTGGAGGCTGCGGGGCCTCACTTCTGAGTGACGGGGGCCTCAGCGAGCTTTTGATAGAGCTGTTCCAGCTGGGAAAACCCCACCCGCACTTGCTAGCCATCAGCAGAGCTAAGAGGGGGTTGTAGGGACAGGCCATGGGGCCTGGTGCTAAGGGCCTGGCTGGGGGGTGGGTGGGGCCCTGCACCTGTGCCTGGGGTCAGCCCTGCTGACAGCTCATCCACAGAAGAACCGTGATCTGGAAACACGTGCTGGAATCTGATTCAGCCCGTGGATTCAGACGTCACAATCAGAATCCTGGTGTGCATGGAAACAGCCCTGAGGCCGAGGGCAGCCGGGGGCACGGGGTTTCTGGCCACGGCCATGAGCACACTGAGGAGTTCAGGTGGGTGGGCTGGGCTTTCTCAGCCTTACTGTCCTCATCTGAAAAATTAATCAGTTTGATCACATCTGGAATGTTCAGTCTGCTCCAGCGAGTCCTGGGGTTTCTGAAGAGCCCTCTTTGAGTCTTCCCTGGATGGGTAACCGTGGTGAGGAGAGTGGTCTCGGTCATCCAAGCCCCGACTCAACCAGAGCAAGTGTGGGTTCACGGCCTTCCCGTGTGCTTCTGAGCAAATTCTGATCTGACGAAGATAACCTGCTGCTGAGAAGAATAAAGGATCTGAAAAGTACCGTACAGCCTGAGTCTCGACCGAGCCCTCTCAGGATGATCAGCCCTGGCTTCTGCTCTCGCTGCCTCCTCATGTAAGACACAGCGTCTCAGACGTGGGGACAGCGCCCCCGGACCACGTCCTCATGCCTCCACCGAGCCCAAACACAGACCTTTCCCCTTTCCTGCTGCACACTCACTTAGGAGCACCGATAATCCAGAAGCACTTCCAGAAATAAAGGTGGAAAAAGGTTCTAGACAGTGCTTCATATTCTACAGCTTGAAAGTTCTTAAACGAGGCAATAACGCTTCCCAACTTGTAAAATATGGAAAAAATGCCATTTCATAAAAATGATATTGGTATAACACCGACAATGGCGATGACACAGTCACAAATCACCCGTGTCCCATCAGAACTATTCCCTTTCCGCTTCAGGCTTTTTGAAGGTGCTACAAAAATAAACATTTTAATGAAGAAAACAAGATTAAATTCCAGCAGGAAAAGGCCATTACTTTTAATGAGATTCCTTGAAATGAAGAACCATAGCTTAATTGGTTAAGAAAGATTAATAGATAATTATTTGCTTAGGAACAAAAATGGTCACAATGAAAAACACCTGTCACTGCTCGTCGAGCGCAGGAATCCAGAGAGAGAACATTTTCACGCTGGCCTTGGAAAGATGCTCATTCCAGCACTGGACTAAAGGTCGAGAGACCTGGGTCCGAGTCCTGGTTTTGCAATTATTTCTCTTGTGACTGCAGGAATCTTCCTTCAGCTTTCTGGTCCTGAAAGACCAGGTCCATAAAACGACGTGGTCGGAGCAGATAATCTGCAGCAGCTCTGGTGTGCCTGAATCTGCTTCAGCCGTTAAACCTCTCCTGTTCCTTTTTGAGATCTTAATCAGAAATGAATATGCATCAAAGACACCCTAGTGCAAGACCCTCCTCCGTGTTATTTATACTGAATGAGAGGTGGGAACTGCATTAGTGTTTTGGTAGGTACTTTTCAGGTAGCGTTTTTGATGGTAATCCTAGTGGAAAAACACAGTAACGCTTCTTCTCCTAACTTACAGCAGGTAGTGAACTACGGCCATGAGACTAGAGTCTCCAATATGGCATTCCACCATCTGGCTCGTGCTGAGGGCTCAAACTGGCCCCTGATGTTATTTCTGAAGCCCTAACCCTGAATGTAAAATCCTGGGAGAGAACTGAACAAAAGGAGCCCAGGATCCTGATAGCCCTCATGGAACAGGGCTTCGTGGATCCAGGCACCAAAATCTAGCCTAGAGAGAGGAGATGTTTAAAACTCATGCAGAGGGAGACCTAGCGGTGAATGGAAAGCATGGCTGGGCACAGGGGTGGTCCTGATGGAGGGGCTAGAGGCTGACGATGGCGTGGAGGCCCCGATACAGCGCAGCCCCGCCAGCCTCTGCATGGCCGTGGGAGTTACACCCTTGAGGACGGGTTCCAAGAATAAAATGTGTAATATGCAGAAGACAACAGAGCTTTTGTGTGGAAAGGCCTTGGCGAATTGACACCAATGGCCGAGAGCAGGCAGTAGGGAAGTGGCGGCGTTGGGCGCTGTTCCCCACCCTCTCTGGTCTAGCTGCACGGCCAGGGCAGACCGGACATTGGCCTCCTGTGTATCTGCTGCCATGATCCTGTTTTCACCCCCGTAGCTCTTACCGGGCCCCTGAATCCAAGCTTTCCTCAGGTACTGCCCTGGCCAGGAGAGAAGGAAGCACTCAGCCTCCTGGTCGGTGTCCCGCTGAAGTGTTGTATGAGTCCGGGTTCCCTAGAGGGACAGGACTAATAGGATAGATGTATACATGAAAGGAAGTTTATTAAGGAGAACTGACTCGTGATCACTCAGTGAGGTCCCACAATAGGCCGTCTGCACGCTGAGGAGGCTGGAAGTCAGTCCAAGTCCCAAAACCTTAGAAGTAGGGAAGCCGGCAGCGCAGCCTTCGGTCTGTGGCCAAAGGCCCGAGAGCCCCTGGCAAACCACTGGTGTGAGTCCAAGAGTCCAAAAGCTGAAGAACTTGGAGTCTGATGTTCAAGGGCAGGAAGCATCCAGCACAGGAGAAAGACAGAGGCCGGAAAATTCAGACAGTCTATTCCTTCCACGTTCCTCTGCCTGCTTTCATCCGGGCTGTGCTGGCAGCTGACTAGATGGTGCCCACCCAGATTGAGGTGGGTTTGCCTCTCCCAGCCACTGACTCGAATGTTCATCTCCTTTGGCAACACGCTCACAGACACACTCAGGACAATACTTTGCATCCCTCAGTCCAATTGAGTTGACACTCAGTATTAACGATCACCAGCATGTTCTGTGGAGGGCTGAAGCTCCTAATGGACGGGTCAGAGGCTCCTGCAGCCACAGAGGCTGGTGGGGGGCGCCATGTGGCCCTCATGTGTGTGGGGACAATTGGGCAGCCTCTGTTTGCTTGCTCTACTCACAATCTGAGGGTGCAGTTTACCACCAAGTATGGGTCAAAATCCCAGGATTACGATTGGGCTTTAATTTAAAAGACTTGTTTTATTGGTCAGCGTTCCCCAGAGAAACAGAACCAATAGGATCTATATGTCTACCTTTGTCTATATCTACACCTATGTTTGTCTATATCTATATCTATCTGTGTCTGTGTCTAGACCTATCTGTGTCTGTCTTACCTGTCTATCTATATCTGTACCTATCGCTATCTGCATCTTTACCTGTGTCTGTAGTTTACCTAGTTTACCTATCTGTATCTATTTCTATCTGTGTCTCTATGCCTATCTGTCTATATGTATACCTATCTATCTTTATCTATGCCTGTTTGTATCTATATCTACACTGTCTGTATCTGTATCTATCTGTGTCTGTATCAATACCTATCTGTATCTGTATCTATATCTATACCTATCTGTACCTATGTTATGTGTACCTGTCTGCCTGTTATCTGTATCTATGTTATATGTACCTATCTGCCTGTTATCTGTATCTATATTATGTGTACCTATCTGCCTGTTATCTGTATCTATGTTATGGGTACCTATCTGCCTGTTATCTGTATCTATATTATATGTACCTATCTGCCTGTTATCTGTATCTATATTATATGTACCTATCTGCCTGTTATCTGTATCTAGGTTATATATACCTGTCTGCCTGTTATCTGTATCTATATTATGTATACTTATCTGTATCTATATCTATGCCTGTTACCTGCACCTATATCTACGCCCATCTGTATCTGTATCTGCATTTATATCTATATCTAAAGAGATTTATTGCAAGGAATTGGCTCACCTGATTACAGAGGTGAGCACACCCCAAGACCTGCAGTTAATGGGCCGGAGACCGGGGAGGTGAAGGTGTGAGTTCCAGTCGAAGGCCGGCAGGTGCCAGACCCAGGAAGAGCCAACGCTCCAGTTCAAACCAAAAGGCAGAAAAGCCCCGGTGTCCCAGCCACAGTGTCAAGCAGGAACTCCCTCTTGCTGGGGGAGGGCAGCTTTCTGTTCTGCTCAGGCCCTCAGTGGGTTCAACAGTGGATTGGACGAGGCCACTCACAGTGTGGCGGGGCTCCCTCTGGCTCTGAACCCCTATCCTAATGTTACTGTCATGCAGACCCCCTCACAGACGCACCCAGAATGTGTGACCACTGTCTGGGCACCCACAGCCCCATCAAGAAGGCTCCTGAAACGAACCATGACACTCGTCTAGACCTGGAGCCTGAGGCTTACTCTAGAACCCGGATTCGACCAGAGCTGGGCTGTCAGGGCTCTTGGCTACTCCCAAAACAAAAGATCGAGTAGTGTATTGATTCCCACAGTCCCTTCTGTGTGCGGCTGTCTCGGAGACATCTTCTGCGGAGGGAATGTCGTGTTCGGAGCAGGTGTAATGGGGATCCCTCCAGAGAATTTTCTTACCGGAGCTCCAGGTTTCCCGCCCCTGCCATGACAGCTTTTCTTTCCCAAAGGAGGCAGCTGGGGTGCACAGACTGTGCCTGTCACCTCTTTTCAATAAGCAAGGAGACCCCCTGCAGGGCCTCATCACCTCCGTGGATCCTTTGTTGAAAGTCCCTCTTGGTTCATGAATGATCCTTGTTGAATCCTGTAAAACAGTGTGGAAAAATGCACCTCCATGTCCCGAATGCGGTAAGAGAGCTGTCACTGTTCATTATGTCATGTTCCCTGCATTTTCCCTAAGAAAAGCCGTGCGCTGACGTGTCTAACCCTCCCCACGGCTCCCCACGCTCTGCCTCGTTATGGTTGTCTGCTGGTAGAACTTCCAGATTGGAGGATCTCAGCCCTGCTTCCCTCTTCATCCCAATTGCCATCAAGTGAACAATGAATTGGAAGTGAGTTGAAAGACCTCAGCTTCAGGCAAGTGCTAAATGCTGCAGAGAACCCAGGGGCGCCAAGTGAGCCTCACCCTTACCTTAAGTGAGTGGGGAAAAGGGCGAGTAAAACATGCGTCCTGACATTACCAGGTTTCCAAAACACAGATCAATCGAAGCAGGAGCATAGACCAGGCGTGTCTCCTCCAGGCGGAGGCTGCAGACCCCACTTGTCTATGGCTCCGACGCCACCAAATGTCGTTGGACCCTGCTTCTAGTTCATCAAACACAAGAGCATCTTATCAAATATAAAGTGTTGTAGTCAGTTTTTTTCACTTGCCATTCTATTTTGGCTTTTGTTTCATTTTCTGAAATATTTTTGGATGGCATTTAATTCATCCCCTGGCATTGGACATTTAGGTTCCTTTTTACTTTTCTGTTATAAATGGTGTGTCTAGGAATTTCCTTGTACATAAATCTTGGTGCACACCACGGGCTCATTGAGGGACTTGCCTTAGGATATAAAAGTGAGTGCGCCGAAGGTGAGGCACCTGGGATGATGTGACTGGTGTCCTCTTCCTGCTCCTTGGTCTCTGTAATGGCAGCAGAGTTCACAGTGCTGACCACAGACTGCGTGATCTTCCCCTTTCTCACCAGGAGGACTGGAGTTGGACGTGGCCAGGCGAGTGGCTCAGTGTCCAGCATTGAGCCTCCATGGCTGCTGGGCTGGCTCTGGGGTTGCACAAGGAGCTTATCAGTTGGGGTTTGCTTTGTTTGTTTACTTTTTAAATTAAGTTTTTTTTTTTCTTTTTTGAGACAGGGTCTTACTCGTCATGCAGACTGGAGTGCAGTGGTACAATCTTGGCTCAATGCAGCCTCAGCTTCTTGGGCTCAAGTGATCCCTCTGCCTCAGCCTCCCAGGTTGCTGGGACTGCAGGCACCTGCCTTTGTGCCCTTCCTGTGCTAGGATTTCGGGTGTGAGCCTCTGCACCTGGCCCTGTTTCTCACAATGGAGTTCAGGTTTGAGCCGCCACACCTGGCCCTATTTCTCACGCTGGGATTTCGAGTGTAAGCCTCTGCACCTGGCCCTGTTTCTCACGATGGATTTCAGGCGTGGGCCGCCACACCTGGCCCTATTTCTCACGCTGGGATTTTGGGTGCGAGTCCCCGCACCCGGCCCTGCTTCTTGTGCTGGGATTTCGGATGTGAGCTGCCACGCCTGGCCCTATTTCTCACGCTGAGATTTGGGGTGTGAGTCCCTGCACCTGGCCCTGTTTCTCACGATGGATTTCAGGTATGAGCCGCGGCACCTGGCCCTATTTCTTACCCTGGGATTTGGGGTGTGAGTCCCCGCGCCCGGCCCTGTTTCTTGTGCTGGGATTTCGGGTGTGAGCCCCTGCACCCGGCCTTGTTTCTCTGGCTGCCTCTGTTTCTCTGACTCCTGTAGTGGTGTTTCCTTCCAACACCTGTGTTTTACAGCACTGGGGTGTTTTTCTCCTCTCTGCCGTCAACATGCAAAGTGCTGAGGTTGCACTCTTAAGCCCCGTGAAAAGGACTTTGCTATTGCTAACGGACAATTTTACTTCATGTTACTTTCAATTTCTTGGAAATTGTTAGATGCTTGTCCTCACCCAGCTGGTTTCCGTTTCTGCCTCCTGGATCTAGATGGCTCTGCTGCTTTATCAGCGGAGGGCGCTGGGTTCCGCGCCTTCAGCGGGGATTGTCTGAGCCTCCAGCTCTGCCCTGTGGCTGTTCCAGTAACCCGGCCAAGGCTTACGGCCTGGTGTAGTAATAGAACATGGGTGATTTCCATTATGTGGCTCACTACACATGCATCAAAAACTTCGGAAAATCCAAAGGCGTTTTACATAATCTGAAGTTCAGTCATGCCACCCGAGTGTCTGAGAAGAGGAAGGCGACTTCCTGACACCTGTCATGATGTGAACCAGGTCGCTTCATCTGGAGTGGAATCTGGCCTTGGCTCTGTCCTTTTTATTTTTCCAAGCCAGACCACAAGTATACCTAACTACAACCCCGCATAGTAATTTTTCGCTGAAGAGGTGGTTTCCGATGCGATAATGTCTGAGTTTCTTTCAATATGCGCTCTCTATTCTCTGAGAACATTAAAGTATCTGAATTTCCAAGGCACGTGCCGAGGTACGAGGGCTGCGCCTGTGAGAACAGGGAGCGACACTGAGTGATGGCTGGAGGCTGAGGAGCCGCTTTCCCTCCCTCATGCATCCGCCTCCACGCGCGCCTGCTCTCCGCCGTGGCAAATCGGACATCTGGGCAGGCAGCCTGCAGTCGGGACGCGGTGGAGGTGATGGACAGCCGGCCCGGGAGGGGTGAGTACTCTGTCCACTCTGCCCCCAGGCCAGAGCCTCGCACGGTGATGAACAGAGTCGTACTGACGTGGAAAATCAGATACCCCGCACCTTTCCTTCAAGACAAATAGGGGAAAAGTTGAGAAAACGGAAAAAGAAAAAGAAGTGGTCAAGAAAGGGCTGCAAACACACAAAGAGACGATTTTTTTAAGGAGAAAAGGAAAATAACAAACCAGATGTGACATGGTACTCCAGTTCCAATATCCTATTTATTATCATACATTCAACTCCTCAGGTATTTAATGACAAGCTGCTCATGGCTTGTCTCAGAGCACCAGGAATTCTGAGTCGCAGTCGGGGTGTAAAGCGGGGCCCTGCATTCAAGGAACTGAGTCTGACTGGGAAATGGGAAGGCTCCGCTGCTTCCCGTGGCTGGCTGTGAGCTTCACCTGGGAGTGGCAGGTGCACTCGGAGTCAGCTCCCCTCCATGCCCGCCTGCATTCCTAGCCGGCGACCTCGGTCACGGTGGGAATCCCCCTGCTTTTCTCATTATTGTAGGTTTTTCTTCTGTATTTCTGAACCCCTCCTATCTCAGGGAGGGAAATCCAGGGAGAAGTATCTGTTGCGTCCCCATCTGTTGCATTTTCTGAGTCTCCACGTTAATGAAAGAGAAGCCATCCAGTTTCCTGCGGTGCCGAGAGTCCTCAGAACCTGTCATTGTTCTAAATGACGGAGGACAGCGTTCAGATGCGACGTCTGTCACCATTTCTGAGTCTCCTCTTAGCAAACTTTAAAGCCTGTAAAGACTTCCATTTTCAAAGTAGGAAAATTAGATTACAGCAAAGCCATAACCTTGTATCTCTCCTAACCTTGCTCCCTAATCAGGAATAAAAAGGAAATTATCTGAAGAATTATCTAGTATGTTCTTCATCAGGCGATCATAACTAAATCATAATTGCCATCCGGCAGCAAAATGTGATGAAATTACCAGGGCAAACTATTAATTACTTCAAAGATCCATTTTAATCGTAAACAGTTTAATATACCTCTATAAAAATTGTCCTCAGGCAGGCGCTTAATGAGGGTGCTGTGAAGGCTCTGCTGTCCTTGGCGACTGGA
Source organism: Macaca fascicularis (assembly GCF_037993035.2). Classification (NCBI taxonomy): domain Eukaryota; kingdom Metazoa; phylum Chordata; class Mammalia; order Primates; family Cercopithecidae; genus Macaca; species Macaca fascicularis. Next base: position 2,354,367 of record NC_088382.1, read on the forward strand.
GAATGTTTTCACGAGATCTTCACGGTTATTTTCCAATTCCAGTTCCTTAGGCCTGGCTCTTACACTCTCTAATACTATGGGGAGTAGACATTTCTCCATCCTCCTGGGTGGAGTGTGTGAGTGTGTGCATACATATGTGTTTATCTGTGTGTGTGTGAACTGTGTAGGTGATATGCGTGTGTGTGTGCATGCATGTGTATATGTATGAGTGTGTGCTAGTGTGGGTATGTGTGTGCATGTGTGTACATATATATTGCATATGTGTATGCACGGGCATATATGTGTGTGCATATGTAAAGGTGTGTGTCTCTGTGTGCATGTGTATGTATGCATGCGTGTACATATCTGTGCATGTGTATACCTGTGTGCATATGTACGTGTGTGTATGTGTGTGCATGTGTGTGTATATGTATGGGTGTGTCTCTGTATGCATGTGTATGTGTGTATGCATGTGTGGATATAAGTGTGCATGTGTATTATGTACGTAGGTACATGTGTGTCCGTGTGTGGGCTGTATATGTGTGTACACATGTTACACAATGTGCATGTGTGTATGTGTGTACATATGTACATGTAGGTGTGTATGTGTGTATATATGCATGTATGTATATGTGTACACATGTACATGTGTCTGTGTGTGTGCATGTGTGTCTGTGTGCATGTGTGTGTGCATGTGTATATATGTGCATGTATGTTTTGTGTACGCATGTACATGTATGTGTGTGCATGTGTTTGTGTCTGTGTGTGTGTGCGGGTGGGCTGTTGCTTTGTAGTTTTGTGGAGGTTAGAGTATGTGCATGGTGCTGTTCATGCGTGCATGTGTATGTGTGTGCATGTGTGCTTGTGTGTATGTATGTGTATGTGTATATATGTGTGCATGTGTTTGTGTACATGTGTACATGTATGTGTGCATGCGTGTTTGTGTCTATATGTGTGCATGTTGTGTTTGTGTCTGTGCATGCATTCATGTGCATATGTGTGCATGTGTGTTTGTGTGTGTATGTATGTGTACGTGCTACGAGTGGTATCTTGAAGAAAGGGGATGGTGAGGATGAAAGGGAAGAGTTTATGTTCACAGCCACACATAAACCCACAGAATAGCTTTTGATGGAGCGCAGTCAATTTTGGAATTAGGTATGAGAAAGCATCTTTGCTTCATTCTTAGTTCTTTGAGATATTTTTCATTTCAATGAAAACACATGCCTTTTTCTAGACCATGATGCACACAATTTCATCAAGTGGGGCTTGTGAGTAAGAATGCAGATAGAAAATCACAGGAATTATTCACGTGGATGACCTGATTTTATTCTTGTCTTACGTATGAAGTCTTCTTCCTGCTCCACAACGACTGAAGAGACAGGAAGCAAACTTTAAAAATTACATAAATAAAAGGGCAAAGGGGACATACAAAAGGATAAGCAAAGACAGACACAGCTCGGCACCGTGGTCGTGGCTCATCTCTCCACAGACGCCAAATTCAAACCTGCTGGCGACTTATCATGTTGGACTAATGGCACGAAGGTGCTTGGGAAATAGAACCACATTCAGCATCAAGCAGGAAAAAATTCACAAGTATGTGCAAACAAGCTAATCAAAACTGAAGGAAAAATAGAATCAGCAGCTACTATAAATTAACTTCAGAAATATGCAGCCAGAGAAATGTCCTTGGGGACTTGCATTCTAGCTCCTGAGCTGAAATTTGTGTCATTAAACTGATATCTAGATGATGTACATTTCTTAATACTCACAATTCAAAAAAAAAAAAAAATGAAACAAATTACATGAACACAGTGGCTATCATTTCCCCCTTGTGAATGGCATAGTATCCGTCTATACAATTTTGGATGTTGTCTTTCTGTTGATTGTTACTTTAAACTACAAATCACAGAGCATTTAGATAATGATTTGTTAAATTACTCTAAACCTAATTATTTTATATTTACACCATCCCCTCTGTTGGTTCTGAAATGAACAAAGTATTCAAAGGAGTGCAGAACCAGTGGGTGTAGACAGTTATGTTTCATTAATTGGAAGCATTCTAAAAGCAACCATAGTGACTGATCACATATCCAATACTCTCTTTTTTGACCAACTTTGCTGCTGCCAAGAAGGATAATATTGTACAGTAATTCAATGCTAATAATTTATCAGTTCCACTATTTTGTAGGCATTAATATCAAAAGCTGGTTGTTGGAAAGTAGAGCAATGTAGCAAGGGCTCCCAGACGTGCCATTTCTATCTTCCTGTGTGTGATTGGATCTCAGCTCTGCAATGTGTTCTGTGCCGTGTAGGAAAGTTACACAGTCCCACTGGTCGTGGGGTTCTGGGGGTCAGTTGATTAATGGGGTGCTGAAAATGAGATCGTTCCGCCACTCTGCAGGCAGGAAGAAGCATTTATCATCCCAGACGATTTTCTGGAATACTTGTCAGCACTGTCAACTCCAGGGTGGACAGCAATGAACAACTCCATTCAGGCCGCACCTCCCAGGGCTCCAGAGGAGAGATTTAGTCCCACTGAGCAGGTAACAATTGCCAGCCGAGCCGCTGGATTAGGGTAAAGGAGGCGTAGCTGGTAAAAGTAAGAAGTCAAAAACCAGCTCTAAGCTGGGAACTTGCAGCAGGAACAATGACTGTAGCAAACGCGTGTGTTTTCTTCCGTGACGTGCGTGTGCCCTTGCCACTCTTCTGTGTCCAAATCCTCCCTTCTCCTGTCCCACCAGACCTGGGCTTCCCTCCTCCCACTGAGCTCTGTGTCCTGCAGGGCTGGTCTCCTGACACGGCATCAGACGGGTCCCCACGTTTTCTGGTCCTTATCAGGTTCTGCCACTCAAAGGCTCTGGCAGGACCCAAGAGGGAGGGAGGGCAAAGGATCAGACGTGGGTGCCCAGCTCTCTGGCTCCGGCTGTGGGTTGACAGTGCTGCATTTCCCAAGCACGGGCATGGCTTTGCTCAGGAGCCTTTCGTGGGGTCTGTGTCTCCCTTGCCACTCTTGCCCAGGTAGTCCCGGTTCCTAACGCCGGGCTCTGCTCTGCCACTCAGTGGATGCCCTTTACCCCTCCCCTCCACCATGGCTTTGCCCAGAGCCCATCCTCACACCTGCCTAAGCCCCTTCTCTGAGGACACCTGTTTCCTGCCAGGACCTGGGCTATGGTCTATGATCCCTCACTTCCTACTGCGTGTTTGGATGTGCTGCTGGGGTGTAGTTTTTGAATTCCTCCTGCAGGCAACGTGCTGTCCAGGTGGCCTTGTGACCATGGACAATGGCTCAGAGAAGACGGCAGTGGCTGAGGAGAGAGGGACGGAGACTCTGTTTGTGCAGGGACAGGTGTGTTACGCTGGGGCAGGTAGGCTTTCGCTTCTTAGTTTTGTGGGGGTTAAACAGAGGATGTACATGATGCTGAGCACTCCAGGGAGTGGGGGCTGTAGCCGGGGTGCACGGCTTGCCACCAGTCACACAGACCTGCTACAGCCTGGCTTTCTGTGTCATAGAAACCAGGAGGCTCAGAGACCACGTTGGCTCCTTAGGCAGCAGGGGAGGCAGCTGCTGCAGGGCTGGGCTCTGCACTGCACCCCGTGAGAAGGAGACTTGGGCCCGTGGTGGCTCCGCAGCCAGGCGTAATGGGGCACCCCACAGTTTCGCACTGACTGCATCTTCTGCAGTTTCCTGGTCATGAAAGAGACAAGAGTGGCTCTGAGAGGCATTCCCGTGACGTGGGCCGTGTACCCGGTCAGTTAGCCAAAACTGGGTTCCTTACAGATTCTTAGAATGCTCGGGATCATGTGCTCATCCTACAGCTGAGAATCCAATGCCTGCAACCTTCACCTTTGACAGGTCCCACGCCTACTCCGCCTACTCTTACCTTCTGCCTACTATCAAACCCAAAGGTTAAAAGCTTTGAACTTTTCCTACTCTCACAATTGTACCAGCTATTCATATATTCTTCAACCCAGTTTTTGACAAAGATAATTTAAATTTGCTGTTTAAAAGGTAAGTACTCTCATGCTGTTCAAAAACCGATAATATAATACAGTAAATAGTAAACATTCTTCCTGTTCTTCATTTCTAGAGGGAGCTAATGTAGCCTTTGAAAGACATTTTAAATCTATTCTTGCAGGTGTGTGTGCGCACAATTCATTTAACAAATCGTCGCAGGGCACTTACAATGTGCCATGCACAGTTCAAAGCAATTTAATGTCTAACCTTATTTAATTCTCATAATAACTACATTAGGTCCTCATCCCTTTTGTGAACTTAGGGGCCAGATATATTTTAGAAATCAGAACTTCCTTTGATGAATGGGCCATATACCACACCCAAACAAAATCTGGGGTAGCACTCATAATTAAAGACATTAATATTTTTGCAGGAAACTGAATGAGAATTCCTAGTCAGTAAGATAAATGAAGAAGGTAGTTTTATGTCCATAAAGGCAAGATTTTGCCACTGAGTGGTCAAAAAAGCCATGTTTAGTTCTCAGAGCTGTGAATAAAGAACTTGGGGCTTCATTTTAAAAATAAGAAATTGAATCACAGGAGTTTATGTACCATGCTCAAGGCCATACAACTAGTAAGAGAAAGAATTGGGGTTTGAACCCAGGCTGTCTGATTTAAGACTGTATCTATCGATTATCTATCATCTATTTATCTATCTGTCTATCTATCTATCATCTCTCTATCATCTATCTATCTACTCTATCTCCTCTATTATCTATTTTTCTGTGTATATACATGTATAAACGTTTTACTGTTTTAATCAAAATTGTACAGTGATACACACACTATTCTGCACCATGCTTTTAAAACGTAGCACTTGGCCAGGTGTGGTGGCTCACGCCTGTAATCCCAGCACTTTGGGAGGCTGAGGCAGGTAGATCACGAGGTCAGGAGTTCAAGACCAGCCTGGCCAATATAGTGAAACCCTGTCTCTAATAAATACAAAAATTAGCCAGGCGTGGTGGCACATGCCTGTAATCCCAGCTACCCTGGAGGCTGATGCAGGAGAATCACTTGAACTCAGCAGGCGAAGGTTGCAGTGAGCTGAGATTGCGCCTCTGCACTCCAACTTGGGCGACAGAGAAAGACTTCATCTCAAAACAAACAAACACCCAAAGCCAAGAAAACCCATAGCACTTTATTTTAAGGATATTTCTAATTTAATCCATAATGGGTTTCTAGTTCTTATATTAATGGCGATATCATGTTCCATGTTTTCATGAACTATGATTTATCAGAGAAGCCCTCGCAATGGTGATTTAGGTTGTGTCATTGTTTCTGCATAACAGCAAGGCAAGGCTGCGGACTAACACCGTTCTGCTCAGGTTTCCTGTTGCTTACGGAGGGTTTGAGGTGCGGTCCCTGGTGTTTCATTGTGACAAGTGGAGGTTTACAGAAGAACTTCATAACCATCTGGAGAAACTGTGAAGCCACATCTCAAGACCGGGTCTAGAGTATGTTACCAATGGGCTAATGGTTTTGAAGTAAAATAAGTAAAAACATTAAAGTGCTAGAAGAAGCCAGAGGAAAAGTCATTTAGAATGTTGTAGTATGAAAGTCTTTCTAACTGTAACACAAAATCCTCAAGCTACAAATGAATAGATTTACAGATTATAAATTTACCTAAATGATGATATTGACTAATATGCAAGATAAGGAGTCCCCCTGGAAATGCCTATCATGGAAAACAACAAGTGGGGAAAATGTTGAAATCCTGTCAGAGAGAAAGAGCTCATTCAGGATATGGATGGAATTAACAAAAAAGCATCAATAAGACTTTTTTTTTTTTTTTTATTTTTGAGACAGAGTCTTGCTCCATTGCCCAGGCTGGAGTGCAGTGGCGCAATCTCAGCTCACTGCAACTGCCTCCTGGGTTCAAGCAATTCCCCTGCCTCAGCCTCCTGAGCAGCTGGGACTACAAGCACCTGCCATTACGCCCAGCTAATTTTTATATTTTTAGTAGAGACAGGGTTTCACCATGTTGGCCAGGCTGGTCTTGAACTCCTGACCTTAGATGATCCTCCTGCCTCGGCCTCCCAAAGTGCTGGGATTGTAAGGGTGAGCCACTGTGCCCGGCCTCTTCTTTTTCTTTATGGAATGGGATTTTGGAAGTTTACAACATGCCATCATTTTTCTTGGTGTTTTTTCTATTTAATAGAATTGTTTAAATATTTCCTATTTATCGTTATAGTTGAATTAATTGCTGTATTGTTTGTGCTTTCTTCGCTGCTTAGCTGTGATTTAGGAGCTACCAATATTGTTTCTAACTCAAATAAGAGGTCATCATAAGTGAAAAAAGGATGCCTATTAGAGTCAACATTTCCAAATGTTATAATAAAAATGTGCGTGTGTATAAAATGCTTTATTTTATAGTTGTTCCCTCAGTACCAATGCTCATTAATAAATTCCTGAGTTTACACTTCTGCATTTTTATCTGTTCTCACCCAGGAAAGCTTTCAGTTTTTAACTTGAAATCCAGTTGTTTTGTCAAGATGTGAGTGGTAGTTCATGTCTCAAAATAATTCACCTGGAGCATATTGCACCTGTAGGTCAGAATTTGTTTTGTCCCCCAGCAGAAAGAGGTTTGTTTTTTTTTTTTTCCCATTTAGAATTTTGTTTCAGTTTGCTTGTTTCTGTTTCACTTAAAAAAAAAGTTTCCTTAAAGAGAAGATCAGTGATTCCTGGGTTAGACTTCCTTTTACTTTCTCTTTATATATTTTTTTCTATAATTAAAAAAAATTACTTTGTGTTATTCCTTTGAATTTGTAAAAAGTTGTCAAGTGTTTTCTCTGAATTATGTATTGAATATTTTAAATCTCTAGTACTTAATTTTAATTCTATGATTTTGTTCCGGATTCCTTGTTCACTTTTCTTCTCCCATTCAGCTACTTTAAAAATCCCAGCCCATATTATTTCATGTGGATAACAGTAATAATGGCCAATACCTTCTGAGTGGGCATGAAGAGCCAGACACTGTTCTTAGTGCTTTTGTTTATTAACTCATTTTATATCCAAACACCTTTCTACACAGGAAGATTACTAGCCCTATTTTACAGATGAGGACATCAAGGCCTTGAGGAATTAAATAACTTGCCCAAGGTCATATCTCGGAAGTTTGGAAGCTTGTGTGACTCCAGGCAGCCAGGCCACAAGGTCACACCGATGTGGCTGATCCACGTGCCTCTACCCACCTTGGCTTCCTTCTTGGAGGGTGGGCATTTGGTGTGGAATTGGAGGTGCTCAGCCGAATGTTTTTCAAAACTTACTGTTTTCAATATTAAGTGATTTTCCGACTAATGCTTTTCTTCCGTGCAATTTTCGGTCCTCTTGTACTACAGAACGTTTTCATGGAGCCGATATTTCTCTGTGTTTTCTGTTATTTGTTTGCAGTCTCTGATTTTTAAATTTTATTTGATCTCTGAAACAAAATATATTTATCAAGGTTTATACAGCAGCTGTGGGACTGGATTTCCTTTGTTCTTTCTAGCTTTTTTGTTTTTTTTGAGACGGAGTTTTGCTCTGTTGCCCAGGCTGGAGTGCAATGGCTCAATCTCAGCTCACTGCAACCTCTGCCTTCCGGTTTCAAGCGATTCTCCTGCCTCAGCCTCCAGAGTAGCTGAGATTACAGATGACTACCACCATGTCCGGCTAATTTTTGTATTTTTAGGAGAGACGGAATTTTACCATGTTGGCCAGGATGGTCTTGATCTCTTGACCTCGTGATCTGCCCGCCTCGGACTCCCAAAGTGCTCGGATTACAGGCGTGAGCCACCATACCTGGCCTGTTTCTAGCATTTATTAAGGTGGTGAATAGACCTAAGAAAATGTTGCTGGCTGGTAGTTCAGTTATTCTGGATGTCCTCTAGCAATATTTGTATTGCCTATTGAATGTTAATTAACCATTCACTTAGTAGGAGGTGGTGTAGGATTCGCCTGACTACCTGAGGTCATTTGCACAGAAGGATGCTGTGGTTCCGTAACTGATGTCCAAATGGAGGCACGGGATTTACAGGTGTGGGAAATGGGTGGAAACTAACCAGTGGCCTTAGGGAGCTGCGTGGTTCTATGGTTTCCACAGTCTTTAGACGTCTGAGGACAACAGATGTGCTCACTGTCGAGGGCCGAGGGTGTCTCTTTACTGCTAATGTCTTTCAGAGGCTAATGTGTTCAGACATTGTTGATTTTCTACACAACAGCTAAGCCCAACTCCTAACAGGCTGGAAAACCACGTCATTATTCCCTGTTTCCTCGTGGATAGAGTGACCATAAACTCAGTGTGAGAATGAGATAAAAAGAGAATACTATATAAGGAGTTTTAAGGAGAAATTGTGTGTGTGTGCGTGTGTGTGCATGTGTGTGACTGTGTGTGTCTGAGTGTGTGTGTGTGAGTGAATGTGAGTTTGTGTGAGAGTGAGAGTGTGTCTGTAGGTGTGTGTGAGTAAATGTGTGAGTGTGAGTGTGTCTGAGTGTGTGTGTGAGTGAATGCGAGTTTGTGTGTGTGTGAGAGAGTGTGTGTGCGTGGAAGTGTGGGGTGAGGACTTTTTCGTGACCTCCCTCACCTCTTTTTTGTTTTTTGTTTTCTTTTTGAGACAGAGTCTCGCTCTGTCCCCAGGCTGAAGTACAGTGGCGCGATCTCGGCTCACTGCTACCTCCACCTCCCGGGTTCCCGCCATTCTCCTGCCTCAGCCTCCTGAGTTGCTGGGGTTACAGGTGCCCGCCACCACGCCCAGCTAATTTTTTGTATTTTCAGTAGAGACGGGGTTTCACCATGTTGTTGGCCACGATGGTCTCGATCTCCTGACCTCGTGATCCGCCCGTCTCGGCCTCCCAAAGTGCTGGGATTACAGGCGTGAGCCACCAAGCCGGGCCGCCTTCACCTCTTACTGGGACGTTGCCTGTGTATGTGATGGGTGCAAAGGCTGCAGACAGCATCACACGTGAAGGGTGGAGCAAGGTCCCACCTGCGTGGGCCTCACCCTGGACTCCTAGACCCCTTGTGAAGTGGGAGACGCAGCTACCTTTTCTGTTCACAGCGAGTAGCCAGGGTTTTCCAGGCTCAGGGAGAAAGCGTTTGTGCAGGAGCCAGAGAATTCTAACTGGTGGGGTCCGGGCCCATCCACGCCTGGACAGAGGAGCACGTTTTCTAATGCTAAGCCAATTTATCAGCTAACACACATCATTCTAACCTGGAGTCTCATGATATTTTAAAAATAAATGTCACATATAAGAGGGAGCAGAGTTTTGAAGATACGTTTTTTGTTTGTGTTTGTTTGTTTTTATTCTGACCGCGCTGTGTGATATATTGTGGTATGGACGGTTTCTTCACTTCCCTAAGCTTGGTTTCATCATTTGCACAAGTGGGAGACACAGCACTGTCTGTCTACCCGCTCTGTGGGGTAGCCACTCTATCCATCCTGCGGCCTCATCCCGGGTGAAGTCGGCCTGCTGGGAACGGGTCCATCGGCCTGAACTGGCCTCCGACTTCCTCCTCGTGTCCGGCTGGCTCCGGGATGAAGCTCACTCTCCATCCTGGCCCCGGGCTCTGACAGGAGGGTGGATGTGGCTTCCTTCCCGGCTCTAACCCTGCTTTCGACTCTTGACAGGGATTTGTGCTCATCCAGTTATGTCTTGTCCTTCACAGAAACATTTTTTTCTTTTTCTTTTTCTGTTTTATTATTATTATTATTATCATTATTATTTTGAGAGAAGTCTCGCTCTTGTCCCCCAGGCTTGAGTGCAATGGCTCGATCTCGGCTCACTACAACCTCGTTTGAACCTCCACCTCCCAGGTTCAAACGATTCTCCTGCCTCTGCCTCCTAAGTAGCTGGGATTAAGGCACCTGCCACCATGCCTGGCTAATTTTTGTATTTTTTAGTAGAGATGGGGTTTCACCATGTTGGCCAGGCTGGTGTTGAACTCCTGACCTCAAGTGGTCTGCCTGCCTCAGCCTACCAGAGTGCTGGAATTACAGGCGTGAGCCACCGCGCCCGGCCCATTTTTTCATTTTCTATCCAGCTTGACCTGGACGCACCCCCTGGACCTTCATTCTTCCGTCTTGGACCTGCTTCTTACGGCCCTCGGGCAGTTTTACAGCCTAGTATGATGGTTGTGACCTTTTACTGCTATAGATAGGATGATGAATATTTGTCTTCTTTTAGACTAAACCTTCAGAAGTGAGTGGCTGTTTCTGATTTTACTCACAGTTACATCTGCAGTGCCTGGGAAGTACCTGGTGCCCAACACATTCTCCATAAACAGAACCTTAAAAGAATGGCTGAGTGGAGCCAGTCCCTGAGATGATGTTCCTCCACTCAGAGCAGAGAGAGAGAGAGAGAGAGAGAGAGAGAGAGAGAGAGAGAAATAGAGAGAGGGAGAAAGAAAGAAAGACAGAGAGAGAGAAAGAGAGAGAGAGAGACAGAAAGAGAGAGAGGTGGGTACATTCCTCAGGAATGGCCTAAGGAATATAAATTCGATGAGATGCCGCAAGGGAATCACAGCTCTTAGCCTTGAATAGTAAGCGCCCCTTCATGGATTCATCATTTCTCTTTTAAATTAGCTTATGTAGCTGCTTAAAGAGGTTCACCAGCCTCTAAATATCAAACGCTTTCGTCAGGTCAAGCATGGATTTAGTCTTCTTAACTGACGGTTAATAAGGATACAAAATCTTCCTTCAAAAATCTCTCCACTTTTACATCTGAATTACGGAAATACTGAAGTTCAGAAACTACACAAGTGGCATTCATTCTTAGATAGTTTAACAGAGAAAGTGATGCATTAGCATCAGGCTTTATTTCTCTAACATCACGGGGCTGTCATCTGTGATTTTTGTTTTAAATCATGGTTGCATCTGAGGGGATAGGGGCTTGAACAGGAGCCCCCGACCCTGGGGACACGTTCCCAGACTCCCAGCGATGCCGAAGCCAAGAATAGTACTGAGCCGTGTAGGCGCTGTGTTTCCCTGTGCCTATGTCCCTATGACAAAGTTTAGTTTATAAATCAGGCACAGTAAGAGATGAACAACAGTAATTAATAAAACAGAAGAATTGTAACAATGCCCTGTAATAACAGTCCTGTGAGGGGCCCCTCTTTCTCTGTCTCAGACTATGTGATTGTACTACGCTGTGGGTAACTGAAACCACAGAAAGTGAAACTGTGGATACGGAGAGACTATGTTTAAAGGCTAGCTTGTTAATACATAGGTGTGTTTGTGTGTAAACACCTGCAGTCTTTCTAATAGCAAGTGGTATCATTTCTTACTCAACTCAACTTGCCTGGCCCAGAATTTACTCCTTGTCTGGGGAGTCACATTTCTTGTTTGTATTCGGTTGGTGCAAAAGTAATCGTTGTTTTTGCTATTAAAAGTAAGGGCAAAAACGGCAATAATGCTTGCAACGACCTAAATATAGATTTTTAAATAAAACCCAATTGGGTGCAGCTTTATAATATATTTGTAGTAAACGCTGTCTCATTTCTCTTCTGTTTTTATTATATCCTATGAGCCTATTAAAACATTTGGAGGTACACACAGACCACGAAAGCCTCCGTAGTATCTCATCTGGAAGAATCCAGGTGGAGTTGGTGCAGGAGGGTGAGGGAAAAGGTGTTTTCCAGGCTTGCCTTACCATGAAAAGTGTGCTGTCTTGCTCTTCTCCTAAATTACATTTAATATTAAATTAGTAACATGTGTGCCAGATGTCTTACTGTATTAGCTTATTTAGACCTCAAAATAAGAACTTCTTTTATGAAGTAATGCTAACAGCACCCTCTTTTGTAGACAGCGAAATAAAGGTAAAGTGAAAGAAAGGTAAGTGGCCGTAAGTGGCCGGGCCGGGATTTAAAGCCTTGCTTCAGTCAACATTTTTACCCATTAAGTTCTATTCCACCCCAAATTTTTATTTTAAAACCAAAACAATTAATAGCACCAAAAACAACAGCAACCCTTACATAAATTTACGGAATATTTTCCGTCAAACATTTTAATGTCCATTCTTAAGCATACTGTGATAATTATAAGAATATTCTGGGCTGGGCACAGTGGCTCACACCTGTAATCCCAGCACTTTGGGAGGCTGAGGTGGGTGGATCACCTGAGATCAGGAGTTCGAGATCATCCTGGCCAACATGGTGAAACCCCGTCTCTACTAAAAATACAAAAATTAGCCGGGCGTGGTGACGTGCACCTGTAGTCCCAGCTACTCAGGAGGCTGAGGCAGGAGAATCACTTGAACCCAGGAGGTGGAGATTGCAGTGAGCTGAGATTATGCCATTGCACCCCAGCCTGGGCAACAAGAGCAAAACTCTGGGGAAAAAAAAAAAAAAGAATACTCTGAACAAAATTCTGTTCGCAGTCATATTTGGAATTTAATTAAACTACGACATTACTTAGAACAGAAGCTGATGCTGATTTGTGTATCAATTATGTATAAAGTCATTGATATTCCTTAAAGGGTGAGAAGCCTTAGAAATAATTCCCATGGCGGTCTGTGCCATTTGACTTTCTTGAAAAGTTCTTGGCTTCTGGAAGTCAAGTTTTAATACTTTCCATTAGGGAACTTTGCAGGGAGTGTTTCTTCCAGGAGTGGGATGTACGCAGGGTACATGGAGTCTTGTTGCAGGTACCACCCAGGGGGTCCTGGGTTGCAGGGACATTGTGTTCTGAGGGAGCTTTTACACACTGAGCAAGGATACAGTTGAAATTAGTGTTCAAGGAGTAGAAAGAACCGTGTTAAAGCTCCCCGCACAAGCCCTGCACAGGCGGCCTTGGCCTCTCAGTGCCCACTCTTTCATGGAGCATTCATGTATCCCAGGGATCTGGCTGAGTAGCCAGAGCTAGCTCTTGAGACCCCTGGATCAAAGCTTGTCACGTGTCTGCCAAATGCAGCATGGTGGGACGGGGTGGGGTTCCAATCCCTAGCATGGTGGGGCGGGGCGGGGTTCCAATCCCTGGCATGGTGGGACGGGGTGGGGTTCCAATCCCTGGCATGGTGGGACGGGGCGGGGTTCCAATCCCTGGCATGGTGGGACGGGGTGGGGTTCCAATCCCTGGTAAAAGCGCTGATGAGAACAAGAGTTGCTGATGCAGAAAGAATTCTGCAGGTGTGTGTTCTGCGTTCTTAAGATTTTTCTGTGTCCTTTGATGTGGTTTGTGAAATCTGGTCATCTGGCGTTTGAAATCCCGATCAGTCAGGCCTCTTTCTTACCTTTGCTTCCTTTTTACCAGTATTCATCCTGCACTTTTTGGCCAGAGAACAGAAACACCTTGATCAAGACCACTAAAGCCAAATGTGAACTGCAGAGTTCTAGCATCTCTGTTGATCAATCCACATAGGATCATATCAACCGTTCATGCAGGAAGTCCATTCCATCAGTCGTTCAAGCAGGAAGTCCATTCCATCAACCGTTCAAGCAGGAAGTCCATTCCATCAACCATTCAAGCAGGAAGTCCATTCTATCAACCGTTCAAGCAGGAAGTCCATTCCATCAACCGTTCAAGCAGGAAGTCCATTCCATCAACCGTTCAAGCAGGAAGTCCTTTCCTTTTTTCTTAGTTTACTTTGGATTTCCTGACAATGGGTAGGGCCCTCAGTTTGCCTCGTGACTCAGGTTTCTGCTGGGTTCTTGCAGCCCAAGGGAGCTTCCGATTTCCCTTTATAAACGTGACCACCAGAAACTGGCATTCTATGCATCCTCGCGGTACCTTCTTGTTCTTCCTTAAGGAGATTTTTCTGTGAGTGAAAAGTATAGTTTCTAAATTCTTCTAAGCCCTATTGATCTTTTTCTTCCCTCCTAAAATCCTTTCCTGCAAGGCTACGCTCACCTCACATCCTTCTTCCCTGTAGCTATTTGGCAGTTTTGATAAGGACCTAGGGTTTCCTTTGATGCGGAAACCCAGGAAACTCTTTGTTCACCTTTCTTTTCCATTCCTGGATGCAGCTTCTCAGGCTTCCTCAGTTGTCCTCACCCTTTCAGACCCTGAAGATTCCAGCATCTTGGGAAACCTACCTACAGGTGCTCGCACAAAGTCCTGTGCCCGCAGGTGCCAGGGCGCACCGAGAGCTCTGTCCTGAGCTTGCCCAGGAACCTGAGACTTACCGTGCAACTACCCACTTAGCACCTTCCCAAGTCTACACTGCTCCCCCGTTGAAATAGCCCAAATCCACTCTCTTACTTCCACTTCCCTCCACCCTCCTCACTTCACCCCAAGCCCACGCCACCCCAGTGAGAGCAAGAACTCTTTTCCCACTGATCGAAGCAGAAGTCCCGCAGTCAGTATTAACTCCCGTTTTCTCTCCCGGCTGCTCTGTCCACACTGAGTCCTGTCCCCCCGCAGTCAGTATTAACTCCCGTTTTCCCTCCCGGCTGCTTCTGTCCACACTGAGTCCTGTCCCCCACAGTCAGGATTAACTCCCGTTTTCTCTCCCGGCTGCTCTGTCCGCACTGAGTCCTGTCCCCCACAGTCAGTATTAACTCCCATTTTCTCTCCCGGCTGCTCTGTCCGCACTGAGTCCTGTCCCCCCGCAGTGAGTATTAACTCCCGTTTTCTCTCCCGGCTGCTTCTGTCCACACTGAGTCCTGTCCCCCACAGTCAGGATTGGCTCCCGTTTTCCCTCCCGGCTGCTCTGTCCACACTGAGTCCTGTCCCCACAGTCAGTATTAACTCCCGTTTTCCCTCCCGGCTGCTCTGTCCGCACTGAGTCCTGTCCCCCGCAGTCAGTATTAACTCCCGTTTTCCCTCCCGGCTGCTTCTGATACACAGAGTCCTGCCCTCCTCCCCTCAGGTTCACGCCCGAATCCCAGCTCTTCGTCCACTCTCCCACTCACAGGGACTGTCCTTCCAGTTTCCCCCTTTTTCCTCCTCTTAAACTAAGTATAATTTAGGAGAAGAGCCAGAGAGCATAGGTTTTGTGCTAAAGGCAAAACTGGAAAAGACAATTGTCTGGCAGCAGCTGGAGGGCACCCTGTAAAACAGCGTGGAACGAGTGATTCCTCTGGGTAGAACCTGGTGAGAGCTTCTCACCAATAGGAACCATGTCCTCACTGTGGCCTGTGCGTCTCTCCACGCAGAACTCCCCTCTTAGCCTCCTGCCCTGCCTTACACCCTGATCCACCTGATCCTGCCCTGCCTTACACCCTGATCCACCTGATCCTGCCCTGCCTTACACCCTGATCCACCTGATCCTGCCCTGCCTTACACCCTGATCCACCTGATCCTGCCCTGCCTTACACCCTTACACCCTGAGCTCAGCCGAGATAGTGATGGATCCCAGGACAGCAAGAAGGTTGGAGGTGGGAGGGCAGGAGGTGAGAGGCTGCCTTGGTGCCTTGCTGTGGCATCAGGGCCAAGAGAGGCTCACTGCAATGGAGGAGGGTTAGGTGGATCAGGAGGAGGGTCAGGTGGATCAGGACAAGGGTTAGGCAGATGAGGAGGAGGTTTAGGTAGATCAGGAGGAGGGTTAGTTAGATCAGGACCAGGAGTGACTCAGGTAGATGCTCTCCATCGCAGGTGGATGCTGGATTTTTGAGAATGTTAGAAAAACGCTGACAGTCCAGCCCTGAGGGTGAGGAGCACGGTGGCTCAGTATCGCCATGTGTCAGGCAAGCCTGGAATAGCTATGGAGGTTTTTACTCCCTTCCATCTGCCAAGGATGTGAGGATGCAGCTCCAATTTTGCCGTTGTTTTTAATGATCCAGTTCCTTGGTAATCACACTGTGTGTTCCTTGCTCTGGGATCCATGTGCTTTAGGAGGGGTGGGTCCTGAGCAGCATGTCTCCTGTGTGGTAGGTGCTCCTCAGAGACACGCCTGCCTGGGTGACTTTCTGGAATCATTGAGTTTCCTTATGAAGGAGATAATGTATACACTGGTCCATTTCCAAGACAAAGTGCCTTGAGTGGGCTTAGGTCAGCAAACTACAGAATAAACAGGATAGACTCGGCCCCTGCTTGGATCACCGATGCCTGCTTGTTGGCCTCCCTGCCTTCCCCCGCTCTCAGCTGCCCTCACCCAAACCAAAGATGTTTAGTCTAAGATGGAAGTTTACTAGCCTGCAAAATAGCTCATTTTGTTTGTTCTTATCAGCCTGCCCAGCTACTTAGGTCATAAGTCAAATACTTGAAGAACCCCTGAGCTGACTAGGGTTGCAGTGCATTGTGGGCTGTGACAAAGTGTAGCAGGACAACCCTAAAGAAAACACCCGCAGCCCCTGCTTAACAACCAACAGGCGACATCCAGGAAGATTGTGACCCCACAGCACTCAGCCTATGAGGAACTGGGGGAGGGACCTGCACCCTACAGTCCCTGCTTAACAACCAACAGGCGATGTCTGGGAGGACTGTGACCCCACAGCACTCAGCCTATGAGGAGCCGGGGAAGGGACCTGCGCAGTAGGGGATAAATGGCTTGTTGTAACCATGCTGGGTGTGCCTGCCCACCAGACACCCAATCTTACCAGGTTGTCATTAAAAGGCTCACTTTTGTTCCTCTCTGGGTCTCTGAGTCCATTCTTTGGGTTTGAAGGGGTGAGTTTGTTTATCACATTTAAAATAAACTTAGTTGGATTCCTAACCAAAACTCCTTACACCGTAGCTATGGGGGAAGAGAAAACTTCAGGCACAGCGCCTGGATACAGGTCATCTGTTCGGTATGAACACATTTTATGATCACAGCATAAGATGACACCTCACTGCGTCTGCAGCATTGGGAACAACTGCAGGGCGTTGACGTGGCAAAGAGGCTGAGAGCTCCTAATATCAGCTATTGGTTTGGATAATTTACCTGCTTTCATATACCCTTATTGTTATTATCGCTACCATTTTGCCATAATTTTGCAAAGTTTTAACTTTGCCATCAACTGAAGGGAGAAGCTGGAGCTTTGGTTCCAGCCATGTGCGTTGCCCTGTGTTCCTCATTTCCACCATGACTTTCCCTTGGCTTCTGCCGCCTACTTCCAAATCCATGGTTTAAAGCAATAACCACGTTCCCTGCTCACTGCTCTGTTGGGGGCCAGCTGGGGCTGGGGGATCCACTTCTAATATGATCCCATT
This sequence comes from Macaca fascicularis, assembly GCF_037993035.2. Classification (NCBI taxonomy): domain Eukaryota; kingdom Metazoa; phylum Chordata; class Mammalia; order Primates; family Cercopithecidae; genus Macaca; species Macaca fascicularis. The sequence goes on from NC_088382.1 coordinate 2,371,403, forward strand.
CACAGGGCTGCTGTGTTGGTGCTGGCTGTGGGTGAGGAACTCAGTCCTTCTCCAGGAGGCAGTTCCAGGGCAGTGGGATTCTTCTGTAGCAATCGGCTTCCCCCAGATGGCTGAGGTAGGAGCTGCCCGGCCCTCCCAGGGCTTACATCCAGAGCCAGCCCAGTGTTGCTTTGGTCTTTTTCTCTTTGTTCAGCCAGAACTCAGGGACACATCAGGATCAAAGGTAAGCTTGAGTCTTGGTTCACTGGGGACCCTGGGATAGCAATGCACCATTTAACTCACCCAATAGCAACACATCCTTTAACCCTTTGTCCCTGAGCGAGCCGGCTTCCCTCGGCCCTAACTGCCCTCCTGCATTCGGCAAGCATCCTAAACACACAGCTCGAGTGCCAAGGTCTTCGTGAAGATTTCCAGGTCCCCACAGGAGGTTTCTGTGTGCCTTGCTTTCACGTCAGGTCGGATAATTACGGTCACACGTGTGCTTGCCGTCCATTCACACATTTGGACACAGGGACCTCCCCGCCAGGCTGAAGTTCTCGAGGAGAACCCAAGCCCTGTCAGATGCCTCCTTCTGCCCTCGCTGATGGAGGGAGCCGTCATTTTGGCTGAGCTGTGTCCCTCGCAGACCAGGTGTTGAAGCCTCTGATGTGACTGTCTTTGGAGACGGGGCCTTTAGAGAGATGATTAAGTGAGGTCCTATGGGCAGCCCTGATCCAGCCTGACCCGTGTCCTTATACGAAGAGGAGTTTCGGACACAGACAGGAACAGAGGGAGGACCCGGTGAGGACACGGGGAGAACTCAGCACCACAAACTGAAGAGAGGGGCCTCAGGAGGAACCAGCTCTGTCCACAACTTCGTCTGGGACTTCCAGCCTCCGGGACTGCGAGGAAAGGAATTCCTGTGGTTTGAGCCGCTCAGCCTGGGACACCATGTCATGGCAGCCCAGGCCGGACACAGCGGCTCCCAGGAAGGAGGGGCCCAGGGTGGAATGCGCGGACATCAGGCCTGAAGCCAGACCAGGTGGTAGAGGGAGCCTTCACCATGCAGTAAGACTAACGTTTCTTTTAGATTTCTCACTGATTGTGACGTAAGCAGTTAGACCGAGCGCCAGATCCACTGGGACCCATATCCATTTAAAAAATATTTTTGTACAACTTTCCCAAGTTGAGTTTAATTATCGATGCAGAATGCAGAGGTAATTTGTGACTCTAAACTCAGGACTCTTCATGCATTGCTGGTGAGGGTGAAAGGATTACGAAGGGCAGAGACGAAATGACAAAACACTCTACTCAACTTTTAATCTTGTGAGAAGTTCAGAACAGATGGCCCATTTGAATGGAAATGTTATATTTCTTATGAACATAAATGATACCCCAGGCAAGCATTGTAGCAGTTGAGATTCACTCACTATTCTGATTAACACCACGGCTACTGCATGGGTACATTAAAATGTAGAGCTTGACGACGATAAGCTGTTTTAACAGATTTTTAAACACATATTTATTCATTAAAAAGAGATGAAAGCATTTGCATCCATAAGTTGTTTAAATAGAAACAGAGTATTTGTGAGATGTAGCATTTCCCAAACACTATTTTAAATGGAAATTTAAGTTATTTAATTCCAAGCATTCTGACTTATTGATGAGTGTTGCCATGACGGAACTTACTAAACTTTATGTCTTTAGCTCTAGTTCATGCTATTTATAAAAGACATTTGAAAATTACAAATTTGGAAAGTAGATTTAATAGTCAGGATTTGGTGACCATATCTATAATTATATTGACAGCTGGAGTTGGCTAAACATTTGCTGAAATAAGCTTTACATAAAATAGGATCTATTCTCCTGATTTAATTATTGATTAGTGTTTCCTATTGTAAATGACACATTCCTAAATCTCATCCTCCTCCCTTGACTTCCCCCTACACACACACACATACATGCACACACACATATATACACACACACATATACATACACACATACGCACACATATACTATACCCACATACATACACATGCATAATACACATATATACACACATACACACACATATAGTACACACACATATACATATGCACACAATTTTATGAATACTTTTCTGGAAAACTGTTTTATTTAAGATATTTTATGGGGAGGGATAGCATTAGGAGAAACACCTAATGTAAATGACGAGTTAATGGGTGCAGCACACCAACATGGCACATGTATATATATGTCACAAACCTGCACGTTGTGCACATGTACCCTAGAACATAAAGTATAATAATAAACTTTTTATGTTTTCTCATTTCCAATAATTTATTCGAAGTTTTATTTTAAGGCGGAACTTGCAGAAATAATATGCCAATGATGTTTCTTCCTTTTTGAGATTAGAAAAAGCCTTTTTTATGTTATTAGGAAACACTTGACCAAAAGTCTATCTTTTTCTTCCGGATGCAGACTAATAGCTCAGTGCACTAAAATAAAAAAAAATGGTTCTCAGAGCAAACACTTGTGTCTTCTGATTTTCATTCAGTCCGAATTGCGATATGGAACCTGCCGATTTGAATGGGATCATGCAGATCCCAGGCATTGCTCAGGCCTTATTTCCTTGTCAGTAGCGGAGAATGGCTCATTCGTCTAACATTCATAGAATATTTATCGGGTATTACCGTATTCCAGGTATGCTGGCTTGTCCTGGAGATTGAAGTGTGGGAAGGCAGTTCCAGCCCCCACTGCTCGCTGAACAGCTTCCAGCCTGCACGGAAGTAAGTACTTTCAGGTGGTTTGAGGAAGAGCAATGCACAACTGATAGAGAAATTGGTCTGTTAAAGTTGGTTACTGTCATCACAAAACCTGAAACACCTGCTGTTGATGGGCCGTGGACAGGTTGGTGGGTGGTAAATGAAATGGCAGTGAGCGGGGGGGCTGGTGCCCTTCAGAGAAGCCATCACAGACCCGGGGCCGCGTGGATGCCTGCAGTATAGACCCACGGCAACTGCAAAACTGTCAGCGCCACCTCAGGAAGAGAGAGTGAAGCTGAGGAGCGTCATCAGGCAAAGGAGAGCTTCAGCCGTCCGCGTTTTGGCCGAGTTCTCCTGGTGGTGCAGGGCAGGGGAGGACATGAGCGCCTCGGTCGGCAGCAGAATCGAGAGGGGACACCCACAGGCCAGCGCTTGCAGGGTTGTATGAGAAAACTCATTTCAGTCTCCTCATCCAGTAAAATATCCTAAAAAATACAAACCAGAAAACCAGAAAGCAGGTGGGGACACGTATCAAATCAATGGCACAGCTCCCAGGCTGGTGTCAGAGCTCTAAGGTAGCAAAGCAAAAGTGCAATTGAGCCTCTCAGCCAGAAAGAAGAGCTTCCAGCACCCTAAGGGGGGTATCCCGAAACCATCCGAAATGCCAGAAACAGACCCAAATCTAGAATTAAAGGCATTTTTCAAAAATGCCTCTGTGTGTATGTGTGTGTGTGTGTGTGTGTGTGTGTGGCCTTTGCCAAATGGAGCAGATTCCAAACAAATGCATAGATAGCTGCCAATGTTATTTTTCTATCAGGCATCTTCTAAAACAGTAAGGTATAATTTTCATACAGTAAAGTGTGTAGATTAGAATTGTACAGTCTGATAAATTTTGACCAATATATGCTTAAATCCTTATCACCCTAATCCAGAGACATTGCATTTCTACAAGTCCAGAAAGTTATCCTCACCCCTTCGTTCATGAATCGCCCCCCGCCTTTGAGGCAGCCGCTCCTCGGCATTTCTCATCATCAGTTACTTTTGCCCATCCTAAAGCTTCATATCAATGCAGTCAGACAGTGAGCGCCTTGCGGCCTGCTCGTGGCCTTCAAGGCTCATCGCGTTTCCCCCCCACCATGTCCATGCTATTTGCTTTCTTACCATCAAAAGTCCAAGTCTGTTTCTCCAGCCCCGAGTCAAGGCTGACCCTGAGATTTACTTTGTCCAACAGAAAGAGGTGGAGTTGACTTTGTGCCTGTCCGGACACTGGCCCTGAAGGGCATTTGTATGGCTTTGCTCTCTTTTATAAGGCTGCTGTGACCACAGGCCAGACTAGCTTTTTGGGTGTTAAGTCATGTGACCTAGTTACCCCATTGCCCAAGCAGGCTCCAGGCTACCCTCTGACACATGGGCGAGGCCATCTCGAACCCCTCAGTCCCAACGCCACCTGTCAGCTGACCGCAGAGGCATGAACCGGCCTAGTCTGGCTGATTGGCTGAACCACCCCCATTGACTCGAGTTGGGTTTCAGGTCAGTCGTTTTGGGGTGGTTTATTCCACGGCAGTAAACCGCAGACAGTAGTTCAGCGGAAACCTGATGCTCTTTCTGAGTTGGGGAATGCATGTCTATACATACCGGAGTACGTGTATTAATTTACAAAACAGGAGCTAATTTGTAAAGGAAGAAGTTGCATTCTGTTCAGACTAATGTCAGGAAGTTAGGGTTCTGCATAAAACGCAATACTGATTTCTAATTATTAGTGAGAAAAATCAACTTATAAAAAAGATAAATAAGTGAAGAATTAACAAAAACTTTCCTAAGGTCTTTGTGATTTCATGTTATAATTTGCTCTTTAAAATGCGTTTATAATGGACTGGGAGAGAAAGGACCATCCCCAGTGGGAGTGGGCACCATCCAATCGCCGCCAGCGTGGCTAGAAAAAGCAGGCAGAGGAAGGTGGAAGGAGCCGGCTTGCTGAGTCTTCCCACCTTCATCTTTCTCCCGTGCCAGATGCTTCCTGCCCTTGGACATCAGACTCCAAGTTCTTCAGCTCCTTTTCCCAGAGCTGGTGACACCCCACTCGGCCCTCCTTGTATTCCATAATGAATATTTTGGTAATGTGCTCTCAAAGTCCCGGGGTTGCTGGGCCGTTGTCCCCTCCTTAGCAGCCAGTGAGTGGAGATTCAGGGAGGTCTCTCTCCAACCCCGGAGTGTGGGGCTGCCCTTTAGCCACCAAGGGAAGCTCCCTCAGCCGATTAATTAGAGGGACCCCGAGCTGGTGCTGCCGGCTCTCCCTGTGTGGGGCTGGGTGGCTTCGCCGGAGCTGTGGCCACTGCGAGACCCCAACCCCTTGCAGCATCCACGGCCGACCTCGTCCCCAGTGCCTGAGGAGCCTCCGCAGCCTCTCCCTGGATCCCTGGGTCTGCGTCTTCCACCACCGTGGGCCACGTGTGTTGGGCCCTGGGGCCAGCCTGGGACACGCTCCTCTGTCCTTCCCGCCCAGCCTGGCTTTGTGAGACTGGCACGACCTCTGTGAGAGCCTCTGCGAGACCACCCACACCTGCCAGCTTCACTCCTCCATCCCGGGCCTGCGTTCCAGGCTCTGCGGGCTCAGTGGGGATGGTTCCCTACGTGACCCCTGCTGAAAGGGTGTCTGTTCCCTCGTCCCCTTGGACTGGGTGCGCTTCCCACCCAGAGGGCCGTCAAAGTGACCGTGGGGGCTTAGAAACCGAAACCGCCTCACTTTGTCTTGTTGGCTGGAACCCGCACTCCCTCAGTGAGGAACTCTGACTGTCCGAGGCCTCCAGGCTGGAGAAGCACCCGCAGTCCCCATCCGGACCCATCACCTTGTAGCCTCCTTCCCCACAGGGCACCAGACATGTGGATGACGCTGTCCCGAACCCTCCAGTCCGGCCCCTGCAGCGGCTGAGCATCACCCACTGCTTTAGGGGAAACAGAGAGCTCACCAGGTGAGTCCCCCCGAGTTCCCAGCAGAGAGCTCACCAGGTGGGTCCCCCCGAGTTCCCAGCAGAGAGCTCACCAGGTGGGTCCCCCCGAGTTCCCAGCAGAGAGCTCACCAGGTGGGTCCGCCTGAGTTCCTACCTGGAAACCAGGACAGGTGATAAAATCGCTGCTACTGAGCCACTGCATCCTGCAGTAACGTGCAGTGGCAGGTGCCCGGGCTGTCTAAATGCCCTTCCTCTCCTTCCCTTCATTGAACACACACACGCCTGCCCTGTACCCTCAGACCCGTCCGTGTTCTGTGTCCCTGCCTGTGAAAACTGCGTCCCTGTGGGCGTTCCCTCCTCCTTAGGCCGACCCGTTTACCTCACACAAGAGAACGCACTTTCCAGCTTAGACCCTCATTTATGGCCTGAACCACTTCTGAAAAAAATTAGGCAAGCCAGGCACGGTGGCTCACGCCTGTAATCCCAGCACTTTGGGAGGCCGAGGCCGGCGGATCATCTGAGGTCAGGAGTTCGAGACCAGCCTGGCCAACATGGTGAAATCCCATCTCTACTAAAAATACAAAATTAGCCGGACATGGTGGTGTGCGACTGTAATTCCAGCTACTCAGGAGGCTGAGACAGGAAAATCGCTTGACCCCATGAGGCAGAGGTTGCAGTGAGCCGAGATCACGTCACTGGGCTCCAGCCTGGCCAACAAGAGCAAAACTCCATCTCAAAAATAAATAAATAAAATAAATTTAAAAAATTAGGCATATCCCTCAGGGTCAGTTGGTAGGAAAGCGTTTTTCTTCATTGGCAGACAGGCTGTTTAGAGACAGCGCAGACCCTATAAACATCCTCCCCGAAATGAAACGACAGGAAAGCCGAAGGGAGGGCAGAGAGGGAGGGAAAGGCGCCGTTTCCTGTCGATGGCGAGTGCCGCCTGTGCTCCTCGCTTTAAAAAGACATTTATTTCCAGGGACGGTTTCAATCCATCTTGATGGAATTAAACATTACAAAACAAAGTAAAAGTGATTAAAGCCCATCTCAGAACAGAAAGGACAGCTTATTTCAAGGAATTGGATTCCTGGGAATTGAGTTAAGGGAAATGGAGAATCGAATTACGTGGAAGCCACCCCAGCGCCCAGCTTCCCTTCTTGACATCAGCGTGTCCCAGGTGGGAGGCAGAGCCTCCCCGGAGCCAGAGCCGCCGGCCCGAGCAGAACAACCACGTCCTCGTTATTTTCCTGAGCAGATTCAATCATTTCGGTAATTTCATAAGTTACCTACTGAGCAATGTGATACACAGACAAATTGATTTCCCTTCGCATTTTAGAGCCACGGATTTGAGAAAACACAACCTGCTCCCAAGCGTAAGGTGATCTGCCCATGTGGGGAGAGACAGCCTGTGGGAGCAGGTTCCCATGAATGCTGATCGCAGAGGCTGCGACCTTCCTCTGGAGGCACTTTCCTCCTCAGCCTCTGTGAAATGGAGTCCAGGAAAACCTGTCAGCTGCAGGCACTTTCATTAACGCGCGTTCCTGGCCCTGCCGTATGTGACTAAACTGTGGAGGTTATGGTATAATTAGGGCATTATTCTTCCCTAATAACCGAGGCCACTTCAATTAAACTCTAGATGGATAAAATATAAAATAAGTCAGGAGACGCAGGCTGCGGTTGTGATTCTAGGCAGTTAGCTCGCCTCTGTGGCTCCCGTTTTTATTGTGCTAATTAGCAACGGACGTTAGACCTTAGACTGGGAAATTCTGAGAAGGAATGCGTGTTTCCGCTCCTGTTCCCATGGCGTATTTCAGATAGTTATGAAATACTTGAATATTTTAACTAATAAACAATAGGACGTTAGAAGATCAAAAGCAGACAGTGAAAACATTGACTCTTGAGATAAAGGAGTGTTTGTGTGATTTCCTTCACAAGTGGAGAGTGTGTTACATGCTAAAGAGACATAAGGAAAAGTTGAAAATTACATAGAATGTATATTCAGATGCTACAACCCGACCCTAAGATCCGTGTTCTCCGCATGGTTGTCACGATGGAATCAAGACTTTAAAAAACCATGTGCCTGTTCCCCCCGTCACTGACTCTATGGCATATCTTAATATCTTAAAATGTAAGTGGTGTCCCAGAACTAAATACATGTAATTTTCTTTGTTCTCTGGGCTAGTTAGACCATACCTACAACACGGACATCTAGCAAAGTACATTTAGAGGAGGAAGCAGACCCAAAAATGAGTTTGTGATGTGGAGCCTTTGAGGGAACTGAAAATCCTCGATGCTGGAAATTCGTGTTGGTCTGTTTTGCTCCCCTGTGCTAAGTTTAAAGCTGCCATTCTCTAACCATCTCCGCCATCCGCTGGTCCTGGTCTGTCTTCTAGAATAACAAACAATTGCAGTAGCCACTCTTCTGTTTGAATTGTTGGAATTCGGCATGCCTGGCGGAGCACACAGTGGTGGAGTCCAGGGTGGAGGCCAATGGCCGGATGGAAGCCCCACTCCTGCGTGGGCCACACGGGCACCTCTGGGGTCTCGTCTCTGTGCTTTGGAGCACAAGGTTGCAGAATGAGGCCGATAACTGAACTACATCCCAGCGGAACTACAACACCTGAAATAAAATAGTGCCATTCCTGGCACAAAGTGGACATTTAATGAATGATACCTATTTTATATCCTGAGACATTTTGTTAGGTTAAAAACATAGTAAAATCTCGGTGCACAGCTGGAAGAAGGTCATGGTCCATTGGCAGAAACAGGCACATAAATAGCTACAAAACAAACGTAAATGCTCTGATACAAGAGGACTCGTGCTATGAGAGACGTTGTGACATAAAGGGGGCACATCAGTGAGTGATGGTTCTGTGGGTCTCTCTTCCTACCCTCTGCTCTCCATATTCCAGGCAGACACAGAAGACGCAATGCCTGGCTACAGCAGGGGTCCGTAGCAGGGGTCTTCCCTTAGCCAGATGGACTAGGAAGGGTTTGGGGGCTCTTCTCCTGCCAGGATTTGGAATTGGGAACTGGCTGGAGCCTTTCACTTCTTATTGTACACCTGGCACAAACCTAATCCCCCAAGAAGCTTCAAGACTGAAAAAAAAATCCTGGACCATATTTTCTGGAGGAAGGGAGTATTTCTTTATACGATGGCCTCTTGCTGATTTAAAGGGCATAACAGTATGATAATAATGGGTATGAAAAGTAAAAATTTGTGTGTTTCAGCATTTTTTCTCCCTCAACCCCAGTTTGGGAGAGGGTGTGACATGATCAACACCCCGAAGGCCTAGAGGAGGGAGGCAGCCAGGAGCTGGGGTGGCCTCCAAGTGGGGCTCTCAGGGCCTGAGCATGCAGCCCCTTGAAGGCTGTGCACCCCTCAGCCCCTGAGATATGCCTGATGAGGTCTGGGCACGAGTGAGGCCATTGCAAATGTAATGCTGTAAGAATCATGACTCAACAAACTACTCCTTCAAGAGATGATGCCTGTCTGTGGAGGCAAACGAAGCCAGAAGCAGAACAGATGAGGGCTTTCACTGTATGCTGGATCCCTCCTCGTCTAAATTACTATCCCCTGATGGAGTCAGATGAAGCTAGAAGCAGAACAGATGAGTGCTTTCACTGCACACTGGATCCCTCCTCGTCTAAATTACCGTCCTCTGGGGATGAAGCTAGAAATAGAACATATGAGTGCTTGCACTGCATGCTGGATCCCTCCTCGTCTAAATTACTGTCCCCTGGGGATGAAGGCTCATGTTGAAATAAAAGGTGGAAGTAGGTTGAAGAGCTGCTGGAACTAAAGGTGAACAGAGAGAACACGAGAATGGAAGTAGAGGCCGAAAGCTGCACAACGGGAGGACAGAGGAGCATTTAGTCATCATCCAAAGAATGTATTTTCCTTTGGCAAGTCAAGGTTTTTAAGGCTAGGTGCATATTCCAGGAAGAGAAAACCAAACACCACACGCTCTCACTTGTTAGTGGGAGCTGAACAATGAGATCACATGGACACAGGGAGGGGAACAACACACACTGGGGCCTGTAGGGGGCGGCGGAGGGAGAGCATCAGGATAAACAGCTAATGCCTGCTGGGTTTAATCCGTAGGTGATGGGTTGATGGGTGCAGCAAACCACCATGGCACACGTTTATCTATGTGACAAACCTGCACCTCCCGCACATGTATTCTGGAACTTAAATAAAATAAAAAGACTAGGTGCATATTCATAATAATTATGCTTGAAGCAAAAGATTCAAAGAGAACTCTATGCGGAAGGTGCTAGATCAGGCCAAGAGTGAAGGGGTTGGGGCCATCTTGGATCTGCAGCCCCCCTACATGTCCTGAATTGGGTCAGGTCACCTAACCTCTCAGCCTTCCTTCTCATCTGTAAAATGGGAAGGACACTCCTAAAATCCATATCTGGAAATTATTATGAGGATGAATTGGAAAAACAGGCAAAATGCTCACAGAGGCCACATCCTATGTATTGATGGTGGTGGTTAGTAGTTGGCTCTGCATGCTGGGGTAAAGCAATGAACAGAGCAGGCAGAAGATCTCGAGTCTTCAGAGAGCTCACGTCAGCTTGCGGAGGACAGCCAGCCAGCAGCTGGGCTTGCTGTTAGAGCACTCAGTGGGTGCAAGAGCTACGTGCAAAATTAGGGCAGAGGAAGAGGGTCTGGGAGGGTTGGGGTGGGGGAGAGATATAAGGCCGTGCCCAGGAGAGACCTCGGTTAGAAAGGGCCTTTGGAGAATGGACTGGAAAGAAGGGAGGGAGCCTGGTGGGTGTTTGGAGGATGGGGCGGCAGGTGCCACTGGGGCAGGAGTGGCCTGGTGTGTCTAGAAGAGCACACGGCCACCGCAGTGGGTGGAGAGAGAGGAGAGGGGGCAGGTGAAGGAAGGAGTGGTCGTGAAGAACACACAGGCTAGGCACAGACAGGAGAGAGGAGTGTCACGTGCAGCCAGTGTTTTCTAGGCCATCGTGTTTGCAGGAGGATCAGGCAGGTAGAGGGAGAAAGGCAGAATGGGACCAGCGAAGGGTCTCCTTAGCCACCCAGAAGCAGGAGAAGGGGGAAGGGAGGGCTGGTGAGAGTTGACCGACCTGGCCATATTTTGGAGCTAGAGGCAGCAGGGGTTTCTGGCAGATTGTTGTGAGATGCTGAGGAAAGGGGAGGATTGCAAACTTCAGCATGAGCAGCCGAGAAGGGGGACTTGCCAAGCACAGGGCCAGGGACTGAGATGGGGCAGGGCTGGGGAGCAGGAGGATCCCAGCAGGGTGCCCCGAGGCAGGTGCGGAGAGGTGGGAGTCCCTTAGGTGATGTGCTGCTGTCTGCGTTAATCACTCAGGTGTGCGGTGAGAACACCGAAACCAGGCTACTTAGAACTGGATGTCGATATCCGTCGAATCTGTTGCCAGGGCTAGGAGACCTGAATGTTGGGAGAACCATGGGCCACAGAAGACCCTGGGAAAGGGACAGGGATTTCTCTTTGAAATGTGAGTTTGTGGGCCTGGCGAGCTTCAGTTTTGCTCACCTGGGGCTTTGGGAACAGGCGAGACGTCTGAGTATGTGCTTTTTGAGGGCAGGAACCCTTGTTTTTCATCCTGGCTTCCAAAAAGTATGACAGACACACTGGTAGAGACGGTCTTAAATATCTGTGGGCCTTTCCTCGCCACGTGAAGATGAGTTTTCTGTAAGGAAGGAAACATTTGGAGTGGACAGGGCTGAGAGCTGCCTGGTGGGAGGCGCAGAGTCCTGCACCAGCCATATGGGAGGAGTGGAGGGACGGTGTCACCTCTCGGAGGGAGGTGACACCGATGGCTCCAGAAGAGACCCGGCAAATGAGGACACACGAGGCTAAGCCTGGAAGCTCAGGCGGGCGTGCTGGGATGCGAGCCAAGGAGTCCGTTTGCTTCCCTGAACTCCTCCGTGCTTTGAATCCAAACACCTGGGCGACTTTCCCTTTCATGGGGAGTTGATGTCACACCCACGGCAATTTGAATGGCTCATTCTAGGACTGGATGAGGACTGAAAGGCATTTTTGGTGGTTGGGATTGCAGTCAAGTGTGGAGACCCCATCTCGGGGAATAAAATTAGGTTAAGGAAAGTTATGGAGTGGACGTGTTTGTGCCCTGAATATCATCGGGGTCTTAGCCTTGCTGATTCCCAGCTTGATGATGCTGAGCTGCTGCTAGACTGGGGCTCATTTAAGGCGTAATTTAAACACCTAGCCACAAGATTTTCTATCATGACATTTTTCCCCCTTAAAAAAGCATTCATATTACAATGCCAGGCCAGACATGGTGGCGTACAGCTGCAATCCCAGCAATTCTGGGGTCTGAGGTACGAGGATCACTTGAGTCCTGGAGTTAAAAACCTTGTCTCTACAAAAAAAAAAAAAAAAAAAAAAAGTGCTATTATATTTATTTATTGTTTTAAAACTATTGAGTTTGAAACTTTTATTATTGATAACCATTATTCTAAGTAATGACTTACTGCATCTTATAAAAGTCATATAAAGTCTTATAAAGACTGAATCAATTGCTCAACTCTAAGTCAATTTTCAACCCTAAAATTATACGCTCTAAGCAAATCATCTTTCTTAAGTATTTCTTTAAAACGATGTGCTGTTCTCTATTTCGTTCCTCTTTGCCTGGAATGTAATTTTATTTCTCTTCACCTGGCTCATCTCGTCTCATCCTGAGGCCTCAGATTGCAGGTCGCTTCCTTCCAGAGCCGCTTCCTCCCAGAGTGCGGACGCCTTCCTCCCTCTTCCCCGGCGGTTAGAGCTCCATCTTCTCTCCCCTGGGGGACTCACACGTCCTGTATTTTGGAGCTCTCCTCTCTGTTGTTTTATTGACTGTGTAGTCATCGAATTTCCTGCTATGCAGTTAGTTGCAATAGAGAAAAAACAATCTTTTGTTATTATTTTATCCCCAAGGTCTAATGTGTTATTAGATATTCAATACTTATTGAATGAACAACTGCTGATACCGTGAAGGATATAAAAATGCAAAATGTGATTCTTTCCTTGAAGAACTTCCAATCTCTGTGTGAAAACCATGCACGCAGGGAGAGTAAAGGACAGCACGAGATAAGACATCATAGAGTTTATGTGTTTACTGCAACATAAACCCAGAAAGTGTAGAATCCACACCCGTCGTGCTCCCCGTTGTGTGGCCTAAGCCCAGCATGCAGCAGGCAGACAGTGAACCGTGCTCGAACAAACGAAGAGGGAGCAGTGGAGAGGGAAATCTGGGAGGTGATGGGGGATGAGAGGAGCTGGGGCGTAGGCTTGAATCAGAGTTGGGCAGGATGTGGTTTCTGGGGGTAAAACGCCTCCTGCTAAATGCCCAGTGCGAAGTGGGTGCCTGATTCACAGGCAGGAGGGGACCACTGCTGCCTACAAGGAAGGGAGGACCCAAGAAAGCATCTGCAGCTAATGCTGAGAATCACCGTAATTGCGCTGACGTCTTACAGCGTATGCAGCGCTTCGGGATATGTTGTCCAACTTAATCCTACAGTGTAGTGTGAACTGAACAGAATAAGCATCATTATTTCCACGACGTGAAAGAGCAAATGGTCATGAGGGAACCGATGACTCTGTAGAGAAAACGCTACGTTCTATGGACTGGTTCCAGGTTTAATTTTTCCATCATCCTCTGTCTTGTTTTCTTTAAATACATCTTTTGGTGGATATAAAAAAAATAGATAAAATTATGTATACAATGTCCGTAATAGTAGTGCTATATGTCTTGTTAAAGAGTTACGAAAACAATGTTATTCATGACATACACATGCTCATTAACGGAAACATATAAGCATGCATTAACACACACGTACAAACATACGTGCTCATATACAATGCACGCATGCACACCGTCACATACACACATTCACACACTCACACAGGCACACACATGCATGAACACACGCATGTGCACCCTCACATACACACATGCACACTCACACACGAACACCTGTGCCCATGCACACATGCACATATTCACACGTATGCAACACTCGCATGCACACAATACTCACATTCACATACACACACATGCACACTCTCACACGCACACATACTGTCATGCATGAGCACACACATGCACACACAATACACACATGCACTCCTGTGCCCATGCATGCATGCACATATTCACACATGCAACACTCGCATGCACACAATACTTACATTCACATACACGCACACACACTGTCATGCATGAACACACACGCACACATGTGCACACACAATACACACACGCACACACATACACACTCTCACATGTACACATATGCACTGTCATGCAAGCACACATGTACACAACATACATCCACACATCCACAGGTATGCACACATGCGTAAACACACACAATCACATGCACAGACACAGTCACACATACACACACATGCACAGACACATGCACGTGCACAGTCTCTCACATGAATGCACAGGCACATGCTCCCACATGCTCCCACATGCTCCCACATGCTCACACATGCTCACACATGCACACTTGCTCACTCTCACACATGCGTCAATTCTTGCTAGGAATTTTCAAAGTTTCTACATAGAAATCAGCGTAGGGAGACAAACACCAGCCCAGAGCAGGGCAGCTTCAGTGGGAAGCTCGCCTGAGAGGAGCGTGCATTGCTGCGGGTCGCCAGGAAGCCCTCCTTGGGCTCTCGCCTCAGGGCCCGCCAGGAAGCTCTGCATCTCCAGGCGGATCCCACTCAGCTGGGAAACCATGCTCTGGGAAGGGTGCTCCATGCCCCCATGACTGTCCCTGAGAGCCATGCTGCCCTGGCACAGGGTGGCTCCGCCACTCCCCAGTCACGTTCATAATTCCAGAAAACAGGATATTTCTGTTTTCAACATATTTGATAAGGTGGGAGAATGAATTTTATTTCTTTGGGCTACATAACTGCAGTATAAGACAAAACAAAAAAGGAATGACCAGATATGTGTCCTAACACAAAAATGTACGAAACATTAGGTTGCAATTCTTCTGCTTGACTTTAAAAATGAGGTGAGCACCTTTCTTCACATTGTCAGATGATGCATCTAAGTATGGCTACAAGCTTTGCATTGAGACCTGTTGGCTGCAGGGTTCATGCTATCTGTGGTTTGTTGTGTGGATTCAAAAATTAATAAACATGTAATATAAATAATTACATGAAGATAGTTGATGTGGGTTATCAATTATCAAGCTCTTTAATAAGCAATACCAAGCTCTTTAATAAGGTTTTCAATGTTATATGAAATGAAAACAAATTATTCCAACATAGGTAATTTCTTACATTTTAGTACTGGGGTATTGAAAGAATAAGTTGTGGTACAAGCATCAGGAACGTGATCTGACAATGGTGATGAGACAGCACTTAAGGAGGCCTGAATGCCACGCGGCTGCACCTCCTTCGTGGCCCCCCCAGGGCTGTCTTGGCTCTGACTGGAGCACTGCAGCCCTGTGCCCGCTCCCAGGAGAACAAGGTGCACCTTTAAAGATTCCAGATGTTTTTCTTCACTTCTTTTTTTTCTTTTTTTTTCTTTTGACATGGAGTCTCACTCTGTCACCCAGGCTGGAGTGCAGTGGTGCGATCTCAGCTCACTGTAACCTCCGCCCCCCGGGTTCAAGCAATTCTCCTGCCTCAGCCTCTCGAGGAGGTGGGATTACAGGTGCCTGCCACCACACCCGGCTAATTTTTATATTTTTAGTAGAGATGGGGTTTCACCGCATTGGCCAGGCTGGTCTTGAACCCATGACCTCAGGTGATCCACCTGCCTTGGCCTTCCAAAGTGCTGGGATTACAAGCTTGAGCCACCACGCCCGGCCTCTTCACATATCTTTGATTAAAAAAAAAAATCTTAGAGACAGGGAAAGAAAAGAGGAGACGAAAAAGAAAAAGAAAAAGACGAAAAGAAAAATGAACGAAAAAGAGAAAGGACTCAAATCAACACCAAACAACCCAAAACGCCGCAGCCGCGACAATCGCTGTGGCCACGAGGTGGCGCTGTGGTCCCGCACTTCAGGCTGTGCGGCGCCGCGCGGTGGGCGGGGCCTCGGCTGCAGGAGTTCCAGGCCTTCTGTCCAGGCAGCCTCCTGCTTGAATTATGCGTGTGACTCTTAACACAGGCAACTCCGTCCAGGGAGGCGAAGAGCCAAGAGTGTATTTTGCTTTGCTGAGTAGCACGACGTCCATTAGGAATGAAACCCAGATATGCGTCGTCCATTTCTTTTGAAGCACTTGGGTGTTTGAGGAGGGGAGACATGCAATATTTAATATACATATTTTTTGCTTTCTGCATAATTAGTAATGAACACTTCCCCTCACCCCCTTTATGTATTTATTTAATTGAGTTTTCAAGAAAGAACCTTTTCTGTGATGAAATTTAAACCCAATTAAGTATTTCAAAGTGTCGTGGGTAACTAGTGCTTCCGAGATAGCTTTCCCACTCATCTCACAGGATGCCAGCATCGTCTCGACGGTATTTTGAGTGGTCAGCTTTTAGGAGTGCTTGGGAAAGGTGTGGTGGCTTCATTCTGTTATTGTCTATAACTCCTCAAAGAAAACAGGTGAGTTTTTATTGTGAGACAATAAATTTGAAAGAAAATGTTGTTGACTTCATATTTGTGAAAGCAGAAGTTTACCAAAATCATCAGCAGGACACATGGAAGGGGAGTGTGAGTTAGGGTAAAATTACTACACCAAACTGTAGTTCTATCACTGCTTTTGTACATATGCTCTAAGCTGATTAGTTCAGGAAAAACCCACACAATCAGTAAATCTTAAGAAAGTTGTACCTTTAGCCCCTTCTGTCTTAGTTCTGGAACCCTCTGGCCAGGATCTGCCCCAAGCCCCAATCTGTGGTCTGTGGTGACATCCAGGACCCCTGCCTCAGTGGCCCCTCTGCATCACCGTCACCCAGTAGGAGCTGCCAGGAATGCCAATGAGTCCTCGGTGCTGGGAGGCTTTTCTCTAGAGCCGACTTGCCTGACTTCTGTTTATATTTCCTTGACCACAGGAAGTTACATGGCCAAGTCCAGCCTCAAGCTGGGGGAAGGTGCAGCTCTACCCGATTCCCAGGTCAGGAAAACCTACAAGGCTGCTGGTTTGCACTGAAGACTCGATCTCGGGCGTTAGAGACCAGTGTCCCGTTTCCTTCTGTAACACACAGCAGCAGGGACCGCCTGTCACCGTCCCCTCTCCGGGGCACAGCAGCTGCGTCTGGGAAGAGTGTGACACTGTCCTATGCCGACTGCCGCCAACAATGGCAGTGCAGGCTGAGGCAGATCCCTATGGCCAGCTGCTCCCCAAGATCCAGGTTGGGGGGTTCCCATGGCCAGCTGCTCCCCAAGATCCAGGTTGGGGGGTCCCCAAATGTCTTGCAGAGCTCCCTGACTGAAGCAGCTGCCTTAAGTGTTGTTTTTCAAGCTGCAAGTGGCCAAGCACTAGTGGGTGGTGAGGTCTGTTGAGTGGGTCACGACCAGCCTCAAAGACACCAGGTGGCGTTCAGTGTGAGAGGAGTGAGTGCCGTTCTGCCGAGTGGTATTCTGATGGACAGGATCACCGTAGGAAATGCATTTCCTACCAGGGATTGAGGTCAACACAATTGAAAGCCGCTGGCCAGCTACAGCTCAGCCACGCTCGGGGATACTCACAGCTGTTTTTGAAATGCAACATGTAATTCCTTCTCTGTAGAGCCTGGTAAGTCTTAGGAATGTTACCTGGTTCTGCCAACGAAGAGCTTTTCGTAGGAACCTTTCAAAAGCCCCCAGAATTACATTAGGAAAGGGTATCACACGAGTGACATCCCATGTGCCTCCTTGAAAGATACCAACTTAATTAGGCTTTTTTCCCTGAGCTTTACTACGGTAGTAACAATAGTAATAATAAACATTCACTTAGTTCGTATTTGCTATATATTAGGCATTCGCCTAAGTGCCAGACCCTATATTAAATGCTAATAAACACCACAATCCTGAGAGGCAGAAATGGAGTATTAGGCATTTTGCTAAGTGCCAACCCTGTATTAAATACTAATTAACACTGTTGTATTCGGCCTCCACAATCCTAAGAGGCAGAAATGGAGCACGTTTTGAGGGGCCCAGTGAAAAATGGAAACGAGGGTCCCCTTGTTCAAAAATTATTAAGAATTTCCAGATGGGGAAAGCAGAACATTAAATCAAGTATGGTCTTTCCGAGGGAGTAGGGGGCCCCTATGAGACGGCACAGATTTCAGGCCCAAGAAGCCAGCCAGCCCAGCCAGTAGCAGTAAACTGCATTTTCCAGTGAAGAAGTGGAGCTGGTCAGGGTCGGCTGCTTGTTGGAGGTCGCACGTCTAACTTTGGTGGAACTGAGGCCTGAACCCTGGCCACCTCACTCATCCGCTCTCTTCCGTTATATCCGCAGAAAGCACCTGGTGCCCCAGCAGGTCATTCCCTGGAAGTCCCACGTTCCGTGGGCACCTTCATCTTTTTATAATCAGCTCCTGGTTTATTTGAACTCATCACCCCAGGGGTTTTGCACGTCGGATGTGGTTGGATTGCCATTATGCATCATGGTTAGGGTTTTCCTTGTCTCATTGTGAAACTGTGCTGAAATGCAGTGATTATGTTGGCCTTGACTTCAACTCTTCAGTAGAGAGAACAATTTTTATTTCTCTCTATCCCAGCACTTTTCTTATGGTAAGAGTTTATTAAGTGTTTGTTGAATTATTCTGTAAATGTCCACTTTCTGTTAATTCTAGGGCAAGAGTTTCTCTCAGAAGCTCATACCTCTTTGAGCCTCACTGCTTGGGTATTCGAAGCTAGAGGACAGAAATGTGGTGTTTGATTATGTCTCTGCAAGCAACAACTTCTCCGCAGCCTTATGACGAGGAGGAACAATTTAGAGCCTCCTCTGCTGGCTGATCCTTGTCTGCTGAAGACACCAAGTCTCTAAGGGATACACTGACGCTATCAGCAAGTAGCCAGCATTTACCATGTTTCTTTTAACTGATGTTGTAGTGATGTGGCTAAATTGATATGTTCTATAAGGAGGCCAGGCGCGGTGGCTCACGCCTGTAATCCCAGCACTTTGGGAGGCCAAGGTGGGTGGATCACAAGGTCAGGAGATCAAGATCATCCTGGCCAACATGGTAAAACCCCATCTCTACTGAAAATACAAAAATTAGCTGGGCATGGTGGTGGGTGCCTGTAGTCCCAGCTACTCAGGAGGCTGAGTCAGGAGAATCTCTTGAACCCAGGAGACAGAGGTTGCAGTGAGCCGACACTGCGCCACTGCACTCCAGCCTGGTGACACAGCAAGACTCCGTCTCAAATAAATAAATAAATTACTTAATTAATTAATTAAAAAAATTTATAAAGTAAAAGTAAAAATAAAAAAATAAAATATTCTATAAGGAAAGAGAAAACAGAAACCAGCTACAGCAGAAAGGTTCAGAGTCTCAAACAGATCTCTGGTGTTAGGATTCATCCCTTGTACAGTTGCCACAGAGGAACTGTCTCTCCTGTGAAACAGTGGCAATGACAATAAATCCATCGTAATTCTAACAGGCGTAAATGACGATTTGCAAAGAAACGCTATTAGAATACCAGTGTTCCTGCCATTTTAATCATGGCCATTCTGACTGACGTGAGGTGGTGTCTCACTGTGGTTTGGATTGGCACTTCTCTATTGATCATTGATCTTGAGCTTTTTTTCTTATGTTTGTTGGCCGCATAAATGTCTTATTTTGAGAAGGGTCTGTTCATATCCTTTGCTCACTTTTTGATGGTGCTCTTTGTTTTTCTCTTGTAAATTTGTTTAAGTTCCTTGTAGATTCTGGATATTAGACCTTTGTCAGATGGATAGATTGCAAGATTTTTCTCCCGTTCTGTAGGTTACCTGCTCTCTCATAAGTGGGAGTTGAGCAGTGAGAACGTATGGACACAGGGAGGGGAACACCACATACTGGGGCCTGTGGGGAGGTGGGGGGCAAGGAGAGGGAGCGCATTAGGACAAATACCTAATGTATGTGGGGCTTAAAACCTAGACGATGGGTTGGTAGGTGCAGCAAACCACCATGGGAGTGGGTGGTGATAGGGGTGGGAGAGGGTGGTGATAGGGGTGGGAGTGGGTGGTGATAGGGGTGGGAGTGGGTGGTGATAGGGGTGGGAGTGGGTGGTGATAGGGGTGGGAGGGAGTGGTGATGGGGGTGGGAGGGAGTGGTGATAGGGGTGGGAGTGGGTGGTGATAGGGGTAGGAGAGGGTGGTGATAGGGGTGGGAGTGGGTGGTGATAGGGGTGGGAGTGGGTGGTGATAGGGGTGGGAGGGAGTGGTGATGGGGGTGGGAGAGGGTGGTGATGGGGGTGGGAGTGGGTGGTGATAGGGGTGGGAGGGAGTGGTGATGGGGTGGGAGGGAGTGGTGATGGGGGTGGGAGAGGGTGGTGATAGGGGTGGGAGGGAGTGGTGATGGAGGTGGGAGTGGGTGGTGATGGGGGTAGGAGGGAGTGGTGAAGGGGGTGGGAGAGGGTAGTGATGGGGGTGGGAGGGAGTGGTGATGGGGGTGGGAGTGGGTGGTGATGGGGGTGGGAGGGAGTGGTGATGGGGGTGGGAGTGGGTGGTGATGGGGTGGGAGTGGGTGGTGATGGGGGTGGGAGTAGGTGGTGATAGGGTGGGAGGGAGTGGTGATGGGGTGGGAGGGAGTGGTGATGGGGGTGGGAGAGGGTGGTGATAGGGGTGGGAGGGAGTCGTGATGGAGGTGGGAGTGGGTGGTGATAGGGGTGGGAGTGGGTGGTGATAGGGGTGGGAGTGGGTGGTGATGGGGGTGGGAGGGAGTGGTGATGGGGGTGGGAGAGGGTGGTGATGGGGGTGGGAGTGGGTGGTGATAGGGGTGGGAGGGAGTGGTGATGGGGGTGGGAGGGAGTGGTGATAGGGGTGGGAGTGGGTGGTGATAGGGGTGGGAGTGGGTGGTGATAGGGGTGGGAGGGAGTGGTGATGGGGGTGGGAGAGGGTGGTGATGGGGGTGGGAGTGGGTGGTGATAGGGGTGGGAGGGAGTGGTGATGGGGGTGGGAGGGAGTGGTGATAGGGGTGGGAGTGGGTGGTGATAGGGGTGGGAGAGGGTGGTGATAGGGGTGGGAGGGAGTGGTGATGGGGGTGGGAGAGGGTGGTGATGGGGGTGGGAGTGGGTGGTGATAGGGGTGGGAGGGAGTGGTGATGGGGTGGGAGGGAGTGGTGATGGGGGTGGGAGAGGGTGGTGATAGGGGTGGGAGGGAGTGGTGATGGAGGTGGGAGTGGGTGGTGATGGGGGTAGGAGGGAGTGGTGAAGGGGGTGGGAGAGGGTAGTGATGGGGGTGGGAGGGAGTGGTGATGGGGGTGGGAGTGGGTGGTGATGGGGGTGGGAGGGAGTGGTGATGGGGGTGGGAGTGGGTGGTGATAGGGGTGGGAGTGGGTGGTGATGGGGTGGGAGTGGGTGGTGATAGGGGTGGGAGTGGGTGGTGATGGGGGTGGGAGTAGGTGGTGATAGGGTGGGAGGGAGTGGTGATGGGGTGGGAGGGAGTGGTGATGGGGGTGGGAGAGGGTGGTGATAGGGGTGGGAGGGAGTGGTGATGGAGGTGGGAGTGGGTGGTGATGGGGGTAGGAGGGAGTGGTGAAGGGGGTGGGAGAGGGTAGTGATGGGGGTGGGAGGGAGTGGTGATGGGGGTGGGAGTGGGTGGTGATGGGGGTGGGAGGGAGTGGTGATGGGGGTGGGAGTGGGTGGTGATAGGGGTGGGAGTGGGTGGTGATGGGGTGGGAGTGGGTGGTGATAGGGGTGGGAGTGGGTGGTGATGGGGGTGGGAGTAGGTGGTGATAGGGTGGGAGGGAGTGGTGATGGGGTGGGAGGGAGTGGTGATGGGGGTGGGAGAGGGTGGTGATAGGGGTGGGAGGGAGTCATGATGGAGGTGGGAGTGGGTGGTGATAGGGGTGGGAGTGGGTGGTGATAGGGGTGGGAGTGGGTGGTGATGGGGGTGGGAGGGAGTGGTGATGGGGGTGGGAGAGGGTGGTGATGGGGGTGGGAGGGAGTGGTGATGGGGGTGGGAGTGGGTGGTGATAGGGGTGGGAGGGAGTGGTGATGGGGGTGGGAGTGGGTGGTGATGGGGTGGGAGGGAGTGGTGATGGGGGTGGGAGTGGGTGGTGATGGGGGTGGGAGGGAGTGGTGATGGGGGTGGGAGTGGGTGGTGATAGGCGTGGGAGTGGGTGGTGATGGGGGTGGGAGTGGGTGGTGATGGGGGTGGGAGTGGGTGGTGATAGGAGTGGGAGAGGGTGGTGATAGGGGTGGCAGTGGGTGGTGATAGGGGTGGGAGGGAGTGGTGATGGGGGTGGGAGTGGGTGGTGATAGGGGTGGGAGGGAGTGGTGATGGGGGTGGGAGTGGGTGGTGATGGGGGTGGGAGTGGGTGGTGATGGGGTGGGAGTGGGTGGTGATAGGGGTGGGAGTGGGTGGTGATAGGGGTGGGAGGGAGTGCTGATGGGGTGGGAGAGGGTGGTGAGAGGGGTGGGAGGGAGTGGTGATGGGGTGGGAGAGGGTGGTGAGAGGGGTGGGAGGGGTGGTGATGGGGGTGGGAGGGGGTGGTGATGGAGGTGGGTGGGTGGTGATGGGGGTGGAAGATGGGTGGTGACGGAGGTGGGAGGGGGTGGTGATAGAGGTGGGAGGGGTGGTGATGGGGGTGGAAGACGGGTGGTGACGAAGGTGGGAGGAGGTGGTCATACACACAGGCCCGGTGCTGAGCCATGGGGAATGTCCAGGGCCTGAGGAACTGAGGGCAAAACCACTGTGCCGGCAACGAGGGGGTGTCCTGTTGGAAGCCTTGGCTTTGAGCACGGACTGTTTTATCGATATTCTGGTGAACCAGGCGAGCGTCTCCAATACCTGTAAAACTCAGCTTTCTCATTTGTAAAAGGAAGGCACTATCTTTGACTGAGTAGTTGAGAAGGTTGAGAACCACGCATACGTGGCATAGGGTGACGTGCTTGCTGCTCCACCTGTGCCTGGCGGTTTGCTCTGATCTGGTCTGGGCACCCGTGTGCTTCCTGGATCAGCCACTCTTGCCGTGTACCTGTCTGGTTCGTGGCGAAGGAGCACTGTCCTTGGGTGCAGGGCAGAACCTCCCTTAGGCTGGGGTGGTGTGATTTCTGACAAACCCAAGAGCCCAGGTGGAGCTGGCCCTGAGCCCCAGCTGCACAGGGAGCAGGCGGCCTGCGGGAGAGCTCACTGGTGGGGAGGGCGTCTGTCCAGGATGAAGGGGAGCTTCTGAGGCTGAGGGCCCCGGAGTAGAAGTCAGGACCTGAAGACATCAGTAAATACGTCTGACGCTAACCCCAGGCAGCCCCAACTTTTCCTTGGATGCTTCCATGGGGATTCCTTTTATGTTTAGAGCACGTTACGTTTTCTGTTGTGGACACTAATAAGGTTCTGACAACGTCGAGGGACTCATTGCAGTATTTTTGCCAAGCACGGGCAGTAGATGTTCATAGATGGCAGCTACAAGGGCTGTTTAAATGGGCATCTTGCTGCCGAGAGACTCCTTTTATTTACTGTAAGGGATAAAAATTACACTTATAATCTTGCACACTACTCAGATTTCTGTGGGCCCCAGTAGCAAGGCGATGGGGGGCCTTGGAAAAGCCTCCCAAAAAGAACAAAACATCGTATTCCACGGGAGTGGTTTCTCGGGTCCACAGAGCCCTGATGCCAGGACACTCCCTCTGAGTCCCAGCATGCGAGGAGAACCCTCCGCCTCCAGCTCTCCCTCTCTTCCTCTTCTGTACAAAACAGAGGGTCTCAGGCACCTGCCACTGGGGTCCAGGCCATCCCAGCACAGGCCTGTGGGCCCGGACATGCTGTCCCTGACCATCCAAATGTTACTCAGGGCTGTCCTCTGCTGGTTCTGCTCCTTAGCCGAATGTTGGTTGTGGGCTACTGTGCTCTCCTGGTTACATCCTGAGCCCGGGACAACCTGCCCCCCAAATCCCCCACCACTGGGTTCTACTTCCTTGCAGGCTCGTTTGCATGTCTCATTAGGAATAAGGCCACTCCATGCTATTAATGTTACTTGCTTTTCCCGGCAGAGCCTTTGACACAGGAGTTGGTCATGAGTCAGTGGAAATTATGGAATTTGACTGAGAAAGCTGAAGTCTGCTCAAATTATGCTTTCCTTCCCCAAATTCCTTGGTTGTTTAACCAAACCTCAACTCTATTTTTTAGCTGGACTACACCGAGGCTTCTCTTATTTCCTCAAGTCTTACAAATACATCCCTGAGATCAGGAGTTCTCAAATTAGAATCCTCAGATTCTCTGCAAAATAAAAATGAACAAAAAAGATTTTCCTTTAAAATGTTGTGTTTTCATTTCAGTGAGAGTCCAATAAAATTGCCTTTACCAATCATGAAGGCTAATCACTTTGCAAGAGGTAATTTGCAATGCAAATGCACCTATTTTCCCCCTCTGGATGTATTTTTAGCTTCTTAGGTCAGTGTTCCTCAAACCGGAACCTAAAAATATATTCTCAGAATAACGTGTTTTCCATCAAAGTGGCCTCTGCATTGCTCAGGTTTGAGAGACTGGACTTACGAGAGAGGTTGGCATTGCCAGTTCACAGCCATTGCCTGATGTGGGCATTTAGAAGGTGTAGGTAGCCAGGCCCTCCCTGCAGGGCGTCCCCACGTACCTCCCTTCTGCTTTGGTGGCACTGGGAGGCTCTTGAGGGGAAGGCGCCAGGGTTGCTCTGCATCTCCCTTGGAGTGTGGCCTCAGCCCTGAGAGATGGTTCTCCTGGTTCGCGGGATGCGGTCGAAGGTCTGGTTGTTTATTCTCAAAGTCTGGCTGTTTAAATCACATCATTCTTCCCCAGTTCCACTCCCAGGCGGTGAAGTGCTTCTTCCAGTGTGTGTAGGCCAAGGCACAAGCGCCAGCTGTGTGACTGCAACACAGAGTCCTGTGGACCGGCCTGCAATAGACAGAGATGGCAACCTCAGGTTGGTGAGTGTCCTTCCGGAAGCCTCGGGTGTTATCAAGTGCCATCAGGAAGGGATGGTGAGTCCTGGTGACAGTCACCTTGGGTGACTCTTTCTCCATGTTTGCCCTTCTCCCCTGGCTCACTCCTGCTCACCTCTCGGGACACAATAGGGTTATAATTTCCTCCAGGAAGCTAGGCTCGGACGGATAGATGTACTAGTCAGGGTTTTCCAGAGACATAGAGCCATTGGGACAAATAGTGAGACACAGGTGGAAGTTTATTATGGGAACTGGCTTATGCAATGATGGTGGCTGAGAAGTCCCACAGTCCATGCGGTGGGGACCCTGGAATATCACTGGTGTAATTCCCCAGACTGCAGACCTGAGTACCGGGGCCAGTGTCCACAGTCAGGGGAAGGTGGGTGCCTCAACTCCAGGAGGAGGAGCAAGTTTACTCTTCGGGTACCTTTTTGTTCCATCTGAGTCCTCAATGAATTGGATGGAGCCCTCCCACTCTGGGGAGGGGGATAGTCCTTACTCCGTCCACCGAATCTAACGCTCACCCCTTCCAGAAACTCCTTCACAGACACAGAAATTCAGGAGTGCCAGCAACCTGGGCCTCTCTTAGCCCAGTCCCGTGGACAGGTTGGAATTAACTCTCTCAGCAGGTGTGGCCTCTTCTACATCACAGGGTGCCCCTCTGTCACAGTGCGCAAAACAGACGCTCCATGGAATGCAGTGTCCATTCCTCAGGTGTGCAGAGCGCTCCTGCTCATCTCCGAAGCTTCATTCCAGGTCAGCGACTTTTGTAGGACTCAGTCCCGGGCCTGGCATGGTGCTGGGTGCCAGGCTGTGATGGTCCAGGTGCTAACAGTAAATGGAATATCAAGGAGGATAAAATTAGCCAAATAGGTTACGGCCATGGGGAAATTATATGGTTTTTGCTCAATTTTGATGGAGACTGACAATTATCAATGGTCAATTTTTCTGAGTTTCTTCCACAAACTCACAGATGCCCTGCCTTCTTACACAGTATCGCTGCCAATTCCCCAGTTTGCTGCCCTGAACCCAGGTACAAGTGCACACTTGGCTGTATGCCTGCTGGAGCCGGTCTTCTCTTCTTTCTGTTTGGAGCATCCTAAGCGTGTTTTTGGATATGTACACACACATGTGCACACATACATGGTGCCCATGAACAGGCCTCTCGCACCCCCCAGACCCCGGCGTCAGGTGTTGGGGGAGCGGCTGGTGCTGGGGCTCAGGGAAGGATCCATGAATGCAAATGAGGACATAGTTGCCTTGATTCGGGCTGTGACTGGAGCTATGGGGAACCGTCGGTCGTATGTTTTCTCAACCCTGAGTGGAGTGGGGCTGCATTAACGGTGGGAAGAAAGGGGCTGCCACAGGGCTAGGCGGGTCCATCCCTACCCGAGTGGCCGCGTCTGACCGCCACCTGTGGAACTTGCAGACGGCTGGCACCCTGCTCTGGCCTTGTGAATCGGGAGCCTCCGTTGGCCGAATCAGGTGCTTTGGGGAGAAAGGCCTGGCCTGCGAGGCCTGTGAAAACCGTGATGAGTTACACATGTTTACTTGGTGAGGCAGCTTGTGCTTCTGTTTCCGAGTGTGAGCATTTGTAATGGAATGTGTCGTCTTCGGGGTCATGGGGCGGAGAGAACGCTGCCCTGATTGTCTTCGTCTTTGTGATCATCAGGTTCCGAAGTTGAGGATGAGTCGGGAAAGCAGTGCTGGGGTCTCTGCAGCTTTCCCAGGAGGGCTGTCTGCCCTGGTGAAGACGCTTCGTCTCAGCCGGGCTCTGGGGCCCAGGGCAGTGGGAAGGCGGGTCCCAGTCTCCTTCTGATGGCTCCGTCTGTACTCGGTAATTATTTTTGACATGACGACATTTATCAGTGAGAGTGAGCTGCTGTTTGGAGTGCCTGGACTGCTCCCAAAAAAGGAGTATTAGAACAGCTCAATCCAACTTAAAAAAAAAAAAAACCCAAAACTGCTAAGTGGGCTTTAGGGCTAACAGCCAGATCTCAACTGCTAGGGTGAATTTAAAGAGCGATAATTAATCCTAACAATTAAGGAAATGTATTTTGCCACATTCTCCCTGAGTGGATGCAGTGAGTGGATTTGGTTGTGAAGAAGGCAGACATTGCCTTTCTTATTGAAAAGATGGCTTCATGCAGCAGAGAAAGTAAGCTGGCGGGGTTGGGTTTTTCTGCTCCGGTACCAGCAAGAGCAGCAAAGTGATCTGTTTAAAAACAGACCTTCTGTGTTTTCCTTGAAACAGAAACAGAATTTTAACACTGGCCTAAATGATGGTGAGAAATGAACTGCTGGTTGCTGACCAAACTTCCCCTTCTCATCCCAACGACACGGGACGTAGGGTAGACGGTGCCAACGCCAATATAAATTTCACAGTTCGTTCCTTTCTGCGAGTATGCTGTGCCAACCCAGGGAGCCTTTATAGAGTGCCTGGCAGGTGCCCGGCCCTGGGCTTGGTGCAGGGGTGGGCGGTGGTGATGGGCATGAAGGTCACGGTAAGGGCAACACAGGACTGTATATTATGTGGAAAGACACACGCCCATGAGTCTCCCAGAAACAGCACATCAGGTGCTGCAATGAACGGCAGCCTGGCCCCACAGAGCTGCAGTGAGCCGGAGAAGCCTGGGCAGAGGCGGTGTCCGTGAGACTCTCAGGGAAACGTGGATGCAAGCCTGGCCCTCAAGTGTGGGTAGCTGTGGAGAGGCAGAGAAGGAGAGGACCGACTGTGAGCATTCCAAGGCCAGCACAGCCACGTCCAAAGCAGGAGGCAGAGGTGAAGTCAGTTGTGTCTCTGAGGGAGAGATGCAGCATTTTCTTCACACTTCGAAGTTAGGTTCTGGGATCAGAGCCCCTGCTCACCCCGTCTTACTCTCATCCTGTGAGGGTGGTCAGGTCCCAAGCGGCGTGTCTCCGGGGCTTCTGCCTCTTCCATGGTCCCCGTGTTCATCTGAGCTGCTGCCCTCCTGGCAGAAGATCCCTTGTTGGGCGCTCCCAGCCTGGGTTCTTTAAGATTCGAGGACACCCTTGGGACCCGTGGGAGATGGGGCAGAGGCACACGGGGAGGCCCCCATGTATTTTGTCTCAATATTTTAGAGATTATCACTAAGTCAGTAACTGCTGCATGTGTTCCAGCCCCTCAGCTTGACAAACACACATGCAGGAATACAGAGCGTGGGCGCTGGTGAGCAGCAGCTCCCATCTGCGTCCTGTTTGTGCAGGGCCCATGCTCAGTCACCTATGTGCTGGCTGCTTTCATGCTACAAGTCCAAGTTAGCAGCTGAGACAGAGGCTGTGTGGCCTACAAACCGAACCTGTCTACTATTGGGTGCTTTATGCAAAGAGTCTGCCAGCTCCTCAACTAGATGGGTCTGCGTTTAGAATTCTTATTTTCTTAGAGTTCCGTGCCAGGGAGTGGGGGCATGGGGAGGGTGAGCCCCCAGCAGGGACCTTTCCCCTTCCCATCCTGCCCATCACCAGGTCCCCACTCAGGGGCTTCCTGTGTATGTGTGTGGCCACCCCATCCAAGACCATGCACCCAAGCTCCATCACACCTTTCTATAGACTGCTGAGCCCAGCTAGCTCTTAGGCCTAAGGCCTGATGTGATGAAGCCAGGTTCATGGGAGAGGTCCAGGTGAGCCTGGGTCAGACATGGGCCACCTGGGTGATAAGGGCTAGGGGCTGGTGTGTGTGTGAATAGCACACACAATCACACAGTGTACAAGGAAGGGGCTCAGCTTCCAGGTGGGGGCTTGCCTTTTGTTCAATGGACTCTTTGCCTTGTAGGAGCAGAAGAAGGACCAGCACAGGAGCTTTCAAGCACCAGGCCCAGAGCAAGAACCCTCTCCCCTGATGTCCAAGGATGGTTCTGATGACCCAAGGGAGGAGCACAAGAAGGGAAGCTTGAGATGCTACAAACAACAAAATGGCACCCTCTGTGCAAATCCTGGTAAGTGCACTTATGGGTGTTGCAGCCACAGGCTCTGGGAGACACCCCTGCCTGGGCGAGCCATCCAGTCCTTCTCCTGCTGTTGGGACCCAGATGCTCCAGCAGGGGCATTGGGCTGGGATGACTTTTCTTTGCTCTGACTTGATGTGAGCCCAGTGGCAGCTTTGGAAGTATCACCCTCAGGGGGTTTCGGTTGGCCTAAGAATCAATATTTATAGTGTCCTGCATTGTGTGTTTCCTATTTGTAATTCTCAAGCATGGCTCATATTTCACTTAGTATCCAAAGGAGTAAGAAATCTTCACATTGGATTCCATGAACGTAGGAACCCCAGTGTTTTCTGAACAGCCTTTTCCTCTTTGTGTTCCCGGCAACACAAACTGTTAGAAAGATTTATGTTAGAATCCACCCAACATCTGCTACCTAGAGCCTAATTTGGCTTCCCTCTGAACTGAATTTTTAATTTTTAAGTCAAATACTCGCTGATGTTTGTGCTTCCCTACCTCATGCTTATTCTTCACCTGAACCCCTGCACCTGGGGAGCAAACCCCTGTCCAGGAGGAAGCGTGATTCACAGCCTCTATTGGCAGAAAGTTCTCTCGGGCTGACAAAACCCTGTCCGGGAGGAAGCATGATTGGCCGCCTGGATTGTTAGAAAGCTCCCTCAGGCTGACGTCACCCTGTCCTGGAGGAAGCCTGATTGGCCGTCTGGATTGTTAGAAAGCTGTCTCAGGCTGACGTCACCCTGTCCTGGAGGAACGTGATTGGCCGCCTGGATTGTTAGACGGCTCCCTCAGGCTGACGTCACCCTGTCCTGGAGGAACGTGATTGGCCGCCTGGATTGTTAGAAAGCTCCCTCAGGCTGACGTAAGATTGGCTTCCCGGCTGCCTCTCCCTGGAGACCCTAGATCTGCTCTTTGAAGCCAAGCGAGATTACTCTTGATAGGGCAGCTTTGCCTGTATTTGTAGACGCTTTTACACATCTTTGCTCCCAAATCAACGAGGCTTTCCCCAGGTACCACCTGGACTATTCTTCTGTCAGCATTTCTCACGTGATACTGAGTCCGGAGGCTTGACTGTCCTCACCCTGGTGTGGCTGGGAGCCTGCTTCTCATCACCCTGGATAGACTGTGCCTAATGTGGGGTGCTGCTTTTCAAGGACAATCAGCTGTAAGTTGAGGCTCTGATTCTTGCACGTGCTTCCAAGCACGTCTCTTCTTCTCATCTCCATTGCCACCCCAAAGTCACTCCCCCCAGGGATGGCAGCATCTCAGTCATCACTCTGCACCCCCTTTGACCACTGGGAGCGTTCTATGTCTTCACACAACCACGAGAATAGTCACTGGAAACTGTGCATTCCATAATGGCTTTATGTTAAATTCATTTCTTAACTTTCATTGGCCCTTGGGAAGATGTCCTGATCCCTTAACATAGCTTACGAAACCCTCTCAAACTCACAGCCCACCTCTCTCTCCAACTTCGTCCCCTCAGCCCCGACGTCATCTGAAGTTCAAGATCCGTGGCGCCTCTTGATTGCTGAGCACACAAAGCTCAGGGCCCTGCGTCTCGGGCATTTGAACGGCTCCGCTGGTCGTGGCTTTCCCCACCATCTCCTCCGTTTCCACGTGACTTGCTCCTGCATACCTGAGCTTCAACACCGCTCCGAGAGGCTTTTCCTAATCTCTGAACCAGGAGAGGCTTCCCCCAATAAGCTCCTCTATGGAATTCTGGTTAATTAACAGTCAAACGTCCACCTGTCCAGCCCGCCTGTAAGCTTGGCCACAGCAGGGGCCGTGGCCCTCCTCACAGCCTCCTCGTCACCTGCACGGCCTCCAGCGCACGGTGGCCTCCTACACATTTGCCTTGTGAGGGATCAGTCGGTGATAGAGAGAGCCGTTCTGAGCTATTCCTCTATTAAGTGATTTGGGTACCGTGGTGACTAAGAAGCGTGCTGTGATCCCTGGGGTTTATGTAAATATTTTGTGCTCCTAACCATTCAAGTAGGGGTAATATCAACTTTACTAAGCCCAGGTGGTGGTGGTGTTTAAATGCGATTTCATCTTTTATTATTTTAATTTACGAATTGCTTGGTTGATCATATTTGAAAAGAGTCCCCACATTGTGCCTGCTAGAGCCATATCTTTGTAAAAATTCTGAAAGCAAGGGGAAATGTTGGAGTAAAATCATCACATTTTCTAACAATGTCTGTTTTGACTGGAAGCTCTAATGCATAATTTTGTGTCAACCAGAATAAAAGTAATCTTTTTTTTTTTTTTTTTTTCCTGGTGGTGCTTTATAGTTAGATTGTAGGGAATCTTCATAAAATATGCCAGCCATGCACCTTTGATTCAATATTCATGTATTCTCCCACATACGGAATTTCAAGGCCATGTTTAAGGGGAATGAAACGAGGCCTCATAAAGAATAGCAACTTATGCAGCTTACTTTTAAAAAGAGGCTCTGAGAAACCTTTAGCTTTTTCAAGCTTCCAAATTTTAACCCCAGATCCACTAGAGCCCAAATACTCGCATTAGTCTCTAAATAGTCATTTGCTTTTGGTCAAGGATGATTACACGAGCACAGTTTTTTCTTTTTTTTTTTTTTGAGACGGAGTCTTACTCTGTTGCCCAGGCTGGAGTGCGGTGGCGTGATCTCAGCTCACCACAACCTCCGCCTCTTGGGTTCAAGTGATTCTCATGCCTCAGCCTCCTGAGTAGCTGGGACTACAGGCGTGCACCATCATGCCCAGGTAATTTTTATATTTTTGTTAGAGATGAGGTTTCACCATGTTGGCCAGGATGGTCTCGATCTCTTGACCTCGTGATCTGCCCGCCTCAGCCCCGTCGCATATATTTTCCTACACAAGCTCCCTATTGATTGGAATGATGAATATTTCCAATGGATCGATATTCAATGTGGAAGAAATTTGTCAAGTACAAAGGTTTGTCACTTGCCCAGGAGAAAGGTTGCTTGATCTCAGAAGCGTCATTGCTTCTTTTTGAGAGGAAATTAAATTTCAGAAAAGGCTGATACTAGATGAAGTGAGAACTGAATGAAGTTGTCAGTCACTCCTAATATGTTTTGGGTGGACAGAGCCATGTGGAGGAACTTCTAGGCTGCGCAGGAGATGGACATATTCCAAAGGCCCATGTGAATATCCACATCTGTATTTTGGGAGGAGAAACATATGCATGCCTTAGTAAAAACCAGCCAGTAGCACAGAAGAGCCAGCTTTTAATGAGCAGAGAGCAGGGTGGGAAGCAGGAGACAGGCCCACTCTGGTCGGGTGGTTAGGAGCTGGCACGTCCACAGGGAGGATGCACACGAACACCATTGAGTGACATTGGTTTGGTGGCCTTGGGCAGCCAGAGTTGGCACAGATGGGTAGATGATGTCAACAGAAGGAATGAATAATCTAGCTGGGAGATTCTTTCTCCTCTCACGACTTTGCTCAGAGCTGGACATGAGGATTTGTGTTTGATATGAAACACCATTCAAGAGTTTTACCCACAATTTTTGCCACATATGCAAAAACAAGCAGCAGAAGAAATGAAAATATGTAACATATGACCTTCAACAATAATTCAGATATTTAAATAAATGGGAGAGAGAATTTTTGCAAGCTTCTTAATTATAAATAATAAGACAGTTTTAAAAAGAAGTTTGTTTCCTGTTTTCCCTAAGCATAGTGTATGCAAGCATAAAATTTCCGTGTGCCTGTCTTGCTATCTGTCAGTGAGAAAGATATCGATTTCCTCTCCTTTAATAGGTGGATATCAATATGTTTTTATTTATGAGTGGATTCATTTAATTCCTGGATATGACAGTTCTCATATATTTCTATAAGCTGATTTCTGTTATCATAAATTCTAAGTCGACATTTCTATACCCAAAAGAGCATTTAAAAGGTATCTCAACAAATCATTTAGCTACAACCAGGGCTTTATCTGAGCTCCTGGAGACACAAACACATTGATCCTACAGAGATGCTGATTTCTCTGGTGCTTTAGGAAGTGCCGATGGGAAAGAACTGACTTTAAAAGTCAGTTGAGTAAGTTTGAGTGTGTCTGAAGTTAGAGTTATTTAGGTTTTATTTTTTCAGACACCAAATAACTCACCTACTTAGTGTTAATTTGTGTTTTAAAAAAACAGTTTTCCTCTCTAATTAATGCTTCACTTAACCCAATCTGGACATAAAGGAAGATCATCAAATAATATGTGATTTAGCTCTTGTGACACAAACATGTGAAGGTCTAGGTCGTTTTGATTCCGTTAAAATGAGCTAAGTTTTCCATTTCCTTTTCCTATCAAGAAAGGCTCCTGGCCAACTGTGTGGTCAGGGTAGGAGAGGCCGAGGAAGGATGGGGCCATAATGTGGCGTTCAGTGGGAAGTCCCGGACAGCCTGGGCCTCAGGGACAGCTGCGGCCAGGTCAGGAACACGTGTTGCTCTCCCGCTTGGCCTTTTACTCACTGTCGTTTTGTGGTTTTTGTTGTCTGTGTGTTTTCTTGTTTGCATTGGGCTCTATGAATATTTTTATTTTGACTTGAGTGAAACTTTGGATTCACCAAAATGTCTGACAAATCGTTCCCCTACCCTCCACCCCCCACTCCCCACCATCCCACCTGATTTGGTCAATCATCAAACATTAATTGAACATTTACTGTCTTCTTTGCCTGCTAGCATGTACAGTCATGCCTCATTTAATGACAGAGCAATGTGGTGTTAGGCATGTTAGAATCAGCGAAATTTCTTAAGTAAAATTGGGACATTGTTATATTTGAATTAAGTATGGCTGTGCTCAAGATAAACTCGTCTGCTTTTCTGTCTCCATGTAGATTGTAACCTACATCTTTTGGCATGCATCGGCATATATGTACCACACATGAGTGTGTGTGTGTGTGTGTGTGTGTCACTGTAGTATGTGGGGCCACTGTAGTATATGTGATTTGTCATTGACTCAAGCATTGTTATGGGGTGCATGACTGTATTTGTGGGATGTATTGTAAAGGTAGATCAAAAAAATCTACTTTGACTTTAAGACATTTAAAATATACCTTTCCTGAATTTGTCCACAATGCAAATTTAATTTCTGAAGCCTAAAGATAGATAAAACTCATTTTTAATTGAGATGAAAACATATTTGGAAACCTCCCTAAATTTCTTCAGGGGTAATTTAGGCTATGATTGATGAGGATTGTCATAACTGTACCACTTTCTTGATGTGAAAATGGGTCAACCCCGAAGCCATAGGTCTTAGTCCATCCAGCATTTTGTAACAAAAATTGCACCACTGGGGCCTATGAAACAGTAGACGTACCTTTCCTACAGTTTTGAGGCCAGAAGCTGGAGATCTGGGTGCTGTAGGATCTGTGTCTGCTAAGGGTTTTCTGACTTATAGATGGAGGCTCTTTGCTGCATCCTCACATGGCGGAAGGGGTGAACGAGCCCCCTTAGGCCTCATTTATGGGGACACTAAACCCATTTGAGAGGGCTCCACCCCCACTGTCTAATAACCTCCCAAGGGCCACACCCCTTAACACCCCCTCATCCCATCACTTTTCGGGTAGGAATTTCTACGTAGGAGTTTTAGAAGGACACAGACATCAGACTTCATTCTATTAAATCCAATATTTTATTCCATTAAATCTAAAAAACGTTGATGGTGAGATACACCACAGCTGCACGCACGACTGAAAAAAATGTTGTTAATACAGTCATGACCATGCTTAATTCACACATTTTAAAGAACTCTTTAAGACATACATAGATGTAGATTCCAATCTAACTCTGTTGGCATGTATCTGCATATAAATGATACATATGAGTGTGTGTGTGTATCTATATGTATCTTATAGTACATTGATAAAGGAATTCCTGAAACTTCACAGAATCTGCCTTTTCTTAATCATTTTTAAATCTCAGATTCATGAATATTCATTATTTCCTGCCATCAAGAGTATTGAAAATGCAGCATTTGTACAAGCCTGCACTGGTGCCCTGGTAGTCAGTTCCAGCCCCAACACTGGCTCTGCACACTTAGTGCTGATGCGCTCTGGAATTCTTGATTTTACCAGAAGGTGTCAAGAAAAGATCCTCCGAACGCATTCCTTCTTTCTCCCAGGGCTGTTGCGTGGTGTGGGGCCTGAAGCGTCCGGGCTGTGGCTGTCCTGTCTTGTCCTGGATGACAGGAAAGTCCTGGCTCTTTCTGTCCAGCTCGCTCCCAGTCGTTCAGGTCCAAGCCCTCGGAGCATATGGGAATTTATTTCAGATGACGCTTTGCCAGCTGCACATGTCTCTCCTTCTTCCCTGAGGGTGTCTCTGGGCTCCAGGGAGCATCTTCACCTGTAGGATTCTTGGTGGCGATCGGCTCTGTTTGTGAATTCCCACTGCCTCATGGCTGAGGTCTGACAAACATACTGTCATCTTCCTGGAGTGACTGGGAGAGAAACCTGGGACCTTGCTGGGTGAACAGTGACTGCGTGAGGCCATCCATGATAAAATGCGTTCCAGCCTCAGAGATGTGAAAATAAAAGTTAAAAAAAAAAAGGGCATCTTAGAATCTGTGAAATGTGGTAAATAAAACTGGAACATAGTGGTTATGTTTGCATTAAGTATGGCTGTGCTCAAGACAAGCTCACCTGCCTTCTGCCTCCCGCTTCTGCCTCCTTCGTGTGGTCTCCAGCCTGGAGCTGGACGTTGGAGTGAACATGAGTGTAAACACAGCAAGCGTCGGCATGTTTTCAACAAGGAAATTCGTTTCTTTGCTCTGTGTGTTTGTGTGCCTGTCTAGGACAGTGTTGTAACTTCAGGAAAGATTAGAATCAGTGAACTCCTTCAGGGCTAGGACCAGGAATTCTATTTGTACTCTTTTTACCTTCGTGCCATCTTTCCTCAACTATAAATGCATTACTCTCGCACAAGGAGGCAAAGCTCAGAGGTGTCAGTGCTCTTTTTTTTTTAAGCAACAAGTATTATAGATCTTTATTTTAGTAAAAGAAAATTGAATCTTTTGACAAGAGTTCTCATAGATTCTGATTTAGTCCAAATTGTCAGCCCGGAAGCCCCAGTGAATACAACCTGAATTTCGGGCTTTATACCACACGACAAAAGAACCTGCAAATAAAAGAAGAATTCAGTGACTTTAGGATTCTTCTTGCTTCTCTTTTGCACCTGAGACTTCAAGAATGCAGTTCAAAAATTCCTCATTTTAAACCTTACATTGGTTTAAAGTTTCAAAGATTTCAAATCCCTTTCTCTGGAATTGCCTCATTTGGTCAAAAACCCAAATCAAAACACCCTATGAGGAAGATCTGAGAGGGTTTGTTACACCCATTTTTCAGATGAGGAGACTGAGGAACAGAAGAGCGAAGGCACTACTGGTGCCCTGTCCTGAGTCCTAGAACTGTTCCAAGAACACGGGCTTGATGTTAGCAAGCACCTTTCCCACGGCCTGGCACTGCCTACCTTTCATTGCTGTATGGGCCAGAGTCAGGGGAAACGTGAGGCCCGGAGAGTGTGCGGGTGAGTGCGCCCGGACCCTTTGCCAGTCAAGATGCCCTTGGGTTTTCTCCTTGCTGCCTTGTTTCTTGTAGAACCGCACCTGCCTCCAAACCAGCTGCATTGACACCTTTCTTATTATGAGGATTGGATTGTAAGTTTCCTATCAGGCTATGGAGAGCTTAATTTAATGCAATGAAGAAATCTCCAAAAATAAAGCCCTTACGTCTTTTTGTTGTTTGTTTTCTTTTCTTTTCTTTGTTTTTGAGAGATGAGAACCTCTCTCATCTTGATTGCCCTTTCTTGGCATAATAAATCAGAAGTCCAAAAGGTGCAGTCATGGAATTGGCTACCCTAGATCTTAGCATCCTTTCGTGGAATCGGCTGCCTGTGGAATCAGCTACCCTAGATCTTAGCATCCTTTAAATCTCAATTTGGTTTTCTTCCTCAGCTCCTCCATGCAGGTGTGGGGGCTCAGCCACTGCACTTTCAGTCGCCTGCATGTGTTTTCAAGGTGAAGTATTTGGTGGGGTTTTAGGAATTCTACTCTGATTGCAGAGAGAAGTGCGGCCCATTTTGCTACAGGGCACTAATAGACCTTTGTGATCTTTCTATGGTTTAACCACCTGGGATGTGCAACTTTAACTGTGATCGATGGCCTCCGAGAGTATAGAGTGGAGGACAGAAGAAAATGCAAAGCAACTGTACATTCCAGATGAGGAGTTGTTCCAGAATGAGGAGCTGTTCCAGAATGAGGAGCCATTCCAGAATGAGATGTTCCAGAGTGGGGAGCCATTTCAGAATGAAGAGATGTTCCAGGATGAGGAGCTGTTTCAGAATGAGAAACCATTCCAGAATGGGGAGCTGTTTCAGAATGGGAAGTTGTTCCAGAATGAGGAGTCCTTCCAGAATGGAGAGCCATTCCAGAATTAGAAACTGTTACAGAATGAGGAGCTGTTCCAGAATGAGAAGCTGTTCCAGAATGGGGAGCTTTTCCAGAGTGGGAAGCCGTTCCAGAATGGGGAACCATTACAGAATGAGATGCCATTCCAGGATGAGGAGCTGTTCCAGAATGGGGAGCTGTTCCAGAATAGTGAGCCATTCCAGAATGGGGACCATTTCAGAATGAGAAGCTATTCCAGGATGAGGAGCTGTTCCAGAATGGGGAGCTGTTCCAGAGTGGGAAGCCGTTCCAGAATGGGGAACCGTTACAGAATGGGGAACCGTTTCAGAATGAGAAACCATTCCAGAATGAGGAGCTATTCCAGACTGGGGAGCTGTTCCAGAATGGTGAGCCATTCCAGAATGGGGAACCATTTCAGAATGAGAAGCTATTCCAGGATGAGGAGCTGTTCCAGAATAAGGAGCTGTTCCAGAATGGGGAGCTGTTCCAGAGTGGGAAGCCATTCCAGAATGGGGAACCATTTCAGAACGAGAAGCCATTCCAGGATGAAGAGCTGTTCCAGAATGAGGAGCTGTTCCAGAATGGGGAGCTGTTCCAGAATGAGGAGCTGTTCCAGAGTGATGAGCTGCACCCTGTACCTGCCCCACACCTGATCACATAGCCTTGATGCCAGAAACCTAGAGCACACTAGTTAGAAATGTTAGGCTGGCAGCAGGAACCCCTGAAGAAACTCAGGGCGCTAGGTGCTTGAGTGAGCAGCTAACTTGCAGGAGAAACGTCTTCCTTCTGCTGACCTGAGGCTTGACTCCTCTCCATCCACAGGAGGGGCAAAGAGGCCTCCACCCATAGTCCACTGTCATCCTAGGAGAAATCCTCTGGCCTCCTGCCCAGGAAGTGGCTGAGAGAGAGAGAGAGAGAGAAGCTGAAGCTTCTTTAACCTTCAAGAGGAACCTATTTCTTCCAGGAGGTTTTCTCTTTCCTGTACACATACCTTTAAGTCCACGAGACACATCCACACTCTGCTCACACAGCGTTGCCAGGGCCGGTGCGTTCGCTCCTGTCCTGTGTTTGTGTTTGCCATTTGGTGGGCCTGTCCTGCTGACCAGTGAGTCTCTCTACTGAATTTGGTAACTTTGATCTTATGATCCGTGTTTCCCAGCAAGGTGCTCTGTGTCTTTGCTCTTAATAATGTGTTATTCAAGGGCTAGTTGGAAGATTGCATATTTAAATTTCATCACTAAAGGGGTGTATAGAGAGAAAGAAAATTTCAGCCAGAAAGAATTCTTTCTTCTTCTTGAGACAGGGTCTTCTCTGGAGTGCAGTGGTGCTATCATAGCTAACTGCAGCCTTGATCTCTCAGGCTCAAGCAATCCTCCCGCCTCAGCCTCCTGAGTAGCTGAGACTACAGGTGTGCACCACCATGCCCAGAAATTTTTGTACGGACAGGGTCTTACTTAGTTGCCCAGGCTGGTCTCAAACTCCTGGGCTCAAGCGGTCCTCCCTCTTCAGCCTCCCAAAGTGCTGGAATTATAGGCGAGAGCCACCGTCCCTGGCCTTCAGAAATAAATTGTTTAAAAAACTCCTTGGAGCAAGTCCAGAGCACAAAAGAATTCAAAGAGCGCCAACATGGGATTAGCAAGGGCCGGGAGCTAGGCCCGTGCACTTGTATCACTGCGTGTTGTGCTGTGCTAGGTAACAAATCTGTCTTCCATTTCTCTGTTGAGCAGTTAACCCCGAGAAGAATTATTTCCTTTAAATAAAAAACGTACCCTATACTGGCTGCTGCATTGTGGGGCATAGCTTGCCTGGAAAATGGAAGTCAGGCAACATGGCTATTCTGTGGAAATGTCTGAGCACGAAGAGAGGCAGAAGGGAACATGGAGGCCTGAGATGTCTCGAAAATGAGCAGGAGGATGACTGCATTGGCCCTTCAATTAAGTTCAACCTTCTGTGGGAAGGTGGCACCCAGGGGCCCAGAGCAGGGAGACACACCTGTGTGGAAGTCCAGGTGTGCTGTGACAGAGAGGCCTCCACATGGCCTGCCATATCCTGACAGCCCACCTGCAGCAAAGGCAGACTCCACAGGAGTAGACCTCCCGAGGCTGCAGTGAACTCCGCAGGGGACATGGCCTCCGTCCCCGGCTGCAGGGAGGAGCCCAAGCCTGGAGTGCAAGATGGTGCCAAAGGCAGAAACCTGCTGTGCAGGTCTCCTCTCCCAGGGAGCCTCGTTTGCAAGATGCACGAGTAGTTCACAGGGCTGCTCTGACTGTGCCCACAAGGCTCTGCCCAGGCGTGGGAGGTCTTCCATGACGGCGAGGACCAGGGCTTCCTTCTGCACTCACACAACCTTTCCAGTCCTCAGAAAACTCAGCTGGGAGAGCATTAGGCCTGGGGTTCTCTCTGGTGCTAGAAGGTCTTCAATAGGACTCCTCGAAACGCCCAGAGACCCTATAGACCCTGCAGCCTCTGCCCAGCATATCCATTGGATTCAATTAGGCACAACTCAGCTGGGCTCCAGTCAGCGCCATTTCTTGGGATGTGCAGCATTACTGAGCCTCTTGTGAAGACAAAGATAAATTAGACGCAGACAGCATTCGAGAAGCTTGCCATGTTGAAGAGGAGATGGGCACAGAAACAGCCAGCAACAGTGCCAGACAGAAAGTCGTGTGCCTGATGGGGATGAGAAACTGGGGGGATTTGCAGAGGAGACATGATTAATTCTGACCAGAGTAACGGAGAAGACTTCACGGATGACACAGAACTTCAGAGGGGGGATTAAAGGACAAGTAAAGCAGGATTTTTTATTTTAGCAAAAGAAGCAGATGTGAATTGGAGGCCATGGCTGAGTCGTTCCCATCGATGTCTGGAAGTCTGAGAAGCTCCACTGGGGCTGCAAGCTGACGGCCAACCCACCTGTTATCAGGGGCATTTGGACGGCTCATGTGCCACGCAGAGGATGTAGCGTGCGGCACCTGCCCCCTCTGTGTTTTCCTCTCACATGGGCCAGGGGCTCTGTCCCATTAAATAACCAGAAGATTAAATGCAGACTTTACAAAGTTCCTCATTCAGATCACTCTATGCCCACATCCTAGTAACATCTGTGGAAATTAATTTTCCCACTGGAGGAAATGGCATGATTAAAAACTCACCCTTTTAGATTATATGAATAACATGATCGATGAGCAATCATCTTAAAAAGAAGGACACTTTGGGGAAACCTCCCCATTCTATTTTCCTCTGTAAAATAAACTGAACTCCTATGGTTTTCACCCATTATAACTTTCCCGTCCCACTTGAAATGCAGAAGACGGGGTAAAAAAATCCTAAGCGGACCAAGCAGAAGAAACGCTGCAACCCCTTTCTGAAAGTGGCCTTCATTTAGACGCCAAAAGACAGGAGATACTATTTCTTTATTTTTATTATTCATTTATTTATTTTTATTTACTTATTTGAGACAGAGTCTTACTCTATCACCCAGACTGGAGTGCAGGGGCATGATCTCAGCTCACTGCAGCCTCTGCCTCCCAGGTTCCAGCGATTTTCCTGCCTCAGCCTCCCGGGTAGCTGGGATTACAGGTACGTTCCGCCATGTCCTGCTGACTTTTATATTTTTAGTAGAGACAGAGTTTCACTATGTTGGCCAGGCTGGTCTCGAACTCCTGATCTCAGGTAATCTGCCCACCTTAGCTTCCCAAAATGCTAGGATACAGGTGTGAGCCACAGCGCCCAGCTGGGAGATACTATTTCTAAAGCTTACACTTTTCTTATTCCTCTCTCTATCTGTAGATCTAGATGTAGAAACAGATTGGTAGAGAGATAGAGAGGTGAACATACATAGATGAGAGATGAATAAATAATAGCTGTATTAATTAGATAGGAAGATAGATGGATAGAGGATAGATAAAGACAGATGATAGGCCGGGCGTGGTGGCTCACGCCTGTAATCTCAACACTTTGGCAGGCTGAGGCAGGCGGATCACAAGGTCAGGAGTTTGAGACCAGCCTGACCAACATGGTGAAACCCCATCTCTACTAAAAATACACAAATTAGCCAGGCATGGTGGCGTGTCTGTAATCCCAGCTACTCAGGAGGCTGAGGCAGGAGAATTGCTTGAACCCGGGAGGCGGAGGTTGCAGTGAGCTGAGATCGCACCATTGCACTCCAGCCTGGGCAACAGAGTGAGACTCCAACTCTCTCTCTCTCTCTATATATATATGTATGTATTCCATAGATAGATAACAGATAGAAGATAGATCATAGGTTGATGATAAATGAATGATAGGCAGATATAGATGATTGGTAGATGATTGATAGGTAACATAAAGATCCACTTACAATTAACAGAATACTTTTGCAAATTTGTGAATAAGGACTGTTTTCTTACAAGTTCATAATAGATCTAAGATATTTTCTCTTTAAAATAGTAAGTGTCGCAGCACGAAGTTAACATTAAAACTTAACAATGAACGTCCTTGTGGGGAAGCATACGGACACAGAAGTGAAACGCAGACAGGGTCCAGGCAGACGGGCTTTCGGAAAACCCTCCGCTCCTCAGCTCCTGGCACCCGCAGCCTCAAGTACCGAGTCCCCAGGAATTTCAAACAGGAAGACCCGGTGAGCTGTCCGTCAGCAGCGCGGGGAACACACAGTGACGGTGGAGCCTGGAGGGCCCTGCTGGTCTGTGGAAGTGGTGGGGGGTGAAGCCAGCCCAGGAGGCAGGTCCGGGCTGCCGAGAACCATGGGCGGCTGGAGCAGGCCGGCTTGGGCTGTGTCCGGGGCTGAGGCGGTCACAGCGGTCCCTCGATGACCTTGTCCTCCATCTAGACATAGGGAACGTGTATGGTGCTGTATTCTGTGGAAATCTCCAGGCAAGAATCCTAACTTTGGGTTTAGTAAAGGATGAAACAATGTCACATGTTCCCTCCCATGGACTGAGTAATATGACAGATTCGCCTGTAGAGAAGGCGGACGTTCCCACATATGTGAGATGCTTCCAGCGCCTGGCTGTTCGTTTCCCGGCTCGCTGCTGCTTGCAGTGCGCTTGGCAGTCAGGGGAGTGCGAAGGTCTCAGCGTTCCTGGGCCACAGACGGTAGAACCACGGGGGTGGAAACCACTGGCTTCAACTCCAGGAAGCCTCAGACGCGGGACAGCACCCTCACCTGGCTCTCCCAGGCTCCGCACTTCCTCTGCCGGCTCCTCTGGATTTTTCAGATTGTGGGTAGCTCAGGACCTAGCAAAGGGGTGAAAAATATGTAGTCTGCAACACTGCTTCTTAAATGTAGAAGAAGGCAAAGGGTAAAAAATATGCAGTCTGCAACACTGCTTCTTAAGTAGCAGCCCATGAAAATCCTCTGGGGGCCTTGCCAAATGCATGCTTGGATTCAGCAAGTTTGGGTGGGGCTTGAGAATCTGTATTTCCAGCTCACCTGCCCCTAGGTGATGCTTCTGCTGCTGCTGCTGCTGCTGCTGCTGCATGCTCTGCCTTGGGTAGCAAGAGTCTAGGGGCGAGGTGTGGAGGGAGGGAGACAGAGTGAGAAAGAGGAAGGGGGAGAGAGGAAGACAGAGGGATGGCCATGGAATCAGCATGCTGCAGTTTACCTGTATGAATTGATCAACCCTTAAAGTTCTTTTCTCTCAGAGAGAAATAATTTTTTAAAATCTGATCATGCATTGTGAGTCAATACAATATATCCTATTTAAAAATGTTTAACATATAATTATGATTGTCCCCAAAGAATGAAATGTTACCTGTTCTATGCCTCAACATAAAGACCAAAGATTAGTTTGAACTCTACTTAATGATCCTACAGCTTAATGGGAATGACTTAATTATGGAATTTAACATCTTTCCTTAGGAAAAGAGGATTCAAAGAAGAAGTGTACCTAGGGGTGGGGATAAGCAAACATGGAGATTGTAATTTTCTAAGACCTTGCTGTGGCCACTCTTCTGCACGCTCGCCCTTGATCAGTCACACATAGAGTGTAATTTTACACATTCTGAATGCTGCTTATAAGTATTTTACAAATCTCATGGTGAATATAAATTTCTCAGAATTAGGCTAAATAAAAAAAACTCAAGTAGATTAATTCTTATCCCAATGGTGTCCTTTTAAATGTATGGCGAAGTCATGGTATACTCCACCCTGAAGCTTCTGAAGGCATTTGTATTGATCAGCCCACTGAAGAGACTGAAGGGGTCAGAGATAATTGAGAAAGAATAAAACTGTCTCAGTAGGAGGATATTTGGAGTCTTTCAGGGAGGAAGACATTTGGAATCTTCTGAATAGGAGGACATTTGGAGTCTTCTGGGTAAGAAGACATTTGAAATCTTCTGGGTAAGAGGACATTTGGAGTCTTCCAGGTAGGAGGACATTTGGAGTCTTCTGGGTAAGAGGACATTTGGAGTCTTTTGTGTAGGAGGACATTTGAAGTCTTCTGGGTAAGAGGATGTTTGGAATAGCTTCTCTCCCTGTGCCTGTCTCCTGCAGATAATCCTGATATTTAATATTGAGCGCTCAGCAGAGCTCTCTTCTTAATATTTCCATATTGCTAACCACTTCAAGAATCGGATGCAATATGGTATTCTTAAATATAAAATACACTTAATGTTGCCTGTCATTACTTGCCTTAAATTGTCATCATAGCCATCACAGAAACATACTTAGATGCATTTTATGAAGAAAAGTGTCTCACAGTTTTCAGAAAACGTAGGGGTGGCCACTTCTTGAAACGTGAACTAAAATGAAGAAATTCCAGTGAAACTCACCTTTGGTTTTGCTTTGCAGTGGATTCTGAGGCAGGTGGTGGCCTCTGAGCTTGTGTGCGTGTATAGCCTTCGGCATCGAGTCCAGGGCAGGGTTTTGTTCTGATGGCAGTCGACGCTCAAGATGTAGCTTTACCACAGTTGGTGGCAGCCAACAGGATCAGAGTGTCCATCGGTTGTATTTTCTTAATCAGGGTAGGAGGATTCATCAATACGCTCTGGAACTACACAGGACTCCCCCAAGTTAGTTCACACCACACCTTGTCCTTTATTCTTCAGCCTCAGAGCTCCTGCTTCCATGCACTGCTCCTTTATCTTGTCTAAGTTAGTAAGAAAAACAATACATGTTTCTGCTTCGATTTTGAGGTTATTTGTTGCAAAACAACTTTTGA
Organism: Macaca fascicularis; assembly: GCF_037993035.2. Classification (NCBI taxonomy): domain Eukaryota; kingdom Metazoa; phylum Chordata; class Mammalia; order Primates; family Cercopithecidae; genus Macaca; species Macaca fascicularis. Next base: position 2,415,603 of record NC_088382.1, read on the forward strand.
AAGAATTTTGCGGGCCGGGTGTGGTGGCTCACGCCTGTAATCCCAGCACTTTGGGAGACCAAGACTGGTGGATTACTTGAGGTCAGGAGTTCAAGACCAGCCTGGCCAACATAGTGAAACCCTGTCTCTACTAAAAATACAAAAAATTAGCAGGGTGTGGTGGTAGGTGCCTGTAATCCCAGCTACTCGGGAGGCTGAGGCAGGAAATCGCTGGAACCCAGGAGGCGGAGGTTGCAGTGAGCTGAGCTTGCACCACTGCACTCCAGCCTGGGTGACACAGCAAGACTCTGTCTCAAAAAAAAAAAAAATTGCTTTTTTATATAACGTGTCTGAATAATTCTAATTGCAGGGGAAAGACGAACTCCAACCTCAGCTACCACTTCTTCAAACGAAGAGTGATCTTGCCTGGTCCAACCTTCAGCGTCCATTGAGTTGCCTCTCATCTTGACTAAAAGGAGAGACACTTTTTAAATAGCATTAAACTAGATGGCGCCTGCAGGTGTAGACCAGAGTGATGAACTGACCACCGATGTTCTCATCATGAATAGCTCCCTCTGCTCTCATTGTTCTCAGGTATCCTTGTCTTAATTTTTTTTTTCTAAAGTGACTTTTTTTTTTAAGAGATAAACTTTTTTTCCCCCTTTTCTCCTCTTGGCAAAACTTCTTCAAAGGTTGATGCCCTGAGACTGTGACCTATCCCCTGCCATTTATCTCGGAGGTATCTGGGTTTATTTCATGGTTCTTGGCCCCTTCTCTGACCGCATGGTTCTTGAAGGTGTCTTCTGGGAACTTCAATCTTGATTTAAATCCTAACTTCTTTACTTTGTGGAAAAGATGTTAAGCCTCAGTTTAGCCTACTGTAGGACTAGGGGAATAATGTGACTCATTCACGAGCTCTTGCGAGGATTTACCAGGCAAAGAGCCTCCGAAATGCAACAGAGCACTTGCTTTAGGACTAGGGGAGAAATGTGACCCCACTCACAAGGTATGACGAGGATTTACCAGGTAAAGCGCCTCCAGAAGGCAGCAGAGGGCTTGCTGTAGGTGTGGGGGAGTAATATGATCTAACTCATGGGGTATTGGGAGGATTTACCTGGTAAAGCACCTCTGGAATGCAGCTAAGTGCTTTCTCTATGAGTGGAGAAGTACTGTGACCTCATTCATAAGGTATTGCAAAAATTTACCAGGCAAAGCACCTCCAGAAGGCAGCAGAGGGCTTGCTGTAAGACTCGGGGAGTAACGTGACCTCGCTCACGCTCACGGGGTATGTTGAAGATTTACCAGATAAAGCACCTCCAGCACGCAGCAGAGAGCCTGGTGGATGCACTCGATGCATGCTGGCTGTTTTTCAGTATGAATCAACGCCGTCAGAGGCAGAATACCTACAATGATTAAAAAACTTGTGGGTCTTCATCCCTGAACAACACAACCGAACCAGACAGGGTTAAAGCATCAGCAGCAGGTGTTCTGGGCCAGGCCTCCCCCAGCCTTGAAGTCAGGAATGCTCTCAGCAGGATTGCTTCGCCATGTGGATGGTAACAGCGGAGCACTTTCCACAAACGGTTAACGGGGTTGGGATGCCTCGGTGGTGTGTCTTGCTGCCCTGAGACAGCCTGTGTTTCATTGAATTTCATGTTGATTGGGAGCCTGCAACTGCCAGTTCCTTTGTATTAAAGGACATATCCTAAATTCTAGAAGGGGGTTTGCCAATTTGCAGAGATATGGCTTCAGTTTTCTTTCTCTGCTGTAAGCTGCAAATGAGCTTGAACTTTTGCAGGGCACATGGCTTCACAATGGCATTCTGAATCTCGTGTGCCTACTTTTGCTTATTAATTGAGCAGACAACTTGAAAGGGATCCATCAAAACCTAGATTTTGAGATGACACAAATACAAACTTTGGTAAATTTATCACCCTTGTTAATTAAGTCATCCTTCTTTTGCAGAGAAAGATCTGTGTGTCCGATGTAAAGTGCAAATGCTATGTAGCTGGGACTTTTCCAGTGGTAACAACTCTTCTATGTACAAAGCTCCAAGAGGTGGGTCATGTCAAATTTTATGATGATAGTAAAATCTAGGAATATATATATATGTTTTGTTGTAATTTCTTTTCTTCAGCCTTTTCCAGTGTAAGACAATTCCTCAATGCAAGTAAAGCAGATGTCCATTCCGGCAACATATGTGAGTGTGTGTGAGTGTGGCCTGTGTTTTCACATAGCCGTGTGTATGAGCGTGCGTAGGAGCATGTGTCTGTATGTGTCCATGGCAATCTCAGATTCCCTGACATCGCACTGATAATTGCATTAAACCAATTTTCTTAAAAACCATGTTTGAAGGTAAGGAAATATGTTTTGGAAATCTCCCTTGGTATGAACCATTTGGAGTCCCATCCACACACTTCTGCAAGCTGCTGACACAGGCTGGAATTGCAGTGGGTCTGGGTTGTGATGGAGCTGCCGGCTGTCATTTGATGCGTGAGGCTCGTCTTCTAGGCAGTTTTCCTAAACTTGGAGACCTTTCATATATTCTGTTATGGGTGGGGGCAGGGTGCTCTCTATTTGGTCCGACCTTTCCCATACACCAGGTATCAAGGGCTGAAGCATTCAGGATGCAGCAGCCCCTGGACCCATCAGAAGATCTGAGATTCTCTCCCTAAGCAACCACTCAGTAAGGTGGCAGGACCTTTCCTGGCTTCAGTTTCTTCACTCCTAAAACGAACATGGCACTGCATCCGTGGTTCTCGGATGACAGTGGGGGGACAGATGTCTTAGTATTTCCCTGGAAAGTGGAGGATGATCCTTTAAGGAACCCACTGGATGGTGGCCTCTCGTTGTTGTCTGTTGCTCTTGGTCTCTGTGTTGAAATTATTTTGGAGCTTTGAGTAGCGTGAGCGAGGGATACTGCCCATGTCTCTAACGAGGGCATGGGGTTTGTCCGTTTCTCTAATGAGGGCATGGGATTTGTCCGTTTCTCTAATGAGGGCGTGGGGTTTGTCTGTTTCTCTAACGAGGGCATGGGATTTGTCCGTTTCTCTAATGAGGGCATGGGATTTGTCCGTTTCTCTAATGAGGGCATGGGATTTGTCCGTTTCTCTAATGAGGGCATGGGGTTTGTGGCATGGATGGGCTTCTCTGCTTCTGAGGTCCTGCATCGCTCAGGCAGGCCCTGGCTTGAACGGAGAGGCTGGCGTGAAGTGAGAAGGCCCCAGTGGAACCCTTCTTAGAAACACCATCAGTCCTGGGTCCTTCCAATGAGGAGGCTTACATCTCTAAAAATTCAGATTTGCCGAAAAATTCATGATTCGTCTTCCTTAACTAATTTAAAAATGGAAAACTTTCTCCCTACCTACCATCGCGCTGTGCCTCGTTTGCGGTTAATGCCATGGGGTGACGTAGGTTTTCCAATTCTCCTAATCTGTAAGGCGGCGTTTGCGGAAGCTCCATCTCCCTCCTTTGTCGTTAAAGGCACTCCATAAAGCAGCTTGCATGCATGTTTAGACAGTTCATTGTCAATAACTTTAACCTCCTACAAAAGCCAAATACATCGGTAATGTGGCTGTACCTACCTATTATGAAAGAAAGCCGAGACTTAATTTCTAATCTGCAGAGGAAAATCTTTCCGGCCGTCCTCATTTGGCGCGCTTGTGGGTCTCTGTACGTGCGAAAACAACGAGAAAATGAGAAAATGGCAGTGGAGACATTTGTCATCTGCAGAGTAAAAATATGTTGTTTTTTGTCAGGAAAGTTCTGGTGATGTCTGCGGGGGTGGAGAGAGAATACATCAGTAGTGGCAGCAGGCCTTTGGGGTGGTGCAGAGGGAGATTGCCGTGACCTCAGACATCTGTGCTTCCATGCCACTGGGCACGTGGCTGTGAAATGCATCCTCAACTGGCCTTTTGCTGTTTTTCTCCCAAATTTCATACCATGAGTCTTCATCTCAGGCTCCTCTTGGTTGATTTGAAGTCCCTAGTCCTTCTCCAGTTTTATTTCATTACGAGACAACATCGGTCTCTGGATCTGCAGTGACGTCCTCCCCTCTGCTCCCTACGTCTGTCTATCCCGCTCCAGGTAGGGGACGCCCTCACGTTTCCCAAATTCTTACTCCACATCACCAGCTCCGGCTGAACTAGTTTAGAGAGTTTATTCCATTTACCCCAAATACTGCCCTTTGGAACCTGCCAATGACCCACGTGTGCTTCAGATAGCCTTGTCCAGGCAGCAGTAGCTTTCTGAAATTTAAATTTTTATCTATTTACAAACATTTTTGTTTAATAAAAAGTAAAAATGTGACTAACAAGTATAATTAACCCTGAAATGGAAAAAAAAAAAAAAAAAAAAAGAATGTAAAGTATATCAGGGGTATCCACAGAGGAGGTAGTACCTTGTGTGGAAAGAGCATGGTTTTGAGGTTTGGATACATTTTGTCTGAGAATTTTGTTATATTGTTGAAATATGACATTTAACATTTGGTGTGGGTAATACTGACTTTAGAAGGTGCGTTGAAGCTTGATTAATGTAATCAGTGTCACTGGACTCTAGCATGTCCTTATATGTGTATATATGTACAGGAATACACCATGGTTAATGTAATCAGTGTCACTAGACTCTAGCATGTCCTTGTGTGTGTATATATGTACAGGAATACACCATGGTTAATGTAATCAGTGTCACTGGACACTAGCATGTCCTCGTGTGTGTATATATGTACAGGAATACACCATGGTTAATGTAATCAGTGTCACTGGAGTCTAGCATGTCCTTGTGTGTGTATATATGTACAGGAATACACCATGGCTAATATAATCAGTGTCACTGGACTCTAGCATGTTCTTGTGTGTGTATATATGTACAGGAATACACCGTGGTTAATGTAATCAGTGTAACTAGACTCTAGTATGTCCTTGTGTGTGTATATATGTACAGGAATACACCGTGGTTAATATAATCAGTGTCACTGGACCCTAGCATGTCCTTGTGTGTGTATATATGTACAGGAATACACCGTGGTTAATATAATCAGTGTCACTAGACTCTAGCATGTCCGTGTGTGTATATATGTACAGGAATAGGCGTGGCAAATATAATCAGTGTCACTAGACTCTAGCATGTCTGTGTGTGTGTATATATGTACAGGCATACAAGCGTGGTCCATGTAATCAGTGTAACTGGACTCTAGCATGTCATAGTGTGTATATATATGTACACGCATACACTTGTGATTAATGTATTCAGTGTAGCTGGACTCTAGCGTGTCTCTGCGTGTGTGCGTGTATATATGTACCCACATATACCCATTGATATGGTTTAGCTCTGTGTCCCACTCAAATCTCATCTTGAATTGCAATCCCCACATGCGGAGGGAGGGAGGTGATTGGATTGTGGAGGTGATTTCCACCATGCTGTTCTTGTGATAATGAGTGAGTCTCATGAGGTCTGATGATTTTATAAGCATCTGGCATTTCCTCTGCTTGCATTTCTCTCTCCTGCCACCCCGTGAAGAAGGTGCCTTGCTTCCCTTTCACCTTCTGCCATGATTGTAAGTTTCCCTGAGACCTCCCAGCCATGTGGAACTATGAGTCAAATACACCATTTTCCTTTATAAATTACCCAGTCTCGGTTATTTTTTATAGCAGTGTGGAAACGGACTAATACACCCATGATTAATGTAATCAGCATAAGTGGATTCTAGCATATACTTACGTGTGCATGTATGTACATGCATATACCCATGATTAAGGTAGTTCAACTAGACTTTATCATGTATATGCCCTTGTGTGTATACCTGCACAGGTGTGTTTATGTATATGTGTATATGTGCATTTGTGTATATAAATGTGTGTATAAGTAATTTGAAGATTAAGTGTAAACAGACATGGAGAAGAAACACACATAGCTATCCAGCAACATGCCCCTGGCGTGTGTAGTCAGGCAGTCAGTGGTATCTGCTGTGAGGTACCTGTGGAGCAGGTGGGATAATATGGAATAGAATATGGATGGATGCTCGACTGTGTGTGCCCAAGCTGATTTACTCTGCCTTGATTTTTTCCTTTCCTCCTCCCTCCTTCCCCTTAGAGTCATCTTGTTGACTCTACGGACAACAGAGTTACGTGTCAGTGGCTTTAGCGGGGAGCAAACACACCAGCTCTGTTTGCCTTTTCCGCCCACGGAGAACCTTTTCTGCACATGTGGTTTCCCCTTCACTATGTGATGTAGTGAACTTCTCGAAAGCAGATGGAGAAAGTGCGTCCACAAAACTTGCACAGCTACGTGTATGGGTGTGCCCTACACATGCGCTTGCATTTGAACCACAGGGTCTCTCGGGTTTACGAGCCACTTGCCAAGAACTTATAGATCTAATGGAAAGCCTGTGCCCTTTCACCCGTGAGCTAAGCCTTGGGGATCACAGACTTTAACTAACCTAAGTGGTTGAACACCTCTCATTCATTTGGTTAGCGGACGTGCTCACAGGGTACAGGCCACTTCCCTGGAGACATTTTCCGAATGGGAAACAGAAAACAGGTGTGAGTCACACACACACAAACGTTACCTCTGGAAAAATAGCATGGATTCTGTTTCCTCTGCTTCTAAAAGACTATATTTAAAATGGTTGTGGCTAGTAAAGACGACATAAATATCTTTTCCTAAAATCTGTACCGAATTACTTCACTGAGAAGTTTCTGAGGATGTACAGCCAGGACCGGAGGTCACACGTTTTAGCTGCGTTGGGTCACTCACCTGGGGAGCCTGTCCACAGCCCCCTGGCTCACTCCACAGAGCCTGGTTTGCTGGGCAGGTGGATCCGCTTGTTCAGTTTCTGATTAACTCACGGGTTATCAGGATGCTGTTGCAGGGAGACCCAGAGCTGGAAAACATCGCTATAGACCAGCACATCTTCACATTTTGGTCTACATGGATCATCTTGAGGGTATGATTAAACATCTAATCTCTAATAAAAAAATCCATGTTTATAGCTCTTTCCAAAATGTCCCATAGATATTCAGAAATAAGGATTTTTTAAAATAAGAACTTAATTCTTCCGAACATCGTATCTGTACCACCTGCAGTTA